>NC_058083.1:237837568-238170115 GCF_014858855.1 Bufo gargarizans
CAGAAACACTATGTGTTTTGACTATATGAATCATGACAGTCAATTCAAGAAATATCTTTGCACGTAAAGAGTAGAGTTGAGCGAACACCTGGATGTTCGGGTTCGAGAAGTTCGGCCGAACATCCCGGAAATGTTCGGGTTCGGGATCCGAACCCGATCCGAACTTCGTCCCGAACCCGAACCCCATTGAAGTCAATGGGGACCCGAACTTTTCGGCACTAAAAAGGCTGTAAAACAGCCCAGGAAAGAGCTAGAGGGCTGCAAAAGGCAGCAACATGTAGGTAAATCCCCTGCAAACAAATGTGGATAGGGAAATGAATAAAAATAAAAATTAAATAAATAAAAATTAACCAAAATCAATTGGAGAGAGGTTCCATAGCAGAGAATCTGGCTTCCCGTCACCCACCACTGGAACAGTCCATTCTCAGATATTTAGGCCCCGGCACCCAGGCAGAGGAGAGAGGTCCCGTAACAGAGAATCTGTCTTCATGTCAGCAGAGAATTAGTCTGCATGTCATAGCAGAGAATGAGGCTTCACGTCAGCCACCACTGCAACAGTCCATTGGCATATATTTAGGCCCAGCACCCAGGCAGAGGAGAGAGGTCCCGTAACAGACAATCTGGCTTCATGTCAGCAGAGAATCAGTCTGCATGTCATAGCAGAGAATCAGGCTTCACGTCACCCACCACTGCAACAGTCCATTGTCATAAATTTAGGCCCAGCACTAGTGTTGAGCGGCATGTCCCATATTCGAATTCGCGAAATTTTGTGAATATTCGAAAGAATATTCGTAAAATATTCGCGATTATTCAAATTCGTTATTATTTCGCATATGCGATAATTCGAATTTTCGCATCGCATAATACATATGCTATGCAAAATTCACATGTGCGCTAATGAAATCGCCTTACGAAGATTCGCAACTCAATTCAATCACTAATGTATGAATGCAATGCCCTTTGCCTCTGTTCTGGGACAAGTGTAGATATTCGCATGTGCGCTAATAAAATCGCCTTACGAAGATTCGCACCTCAATCACTTTCTAGGGAATGTGAGACTTTTGGGAATCAATCGAGATACAGTGGGGGGTGATGACAGTAGTTGACAGAGTACAGATCAATGTAATCTGTAAGGTGGAAAGTAAAATAAAAAATACGAATTTTCGTTAATCAAATTTTACGAAGTTCTACGTATTCGCGAATATGGTGCTATACTATATGAATGCACAGGCCTTTGCCTCTCTGTTCTGGGGACAAGTGTAGATATTTGCATTTGCGTTAATAAAATCGCCTTACGAAGATTCGCAGCTCAATTCAATCACTAATGTATGAATGCAAAGCCCTTTGCCTCTGTTCTGGGACAAGTGTAGATATTCGCATGTGCGCTAATAAAATCGCCTTACGAAGATTCGCAACTCAATCACTTTCTAGGGAATGTGAGACTTTTGGGAATCAATCGAGATACAGTGGGGGGTGATGACAGTAGTTGACAGAGTACAGATCAATGTAATCTGTAAGGTGGAAAGTAAAATAAAAAATACGAATATTCGTAAATCGAATTTTACGAAGTTCTACGTATTCGCGAATATGGTGCTATACTATATGAATGCACAGGCCTTTGCCTCTCTGTTCTGGGGACAAGTGTAGATATTTGCATTTGCGTTAATAAAATCGCCTTACGAAGATTCGCAGCTCAATTCAATCACTAATGTATGAATGCAAAGCCCTTTGCCTCTGTTCTGGGACGTGCCGATATTCGCATGTGCGCTAATAAAATCGCCTTACGAAGATTCGCAACTCAATTCACTAATGTATGAATGCAAAGCCCTTTGCCTCTGTTCTGGGACGTGCCGATATTCGCATGTGCGCTAATAAAATCGCCTTACGAAGATTCGCAACTCAATTCACTAATGTATGAATGCAAAGCCCTTTGCCTCTGTTCTGGGACGTGCCGATATTCGCATGTGCGCTAATAAAATCGCCTTACGAAGATTCGCGCCTCAATCACTTTCTAGGCAATGTGAGTAAGATCTGAGCTGTTGGACCTTTGGGAAACAATCAATTATATGTGTACTGTAATTTTGTGGGGGGGGGGAAAAAACAAAAAACGAATATTCGTTTTTACGAATATATAGCACTATATTCGAAATATTCGCGAAATCGCGAAGTTGCGATATTCGCGAAAAAAATTTGCTTTTCGAATATTCGCGCTCAACACTACCCAGCACCCAGGCAGAGGAGAGAGGTCCCGTAACAGACAATCTGGCTTCATGTCAGCAGAGAATCAGTCTGCATGTCATAGCAGAGAATGAGGCTTCACGTCAGCCACCACTGCAACAGTCCATTGGCATATATTTAGGCCCAGCACCCAGGCAGAGGAGAGAGGTCCCGTAACAGACAATCTGGCTTCATGTCAGCAGAGAATCAGTCTTCATATCATAGCAGAGAATCAGGCTTCACGTCACCCACCACTGTAAGAGTCCATTTTCATAAATTTAGGCCCAGCACACAGGCAGAGGAGAGAGGTCCCGTAACAGAGGATCTGGCTTCATGTCAGCAGAGAATCAGTCTGCATGTCATAGCAGAGAATCAGGCTTCACATCACCCAACATTGGAACAGTCCATTGGCATATATTTAGGCCCCGGCACCCAGACAGAGGAGAGGTTCATTCAACTTTGGGTAGCCTCGCAATATAATGGTAAAATGAAAATAAAAATAGGATTGAATGAGGAAGTGCCCTGGAGTCCAATAATATATGGTTAAGGGGAGGTAGTTAATGTCTAATCTGGACAAGGGACGGACAGATCCTGTGGGATCCATGCCTGGTTCATTTTTATGAACGTCAGCTTGTCCACATTGGCTGTAGACAGGCGGCTGCGTTTGAGGCCTAGTATTTAGGCGCTGGGTGACCGGTATGGATTTAGTGACAGAATTAGACTTGGAAATGCACAGAAGCGTGTGTGTGTGAAGTTATTCTGAATGACCCAATGTGCACCTTGAATATTATATACCCTTTTAGGGATAGATTTCAAATAGCTCTGATATAGCAGAAACCACTAAATTATGAAATTGCTAAATTGGGAATTGTACTTCAACCCAGAACAAAAAATGTGCTTTGACGGACACTAAATATCTTGCCCAGCAACAACAGTACAGCGGTGGGTAACGAGAGATTTAGAGGGAATTAAATTTGAGGCCTAGTATTTAGGCGCTGGGTCACCGGTATGGATTTAGTGACAGAATTAGACTTGGAAATACACAGTAGCGGGTGTGTGTGAAGTTATTCTGAATGACCCTATGTGCACCTTCAATATTATATACCCTTTTAGGGATAGATTTCAAATAGCTCTGATATAGCAGAAACCACTAAATTATGAAATTGCTAAATTGGGAATTGTACTTCAACCCAGAACAAAAAATGTGCTTTGACGGACACTAAATATCTTGCCCAGCAACAACAGTACAGCGGTGGGTAACGAGAGATTTAGAGGGAATTAAATTTGAGGCCTAGTATTTAGGCGCTGGGTCACCGGTATGGATTTAGTGACAGAATTAGACTTGGAAATGCACAGAAGCGTGTGTGTGAAGTTATTCTGAATGACCCAATGTGCACCTTCAATATTATATACCCTTTTTGGGATAGATTTCAAATAGCTCTGATATAGCAGGAACCACTAAATTATGAAATTGCTAAATTGGGAATTGTACTTCAACCCAGAACAAAAAATGTGCTTTGACGGGCACTAAATAACTTTCCCAGCTACAACAGGACAACGGTAACGAGAGATTTAGAGGGATTTAAATTTGAGGCCTAGTATTTAGGCGCTGGGTGACAGGTATGGGTTTAGTGACAGAATTAGACTTGGAAATACACAGTAGCGGGTGTGTGTGAAGTTATTCTGAATGACCCTATGTGCACCTTCAATATTATATACCCTTTTAGGGATAGATTTCAAATAGCTCTGATATAGCAGAAACCACTAAATTATGAAATTGCTAAATTGGGAATTGTACTTCAACCCAGAACAAAAAATGTGCTTTGACGGACACTAAATATCTTGCCCAGCAACAACAGTACACCGGTGGGTAACGAGAGATTTAGAGGGAATTAAATTTGAGGCCTAGTATTTAGGCGCTGGGTCACCGGTATGGATTTAGTGACAGAATTAGACTTGGAAATGCACAGAAGCGTGTGTGTGAAGTTATTCTGAATGACCCTATGTGCACCTTCAATATTATATACCCTTTTTGGGATAGATTTCAAATAGCTCTGATATAGCAGGAACCACTAAATTATGAAATTGCTAAATTGGGAATTGTACTTCAACCCAGAACAAAAAATGTGCTTTGACGGGCACTAAATAACTTTCCCAGCTACAACAGGACAACGGTAACGAGAGATTTAGAGGGATTTAAATTTGAGGCCTAGTATTTAGGCGCTGGGTGACAGGTATGGGTTTAGTGACAGAATTAGACTTGGAAATACACAGTAGCGGGTGTGTGTGAAGTTATTCTGAATGACCCTATGTGCACCTTCAATATTATATACCCTTTTTGGGATAGATTTCAAATAGCTCTGATATAGCAGAAACCACTAAATTATGAAATTGCTAAATTGGGAATTGTACTTCAACCCAGAACAAAAAATGTGCTTTGACGGACACTAAATATCTTGCCCAGCAACAACAGTACAGCGGTGGGTAACGAGAGATTTAGAGGGAATTAAATTTGAGGCCTAGTATTTAGGCGCTGGGTCACCGGTATGGATTTAGTGACAGAATTAGACTTGGAAATACACAGTAGCGGGTGTGTGTGAAGTTACTCTGAATGACCCTATGTGCACCTTCAATATTATATACCCTTTTTGGGATAGATTTCAAAGAGCTCTGATATAGCAGGAACCACTAAATTATGAAATTGCTAAATTGGGAATTGTATTTCAACCCAGAACAAGAAATGTGCTTGAACGGACACTAAATAACTCGCCCAGCTACAGCACTAGGGACAGATTTAGCTGGATATAAATTTGAGGCCTAGTATTTAGGCGCTGGGTGACCGGTATGGATTTAGTGACAGAATTAGACTGGGATATGGCCAAAAAATGAACAGACTATTGCTGGTTAAATGCACTTGGTGTGACAGCTTCACCCTGATGTAGGCTTTAGCCAAAAAACAACCACACCATTGAGGGTTAAATGCACTTGGTGACAGGCGCAGCTTGCCCCTGATTTTGTATATGGCCAAAAAATGAACAGACTATTGCTGGTTAAATGCACTTGGTGTGACAGCTTCACCCTGATGTAGGCTTTAGCCAAAAAACAACCACACCATTGAGGGTTAAATGCACTTGGTGACAGGCGCAGCTTGCCCCTGATTTTGTATATGGCCAAAAAATGAACAGACTATTGCTGGTTAAATGCACTTGGTGTGACAGCTTCACCCTGATGTAGGCTTTAGCCAAAAAACAACCACACCATTGAGGGTTAAATGCACTTGGTCGCAGCTTGTGCTGGCGCACCACAAGACACAAAATGGCCGCCGATCACCCCAGAAAAATGAGACTGACAAACGGTCTGTGCAGCCTAAAAACAGTGAGCAATTGAGGATCAGCAGCTCAATGATCCACAGCTGCAGATCGATCAGTTAATCAAGTCCTTTGGAGGAGTTAATCTGCCTAATCTCGCCCTACTGTCGCAGCCGCAACCTCTCCCTACGCTAATCAGAGCAGAGTGACGGGCGGCGCTATGTGACTCCAGCTTAAATAGAGGCTGGGTCACATGGTGCTCTGGCCAATCACAGCCATGCCAATAGTAGGCATGGCTGTGATGGCCTCTTGGGGCAAGTAGTATGACGCTTGTTGATTGGCTGCTTTGCAGCCTTTCAAAAAGCGCCAAGAAAGCGTCACAAAAGCGCGAAGAAAGCGACGAACACCGAACCCGAACCCGGACTTTTACGAAAATGTCCGGGTTCGGGTCCGTGTCACGGACACCCCAAAATTCGGTACGAACCCGAACTATACAGTTCGAGTTCGCTCATCCCTAGTAAAGAGATATTTTATTCCATCCTTAGAATATACATACTGTATGTTAGTAGTGGCCAACATTTCGGTCCATCCTGGACCTTGTTCACGGCCTAGACATAAGCATACATAATACAGGCATAAGTCATGCAGTTACTAACATGTAAGTATCTAAAAAATACGCTCTATCCCAATTATGGCATTTATCCATTGTTTGTATTGTCTATTTTTTTTATGATTACATTTTTTATCATTTTGTGTTTCTTACCTTATTTATGTCCCATTTTGACCATTTTAGCTCACTGATTAGACCTCTGCTAAACTAGGTACAATATCTTTTGACAGTACTAACACATTTAACATAACTACACAATATGTTGTTTTGCTATCTATTGCCTATATTCTATCTAGTCATGCATGACTTCTGTCTGTATTATCCTTGTTTATGTCTAGGCCGTGGACAAGGTCTGGGATGGACCGAAACGCTGGCCAGTAATAACATATGTGTATTCCAAGGATGGAATAAAATATTTCTTCACTTGCAAAGATATTTTTTGAATTGACTGCCGTGATTCATATATTTTGATTATATGTGGGCTTAGCCCCATCTCTGAGCACCATACCATTAATTTAAGAGGAGTGCCAACACACTGTAGCTTAATATATATATATATATATATATATATATATATATATATCTTGCTGTTTTATGCTAAACGTGTGTTTTTTTTTTCTTTTACACTAATGAACAATCTGCTTATACACTAAAATGTTTTCTAATAGTCAACATATATTCTATACAGAGATTTTAGCGTGCTGTCACACGGTCAGGTTTCCTGATACAGTCATAGATGCCAAAACTTTGATTGAATTAAAAAAAGAGAAGAAGTTGTCTGCCCACATTTTCTCTCTTTTTACGATCCACTCCTGATGTTGGCTTCTGACATTGCATTGGGTAACCTGACCATGTGCCCAAACGCTAAAATCTCTGTATAGAATATATGTTAACTATTAGAAAACATTTTAAAAGATGTCCCCAAATCATCATGTCATTGCTGTTCTTGCTATGGAAGATATTTTCTTTATATAAAAAGTGCCCTTTATATAAAAAAGGGTTATGTGTTATAATAGATAAATAAAACCTAACTGAGGCTTCTTTCACAGTAGCAGCAGAGATTTGGCAGGCTGTTCCCTGCCAGATCTCTGCACACTCTGCATTGCCAGAGGTATATAAGGCTGGCAGCCTTCTAGAACAGCCTACCGGATGCATAGCGGCAGTATGCAATTAGCATAACCTGTTGACTGATTTTATTGTGAGTACTTTTTGACAAATGTTTACTTTTGAACTTGCATTTGTCCAGTCTCTTAAACTGGCCATACATCTCTGACACTGACCATATGCATAAAACAACTGCCTTGTTTTAGAGGTCCTCTCAAAGATTAGATGATTGGAAAGAGTGGGATCAGCAGACTTTTCTCTAATGTACATGGTCAGCTTTATTAGTATTATTATTATTTATTATTCCAGGATGTGGGCAATCCATGAGAAGATGCACTAGTTTTTCATGCACTAGTTTTTCATGTAGGTTAGTTCTATATTAATAGGATATGCATCTGAAAAACATTCTTTTCAATATGATTTCAAGTAATAAATACTATTACTAGCTGGTAATTATTCTATTTATCCTAAATGAAGTCAATGTGTACTTTGTTTGCATTGTGTAGGATTCATCTGGGGTTGATTAATTAAGCAATGATGGTTGAAGAAAGATAAATAGCAAGTTATTAGGAAATATTTGTGTTGCAGAATAGTTTTGATTGCAATTAGAGTGACATTTAATAAATGTACCACTTTTAGAATGATGACTCATTATACCACTGTTTATAGCATATTAGAATACTGTGAGTTTTAGGCTGGAAATAAATCTATAAAGACAAGTGAACTTAGAGTAAATATTTAAAAAAGTACGTCTACTAAATGAACCATCATATTTCATTAATATCTTTTTTGTGGATATTAATGGGAAATAGCTTAGCCAGTAACAAATGGTTGATTATTATTAGAGATGAGCAAATTTCAAAAAAATTCCATTCGTCCAGTTCGCCTAATTTTCCGAAAAAATGTGCTTAGATCTGAATATATTAATGATGAATCGCGAAAAAAAAAAAAAAATGCTATTTCCAGGCTGCAAAAAGCCTTTATATGGGTGTAGAACACTGTGCCTTGCAGTAACACACATAGGGAGTGTGCTAGGGTAGTGAAATAATACTGTCGGTCAGTATGACATGCATTGCTATTAGAATCACTGCACACTTCACTTATTTGGGCAGTCACAGGGCCAAAACTGACCAAACTAACTCAGCCTTACAGGTTGATGTTAGCATCAAGAAGAAGCATGCTCCTTTTACACCCTCATCAGCTGATTCTACATAGATGTCTACAGAACATGTTCTATAAAACACTTATACAAGTAGAGCCCCCCCACCGACATAGTGGAGAGGGTGTCAGCAGTAAATTTGTGTTTAAGTAACTGATTATTTTGCCCTTCCTCTGATCTGTCAGAACAATAACCCACAAAAAAACTGATCCTGTCTGGGGAGCACACGCCTTCACTCGGTCAGCATTTGCTCAATAATCCATGAATATTAGTAATGCCCCAAAAAACAGGAGTGAATCTAAAACAGAGATGACACGAAAAGGTAATATTTGCATGTCTTTTGTGTTTTGTACCCAATCCTGCTTTTGGCTACCAAATCATGAGCCAATTCTGATGTGACCATACAGGCCTTACAGCTGCTACACAGACAGAATCAGTTGTGCGTCTAATTTTTCCTTCCTTCTGACCGTTTAGAAGAAAGGTCAAATAAATGGTGATTCAAGAATGCCAAACAAGGACAATAGCAACCCCGTCATAGAGTAGGGAGAGTGGTAACATCATGAGAAGTCCACAGAGTAGGCCTATGACATAGTGGTTAGGTAGTAGCAGCCTGAGGAGACCACCAAGTGGCACAATGACAGGGTCTGGAGGTCACAGCTGCATCAGAAAACGGTGACATAGTGTGGAGATGGCATCATCAGCAGGCCACAGAGTGGCAAGGTGACATAGTGTGGAGATGGCAGTAATGGCAGCAGCATGGTACCACAGAGCGGCATGGTGACATAGAATGGACATGGCAGCATCAGGAGGCCACAGAATGGCAAGGTAACATAGTGTGGACATGGCATCATCAGGAGGTCACAAAGTGTCAAGGTGACATAGTGTGGAGATTTCAGCAACAGAAGCAGCATGATACCACAGAGTGGCAAGGTGACATAGTGTGGACATGGCAGCATCAGGAGGCCACAAAGTGGTACGGTTACATAGTGTGGAGATGGCAGCATCAGGAGGCCACAGAGTGGCATGGTGACATAGTGTGGACATGGCAACAACAGCAGCAGCAACATGATACCACAGAGTGGCACGGTGACATAGTGTGGAAATGAATGATCTAATCTGATGCATCAGGCAGTGATGGGTGGAAATCCTGGCAAATCCATGCCTGATTCATCTTGACAAAAGTAAGTCTCTACACATTTTGGGTGGACAGGAGAGGTCTTCTTTTTGTAACTATGGCTCCCGACTAAACACCCACTTTGATGCCACACTACTAGCTGGGCAGGAAAGCTTCTCAAGGGCAAACTCTGCCAGTTGCGTCCACAAATGTAGTTTGGCTGCCCAGTAGTCCAGCATATCTTCTATGACGGCTGGCAGGGAGCTGTCAATTATGCCACCACCTGCTGGTTCAGGTACTGCTCCACGTCTACCTGATTCTGCTGGTGAGTAGTTTCTTCACTATGCAGGTGAAGAAAGCTGCTCATCAGCGACTCTAGACTCAATCTGCTGGTGCTGTTGTCACTTGCCATGAAGTCGAAGATATAGTCAAGAACCACTGGGTTGCTGGTGAAGACACGACCGCTAGCTGACATGAGGACCTGAGGCCTCGGGAAGAAACCCCTGTTGCCACGCCCCCTTACTCTGCTGCGACCTGTGCCTGCGCCAGAATTATTTACGCCTTTGACACTCCCCTGTGCAGGGCCTGGCACTTCTCTGTCTGTCATACTTTTAGCTGAACTAAATAAATTAAAAGCAAATTAAAACGCCCCTAAAAGAAAAATATATATTAATTTTTTTACTGACATAGGCAACTAAAGCAATTGAAATTGGCAGTGAAGCGATAAATAACAGCAAAAGTGAACTGCGTATATATTTCTCGTATTGGACTAAAGTAGGCCAATAAACGATTTCTAAGTAAATAACAAAAAAGTGAACTGCGAATATATTTTTCTTTTTCTCTATAAATATGACAATAAGCGCTTTTAGCGCAAATTACACCAAATGTAAACTGCGTCTATTTTTATCGTATTGTAGTGAAATATGACAAGAAACGCTTTCAGCGCAAATAAAACCAAATGTGAACTATGTCTATTTTTCTCGTATTGTAGTGAAATATGACAATAAACACTTTTAGGGCAAATAACAGCAAATGTGAACTGCGTCTATCTTTCTCTTTTTCTCTAGAAATATGGCAATACATTATTTTAGCACAGATAACACCAAATGTGAACTGCGTCTATTTTTTTCGTATTGTAGTGAAAAATAACAAGAAATGCTTTCAGCGCAAATAACATCAAATGGGAACTGCGTAGATTTTTCTTGTATTGTGATGAAATATGACAAGAAAAACTATTAGCACAAATAAACAACAAATATGAGTCTATTTTTCTCTTTTTCTCTAGAAATACTATTAGCACAAATAAACAACAAATATGAGTCTATTTTTCTCTTTTTCTCTAGAAATATGGCAATAAACGCTTTTAGCGCAAATAACAGCAAATATGACCTGCGTAAATATTTCTCTTATTGCATTGAAATAGGCCATTAAATTATATCAGTGCAGTTAACAGCAAAAGTGACCTGCGTATATATTTATCTTTTTCCACAGATAAAAGCCACCAAAGGCTCAACATAGCACTTGCACCCCAATAACTAATTGCTGGAATGACTGGAATGAGTTGTATTATGAGACAATTTGGATTCCCAAGTATTGTTTCCCTGCAGTTGTAAATCACTTTTTTTCACAATGAGGATTTTTCTGTGACTCTCCCAAGCATCTGCACATGTCTCTCCCTGCCTGTGAAATGATTTCTCTCTCTGTTCTTTCTCTGCACTAGTAAATGACTTCTTTCCTTTTTTTTTTTTTACAATTAGTTTTTATTTTTTTACTCTCCCTAGCGCCTGCATACACGTCTGTCCCTGAACAAAGTACGATAGTGAATGGCAGACTCTAAGATGGCTGCCATATTTATAGGACTGTAACATCACTGGGTTGGCTGCTGATTGGCTGCTTGCATGGCATTACGGGTCATCCTACCTTTCCAAAGTTCCTTGCCCCATGTCCTCACACGTGTAGCCGCCATTTTATCAGCCATTGTAGCCGGCTAGCCGCCATATTAGGAAAAATTGTGTTTCATTACCACGAAGAGCGAGGAAATTCACATTCGTTCAGAATCAAAATTTTCCTGAAATGCGGAACAAATTCTATTTTGTCAGCTTCGATTCACTTATCTCTATTTATTAGGAAATCCTTCACCAACTGCTTTGGCAGCGATGTGTGAAATATATATTTTTCAAGTGAAAGCTATACCTATTGTTAAGTATCATCCATAATTAAGAAATTACTTATACACTAATATTTTTATTTCATCACTAAGGTAGGAGCCCCACTTAGCGATACAACCAAAAGGCTCAAGTTGGTGTGGTTTGTACACCATGAATTGCATGTTAACTGTTTTGTTGTTTGTTAATAGATCCAAAACCATTATCAATCATTGTTCAAATATTTTAATCTTCAGGGAAACACAAATACATTTCTATAGCTGTGGGAATGTCTAGTCAACTTCCATTAAAAAAAAATTACATGCTACCATAGCTATCCAACAAGACACTGATCCAAATACAAATGAAATACTATAATTAAATGTTTGAGAATAAGTAAATGTATCATTTTTGACAAATCCCCATATCAGACCTCAGAATGGATCTCTATTTTAGACCCTCAGATAAGACCCCATATGAAACCCCTGATTAGACCTCAAATCAGATCCCCATATCAGACCTTTGATCAGATCCCCATATCAGACCCTTAATCAGACCCTTATATCATACCCCCATATCAAACCCCCTATCACAACTCCATATCAGACTAGAAATTAGATCCCCATTTCAGACGTCTATCAAAGTTCATTTCAGACCCCTATGTCATAAATCAAATTAGATCCCCATATGACATCCTCGATCAGACCTTTATATCAGACCCTCATATCAAACCCCAATTAGACCTCAAATTATACCCCCATATCAAACCCCTATATCAGACCTCAGATCAGACCCCTATGTAATATATTCCAATTAGATCCTTATATCAGACCCTCATATCAGATCCCAGTCAGAGCAGACCCCCTGATCAAAGCTCAGATTAGACCCCCATCAAAACTCAGCTAAGACCCCTATACCAAACCCCCATCAGAGCTCAGATCAGACCCCTGTTAGAGGTAAAATAAATTAACTTCCCATATTCGGTGGTTGTTCCTGCACTCACTTCTTCCAAGTTCTCTGGCCCCAAACTGCACTATAACATGACTACATACAACATCGGGCTATGGTACAAGCAGAATATGGGGCCGTGTGTATAGGCAGTCCTAGCATCGCATTCATAATGAAAGCCTTCCCTACTATTCACTTTGAAGGTTGGACTGACATTTTCCCCCACTTCTTATAAAGTGAAAATATGGTACCTATAATGCTTTTGATAAATGAAAAAAAAATGTGGCCAATTTACTATAGAGACATTTCCAAAAATTGTTTCCATGTACTGTACACTGTTGAAATGTTTTAATCTCTCTACATATCTAAAAAGTTAAATTTTAAAAACAAGAAACAGTAGATTTTGATTTAGAATGCCATTTTTATAGTGTATAGTAAAGTCAGATGGGTTAGGCTTTTTTGTAACTGGACAGCCTCTTCAGGCTCAGAGTTGTATATCTCAGAGTTGTATATCTCACATTTGTTAAATTTATAAACAGAGAGCAAACTTGGATGAGTCAGTCAGTAAAAATATCCAAGCCCTTAGGCCAAAGCTTCCTTTACTTAAAAAATAATCTTTATAGGCTTGGAGGTCTTGAGCTAAATCTCTAAAGTCTGACAATGATTTATTTACAACTATGGAAAGCTTTGCTAGCATGTCATGATAGTGTGTAGAATCCTTAATAAAATTTGTGTAACAATAAACAAATAAAAAAAATTGTTAAATTCTCTAAATAGTGAAAAAAATATATAGACTTGCCACTCGTTTATAGCATTGCCTTGCAGTGGAGGTTTAGACACTTGCCGGGTACTTGTTGATGTACATGTCTTGGTCTAGGCTTGACATACTGGAAATTACTATAGATGACTGTTCAGCCAGTAACTTGCCTCAGCAATAACACTCTGTACACAAAATTGGGTGAGCAATCATTTTTTGCCTTTCATTGTGTATTGAACTGGAACATGAAATGGAGAACAATTGGGACCCTATAAGTAACATAATGACATTGATAGAGGCTTGAAAAGGTGAAAATGTATTATTTTATCTTTTTACACCATTATAAACAATTTTCTAAAAGTATTGTTCCACTGGGTAACTCCTTTGAGAATGGACACATCTGTAATTAAGATATCATGTGTAGCAAGCAAACAGATGAAATCTGCTCATTATATAAGATAAGAGACTCAATGTTACAAAATATGACATGATATACATGGGAACCTAATTCTAGAAAACCAATGTTCAAGAACTGGCAGCACATAGAACCCTAAAGAAAAAACTATTTAACATAAGCTAGACTATATGCCTCCCATTTTGGAACATCCATTTACAGCTTGGTAAATTTTTTCTTTGAATTTACATTAATATTTCTATTAAAGATGTGCTAGGCAGCATCCGTTTTCTACAAAGTGAAACTGATGACGGGTAGGGTCCAGTTTAAACCATATAAATCCTAATTTCCCCAAAACACTGGCATGAATCTGAAATTGCCATCAATATCCATCAAACGGGTTGTCCCCAAAGTCTCCCCCCAAAAAACTATCTATACTCATCCATTTCCTCCCCCTGTGCTTTTTGTGCTGTCGCTCCACTCCACATAATTGGACTGTACTTGTTTACTGTACTTGTTTACTGTATATATGACTTTATGTAAGTAAAAAAAAAACATTGAGGAAGCAGCGAGCACAGGGACTGAAATGGATAAGTATAGCAAATTTTATTATTTTATTACAATTCCTGGCTCTGGGGAGCTTTACGAATAACTTGGATAGCCCCTTCAATGAAGAATTTCTAAATATTTGTAAACCATAATACAAGAAACCACATCAATGATAGTAGATTTAATTTACAGTTTATGGTTGGTAATTGGGGATTAAAGAGCAAAAAAATACTTTCTTTGTGTAATATGTCTGTACCCTGATTGGATAAAAACACTCTATCTGCATCCATTTCTGGTTCTGCATTGCTAACAAATTGCTCCTATACAGTCTTACATGAATGGAATCACAATTGTAAAATACTGACTTATTATATTCCATATAGTGAGAAAAAAAACTATTTTTTTTTGTTATTATTAAGAATTTCATGTTCGAAAAACGTGAGTATCTGTATCAAACTTCTTTTGATATGTAACAATAAGGCTTGATTTTTATTTAAGTGCTGGGTGAAAAAATAAAACATTCTCGCTGTTTGGACATTTGCCATTTCCTGTGATGACCTGGGATTCTTTACCATTCACTGCATAACTTTTTTCTTGTTTATTGGATTCCACGCTTCCAATTTTGCATTACAAAACAAGACTCAAAACAAAAAGTAATTCTCAAAAGTAGCAAATATAATTCAATCTACACATAAAAACAAATAATGGAATAATGAACTACTGTATCTTTCACCCCAAAAGATGCACTTTTTTTGGGGGGGGGGGGGAATGGGAGTGCATATTATGGGGCAAATGCTGCACAGCGCAGCCTGCGATGTATCAGTGAGGAGGGAGGAGGGGCTGCAGGTCGGCAACTGCTATTGGAATCACGGCGGGACAGGTGCAGTCATTGTACTCTATTACGCCGGGCCCCGCACACAGCATTATTCATATATAAAGTGTAGGCAATCCATATGTAAAGTATATCAATCCTCTGCGGTAGCACAATTCACATAGTACTCACTATGAAACTCACATACTAGCAGGTAGGCTGGCCGGTCACTCACTTCGTCATGTGCATGCTCTTCCTGCTTCATTAATAAAGTGGGAGGAGCATGTGTGTGACCAAGTGAGTGACCGTCCAGCCTGCCTGCTAGTACGGGAGTTTCATAGTGAGTACTGCATTGATTGCGCTACCACAGAGGATTGCTATACTTTACATATGGATTGCCTACCCCTTATATATGAATACTACTATGTGCTGGGACCGGTGTAATAGAGTACAGTGACTTCACCGGGCCCCGCCGCGATTTGAACACCAGTTGCCGGCCTCCATCCCCCATATTGGGGGTCACTATTTACACAGGGACACTGTTATGGGGGGATCTGTGGATGACACATATATAGCATAAGATACTAAATATGTTTCAGCCACAGATCCCCCCATAGCAGTGTCATCCACAGATCCCTCGTAACAGTGCCATCCACAGATCTCCACAACAGTGCCATCCAGAGATCCCCATAACGGTGCCATCCACAGATCCCAATAACAGTGCCATCCAGAGATTCATATAACAGTGCCACTCAAGATCCCCATAACAGTGTGATCCAAAGATCCCACCCATAACAGTGTCATCAACAGATCCCCCCATAACAGTGTCATCCATAGATCCCCCCCATAATAGTGTCAACCACAGATCCCCCATAACAGTATCATCCACAGATGCCCCCATAACAGTGCCATCCACAGATCCCCCCCATAACAGTGCCATCTATAGATTTTAATTAGTGTTGAGCACGAATATTCGAATAGCGAATTTTTATCATGAATATCGCCACCTCAAGAATTTATGAATATTTAGAATATAGTGCTATATAGTCGTTATATTGAATATTCAGCATTTTTTTTTCCATCTGAACACATGATTTCTCTCTGCTTCTTGCTTGTGGGCCAATGAGAAGGAAGCAATGTCAAGTTTGCAACAATACTTAGTGCACCAATCAGTAATCTGTAGTCAGACCTGCTAAAATGTGAAGTTGCACGAAGTGCGAAAAAATATTCTAATCACTGGCGATTAGCGCAATCGTGAATATATTGGAGCACTTGACTCTATCTGCATATAAAGCTATTCTAATGTTCTGCTGTGCCAATCATTTTCTACAGTCTCTGAAAACTTATACCAGCTTGAAAAATGTAGACAAAGTGACCCATGCCTGCATTTGCATTACAAATTTTCACTATGCGTTTTTTGCGTTGCTGATTTTTTGCATAAAATTAAAGAATCTCGAATTCTCGAAATTCACGAATATATTAAAAATATTCTACAAAATATTTGTGAAATATTGCAAATTCTAATATAGCCCCTGCGGCTTATCACTAATTCCCAAAACAGTGGCATTCACAGATCCCCCATAACAGTGTGTCATCCACAGATCCCCCATAATAGTGTCATCCACAGACCACCATTAGTTCAAAACCCACCAAAAGCACACCTTTTGGTTCAGATTTTTTGTTTTATTTTCTCCCTCAAAAACCTAGGAGCATCTTATGGGCAGGTGCGTCTTTTAGGGTAGAAAATATGGTACTTTAAAGCTAAGTAATTAAGTAAATCTCTCATCATGTATGACTGCAAAATGTAATTATGTCCTTTCACATTCATCATGCTCTATGTTTTAATAAATATCTTTTGATTCAACTCATTTATTTGCCGTCTTATATAGCATGCATTATGCTAAGGCTTGATAATGCATTGTGCCCTGTGCTATCAATAAAATATATCTTTTGCAAGGTCCTAAGAACAGAGATACTCTTTTGCCTTGAGCAAAGGCATAAACAGTAATTGTGTCCAGTCGTTTCTAAAGAGCGGTGAAGTCGTTCTGGGTATTTTCTGTAAGGTCTTATAATCCTACGAGGCAGCTCAATAAAAGTTAAAAGGTTCATAGCTCTGCACAAGTTAAAAGGTTCTATACAATAACTCCATCAACATGTTCTGAATGGAAGATGCCTGCTATTTTTTAATATGCACTACTGATGTCATGAGTGTAAAGAAAACTATAATTACCATGTTCTTATAGGCAAAATGAGGTGTATTCACAAAGATATTGGCAGGGATAGTGATTTGTGCTTTTTGCATTTTGCTTTCTATTTCTAAACAGAAATTCAATTCCTTTGTACTGCCAGTAAATACACTCATATAGATATTGCTAAATATTTTCCTGCTTTCAGGTTCTACTCTATCAAAAAGTTATCAATAGATACTGTTAGATTTCTAAAAGACCTGGGGACAGTGGATCATGCAAATATTACCTACGCTATTGAATAATATTTGGAAATATTAATATAAACATATGGGTCAAAACTGAATTTATTTGGCTTCAGTTGGATTCCCTTCAATACTGAAAATCCTGCTTTTTCCCTGTACAATGGCTCTTTTATCCACTGCTGGACCAGGAGTTCCAAACATGTCAATGCAAGTTCCCTTTGGAATTCCCCAAAATGTAAGTAAATTGGAGTGCACCACAAGGACTGGTGGAGGTCACTAGAGTCATATCCCTATGATCAGGAAGTGATTATATGTCCTAGCAGTATGACATTACTTGCAATAGCAGGAAATTCTATTTAAGTTAGTTTACTGTAAAAGTAGTATGTACTTCTCATTCCATTGTCATGTTGAAACAGTCTACTTAAACTATAAAATAACTACAGTAAAAATGTTGGGATCCACCATGTTCTTCTTTTCCCAAAAGTCACAGGATCTCATATTTTCTATAGTCAAGATGAATAGTTTCCCAAGATGTTCATATGAGGCATAGAAATATCAATTAGCTTAATTATAAATAAAAAGAAATACATTAATTTACTTATGATTATTTGTGTGCATCAAAAACTTGAACAGCAGGTGAGCATAAATCAATTTAGTGAAAAATATAATGTGGGCACAGCAGGCTGGAATTTAAAACAGGATCATTTTCCAGAATTAATGACATACACTTAATACGTTTATTCTATGTACACACACACATGACACTCATTTGCATAATACAGTGCCTTCATTAAGATGTTACAGAAAAGCCAATTGTAAAAAAAAAAAATCTAAAAAGTTGGGTAACATAAAGGTAATCTTAGCAGCTATGCTATGATTAAATGATGCTTCTCTATTGCCTATATGCATCAGATTTTGTGAGAAGAAAACTCAGCTACTTATAAGAATGAAAATATTTTTAATAATAATTAAGGTGACATATTCTCAAAGACAATTTATAGTTTTTAATATGTTAAATCTATGTCTATACAATATGTCTGAAAATGTTTAAGAATTGTTTTTAATTGATTCAGAGCAATAATCTGTCTTATAAGGTAAGAAAGAATATAATTCCTCAGAACATATTGATGACCTATCCTCAAGATAGATCATCAAAATCTGATCAGTGGAGTGCTGGGAGCAGGGAGAACGCTGATCAGCTCTTTGAAGAGGAGGTGGCGCTTGTGTGAGCGCTATTTTTTCAAGATTACAGTACATGTCGTCTCAGAAGTCTTGGCATTAGTGTTGAGCGAGCATCAAAGTACTTGTGTGCTCTGGCTGAACACATCGTTATGCTCGTGTGTTCTACCGAGCACAATGGAAGTCAATAGGAGAACCTCAGGCACCCCATGCTCAGAAGAGAAGAGGGTTTCCTGTTCATAAAAAAAGGTTAGAAATTGATGGAAACCCCATCAAAATGATTTAGAAACAGTATTAAGAGGATAGCTGAATGAGTCTTAGACTACAATTATGTATGACAATATACAACCACACAAAGGCTATATGCCAAAAGCCAGTTATGTGCAAGCCATCAATCTATCCATGAGATAGATAACAGCCAGCATACCTTACAATGGCAACCTTGTGCACTATGAGATATTCTAAACTAGCTCTCATCTGACTAAGAACCAGTAAACCTCAAAGACATTTTGCATCTGTTGGATGGCTTTGGTAGACCTGCACACCTAGATCGATATCATTAGGGCAACAAAAAGTTTTCTGATTGTCCTAACATAATATTCAACAACCTTTCTATACAGTTTTGTCATATAAAAACTCATTTGCATAAACATGGGCATATGGGAAAGACATGCAAATGAGCAGAATCTGCCTTGTTTTTTAGCTGTCATAAGACTATGAAAACAAATAGATGGCGCTATTGAGTTATGAACAGCGCCATCGATTGGTTTCACAGTCTTATGACAAGAGTAGACTAATAGTTTTGTTAGAAGACTATGAAACCAATAGATGACACTGTTTATAACTCAATAGCACCATCTTTTGGTTTCAAAGTCTTCTGAAAAGAATATTACAGTATAAGTCTTATGACAAGCTTATTAGTGTAGCCTTTTGCATGGAAAATTCTCAATAAAAATTTGTGATTAGAATATTCGTGAGCTCACCGGTCTTGCTGAGCTCACCGATGTGTTCCTTCTTTTTAAGAATGTTCCAAACAGTTGTTTTGGCCATGCCTAATGTTTTTGCTATCTCTCTGATGGGTTTGTTTTGTTTTTTCAGCCTAATGATGGCTTGCTTCACTGGTAGTGACAGCTCTTTGGATCTCATCATGAGAGTTGACAGCAACAGATTCCAAGTGCAAATAGCCCACTTGAAATTAACTTTGGACCCTTTATCTGCTCATTGCATTTGGGATAATGAGGGAATAACACACCTGGCCATGGAACACCTAAGTAGCCAATTGTCCCATTACTTTTGGTCCCTTAACAAGTGGGAGGCGCAGATGCAAACTGTTGTAATTCCTACACTGTTCACCTGATTTGGATTCAAATACCCTCAAATTGAAGCTGACAGCCTGCAGTTAAAGCACATCTTGTTTGTTTCATTTCCAATCTATTGTGGTGGTGTATAGAGCCAGAAATGTTGGAATTGTGTCGATGTCCCAATATTTATGGACCCAACTGTATATATGTATATATAAATATATGTATATATATATATATATATATATATATATATATATATAATCCAGCCAAGATCTATACTTCTCTATAACTTTGTTTCTGAACTGTTTGATGAGACACTTGATCTTTAGGCTGAATGCTTTGTAGTGTTGCAGACTCATTCCTTTTCAGAACAGGTGGATTTATAATTTTATGTGACTGATCGTAATCGCACTTCATTCTGTTAAGTGACTTCAGAAGATTATTGGTTGGACACAACCCTATTTGGTAGTTTTTTTTATAGCAAAAATGAGTGAATATGCAAACACAACCTTTCAGTATTTAGTTATTCATTATTTAAAAATGGATTTCATTCTACTGTAACAATTTGGACATCATTAGACATCATCGTGTGACAAAATAAATTATTACACAGTTGAGGTTTGCTATATTTGTGGTATGTGATACAATATGTCTTTTGTTATACCATATAGCACTAAACTATTCACACTGATACTTTGATGGTGCTGCTATAATTGTTCTGTCTGATTAATATAAAGGTTGAATATAAGCTGATGTCTTTGAAGAAGCAGATGGTCCAGTGCTGAAGTGTTTTAAAATAAGTTCTTTGCTATGTCATAGAGCAGCTGTGAGATGATATGCAGATTTAGATGCTGTTATGTTTGAACTTTTAGTTTGCATAGCAAATCTTTGATGGAAATGTATGCAGGTGAATGAAAAACTGTCCCCAGTTGCTCTATTGCCTTTCAATCTCCATTTGTATGCTTTTCTAGTCTGTGCTATTTTCTTCAGGAGATGCAAATGTGCAATGTATATGAAATGCACAATTAAAATTAAAAAAATATGTGTGTATGGCCTCATGCACACGGCCGTTGTTTTGGTCCGCATCCGAGCGGCAGTTTTGGCGGCTTGTATGCGGACCCATTCACTTCAATGGGGCCGCAAAAGATGTGGACAGCACTCTGTGTGCTGTCTGCATCCGTTGCTCCGTTCCGTGGCCCCGCTAAAAAAATATAACATGTCCTATACTTGTCCGTGCTTTGCGGACAAGAATAGGCAGTTATAGTAAAGGCAGTCCGTGCTGTTCCGCAAATTGCAGAATGCGAACGGACGCCATCCGTGTTTTGCGGATCCGCGGTTTTCGGACAGCAAAACACACAACGGTCGTGTGCATGAGGCCTATATCATATATATATATATATATATATATATATATATATATGATGCAGCCAATCTAAAATCTACTCTGATAACAGATGTAACATTGTTATTTCGGTTATTTGGTGACAAAGACCATTGAAATCCATTGAAAAGTCAGGAGTCAAAGTTAACATTTTCTTTCCATTGTTAACTTAACGCATTAACCATTTAGTTTATCTTGGCTGAATCTCATCTCCCTACATGCACTGTCTAAAACAACTAACCTGTTGCCCATGTCAATCATTCATAGCACAGCTTTCATTCTAGTACACAACTTCACAATCTGCCTCTTCCTGGGTGATATACTGTGTTGTTTAAAAAAACTATTTTTTTATGACCATAGCAACCGATGATGCAACATGCATTTTATACACTAATGTAACTGTAACTGCTGAGGCACTGTTTCTTATTCTGCCTCTTATCTCTCCTGCATTTTAGATTGCCCTTCATCTCCCCGCCATGGGACAGGGGATTGTAGGGATTAAAGATTAAGGGTTATAATCAGCCAGACTGCTCATTCCTCTGCAGCGCTCAACTTCCTCCTGCTCCATCCATGAGACCTCCCTCCTTTCCCCTAGCGTAGAGCAGCCTGTGCTTTCTCAATGGGCAGGATCATCTCTCTTGTGGCAGTTCGGGTCCTTCAGTGGGGCTGAATCTCAACTTCTTCTGAGCACTGCCTGCGCTTCTCGTCATCTGGACTTGCTGGGGTTGACTCCCTAGCGCAGCACCAACTGCGCTTTCTTAGGCGGTCCTGGCTGTGGGGCTATGGGGGAGTTGAACTTCTGAGCGCAGTGCCGCAGGGGAATTTAAACACTGTGGCGCTCGCTCACATTTTCCTGTGCTGCATGATATCACCGCACTAGCCCACACAACCCTGCACACGCATCTAAGGACCACTTCCACTGTGGCCTCTTCAAACAGCTGATCAGAGATGATGCCAAGAGTAATACCACTGCCAATCTGATATTAATAACCTATCCTAAGGATAGGTCATTAAGTTATAAAAAAAAAAGTAAATGACCCCTTTAAAGCAAAATAAAAGTGACATTTGAAAATAACTTAAAAATGTAATTCAAAAAAGTTTTTAAGGGACACAATCTATTGAGGGACGCAGTGAGTCCCACAGACAGTTCATAGAATTTAGAGACACTAGCCTATGAAAATAAAAAATACAAATTCTAATAAAATTTTCAAAAGAGGTAACAACAGAAAAAGCACCCCAAAATTGGTTAAATTGTTTTGTTTTTTTACTGAATATTATAACAGACCATATTTGGTTATAAACTGCTTTATGGGCAAACTGCGAGGCTCAGAAGGGGCCTGATAAAGCAGTTTGTGAAACCCTTGGTTGGGTGTTTTATGAAGTGAAATTTTATTTACTAAGTTTTACCTTGTCCTACATGTATAAAAAAAATCTTGCAGTTGGGCACACTACTGCCTGTTAATATTTCACTATTTGGTTTTCATGTTGCATCTGCTTAAGCAAATGAAAGAAGAGGATTTTCTGGACCGCAACAGCAACCAAATTCTTTGTGGACTTTGACCTATTGGGTGGTCCCCTGTTGAAATGGTATTATGTGACCATATGGTATCATATGGTATGCTATTTATTTGGAAATTATGTACATTTTATCTATCTGTGAAGTAAAGCCATTGGTTAGTAGAGTTGCACCAGTTATCGTAGTCTTGATATTTTTCAACACTTTGTTAGTGTTAGTGTCCCAGTTCAGTTCACTACTGGGATTACCTATTTTTAATACTAAGCTACAATATTGCATACTCTGTCTCATCAACGGTTAAGTAGTGGAGGAAGAAGGAGGGCGTCCCTCCCTTACCATTATAATATGGCCAGCCACTGGAACCAATGAAAAAGCTGAAGGGAGAGTCAGAATACAGAGGGAACCAGCAGAGTCTGAGGAACCAAGTAGACCACTCATAGCCTACACATTCCCAGTCTCTGCAATGGACCCCTGAATCCTGGCTTCTCCTGCACTGTCCCTGGAAGTTCTGCAGCCCAAGTCAGCAAAAGAACACCAGAGAAAAGTGGGTCTGGCTTAATATGGGTGGCACATATTTTTTGATCATCAAACAGACCTTGTGCAGAAAGCCCAAGTATTTCCTGTACAATGAATACCAGGAGGAGCCGGACCTGGACTCTGACTAGGTGTCTGCCATATCCCTGCAGTGATTAGTGCCCCCCCCCCCATATACTCTGCCTACCCCACCTTATATATTCCATGTGCCACAGTATACAACTTCCCTCACCTTATATACTTTGAGAGCCAGAGTACGCCCCCCCATCTGCACCGCGACCAGTTAGCAGGATAGATGAACACTAGAGTTAATGTAGTTCATTAACCTCAATGTTTCTATTATGTAAAATAAATTATGGGATCATTTTCATTAATATGAGGCACATGGTGTTATTATTTTAGTACCTTCATGTGTCTTATAGTAATAGTGATTTCTTCATATACTTCCTCATAATGGGCAACTTAACATTAATGGGTTACTTAGCACTAATATTAAGCACATGGTTTTATTACTTTAGTACCACTATATGTCTTAAATTAATAGTAAGTAACCCGATAATTTACCTCCTCCCATAATAGGCAACATGGGGTTAATCCAAGGAACATAGTCTGCTTATTTACAGTTCATAAGGGGCATGTGGAGGTACAAATTGATAACATTATGTGAGGTAAATTAAGTGTAAGTAACTCCATCATGTACCCCATGCATTTACCCCATATTTCCCATTATGTGAGATAATGTAGATATAACTATTAATTCAAAAGGATTTTTTTTTGATCTTGCAACTCTCAGCACTTATTGGAAAGTACTGTAGTTTAGATACAAAATATTGCAGGTAAACAAGGATAGAGTATGACCATGTACATTTCTCTTCTACTTTCAGAATAGGGAAGCTATATAAATATTCATTGGAAGTTACTAAATTGCTTTAGGTTCACTTTCCCCAAAAGAATACTTCAGCGAGTTATTTGGAAAACACAAAGGAAAGCCATTTTACAATTATTTGCCTATGTAGTGTTGCTGGAAATGTCAATGTGTATGTGTGTATAGACTCTTCAACACAAGAGAATGTAGAATATAAAAACCCCTATAAAGATGTAAAAAGCCTGAACAAAGTATAAGAAATGCAAAATAGTAGCTTATGAGAACACTATAAAAATAGGCATTAAATGGCTTTCAAAATTAATGGCAATGCTAAAACCGCAGATGGTAAATCTCAATGTTATAAAGCTGTTAGATTACTAGAAAGATCAAATACTGGTTTCAAGAACAATACATGTTTATCATCAATATACCATATTTATTTTACATCTCTGAACTGGAAGCAAGATGAACACATGAATTAATGTGGGCCAAAACTAACATCCATTTCATGTGTTATAACTAGAGATGAGCGAATTAAATCCCATGAAGTGGAATTTGATCCAAATTTCAGGATAAATTTGATTTGCCTCGAAGCCGAATTTCCTCGTGCTTCATGTAAGTGAATCAATTTAACCTGAAATAGTGTAAAAAGCAAAAAAAAATCATACTTGAATATCTTGGCCGCAGTCCCGTGTGTGGTGACGTATGATGTCACCACATCGTCCGGCGTGATGACATAATCTCTCGCCGCATGAGAGTTTACGCTAGATATTCAAGCAAGATTGTGGCGGCCGGCCCGTTGCGAGCAAATGGAGGCAGTAAGTTTGATAAAAAAAAATATTATTGTTAATTTTACACTGTTTTTACACACAGATCATGTTTGACGGGGACGGCGCTATCGCAGCTCCCTGTCATTGCACCCACTACTTACAAAAAAATGCGCTTTGTGACAAAGTAAATCATCACAAAGCAAATTTTTACGTAAAATTCTGCGAATCAGCCAAATCAAACTTTTGAAAAATCCGCTCATCTCTAGTTATAACACCCATGGAGATTCAGCAAACCACGTGAAATTTATCTCCAGCCTTTATCTAGAAGAGTGTAAATGAGCCAGTTTCTTAGTTGGCAAGAGGATATCATGATCTTATATTCTGCCACTGTAGCCTATCCGCTTATGGGAATGTTCCACAGCAAATTTTAGACATGTGAGATTCACTATAATATTGTCAATGAAAAGGACTGTAGTACTTCCTCTGAAAATGTACAATTGCAAGAAAAATTAGCATAGTCTGAATCCATACAGTAATCTTAAATTGCCCACATATCTTTTTCACCTATCGAGAAACATAGATTATGCAATGGTAATGGAAACCATGGAGCCTTAGCCTAAACTGTAAAATGCATTCTATATATTAATTTAAATCATAGTCATATCAGTTATGTCTATCAGCTTCAAGCAGTCTGGCCATTCCCCTCCAAAGAATTGGTACCGCATGGACTGTGAACATTTAATAAGGATCCATTCACACGTCCGTTGTTTCTTTCCTGATCTGTTCCGGAAAGATTTTTTTTCAGGACCCATTGAAAATGAATGGGTACAGATCTGGTCCAGATCTGTTATGCAAAAAGCGGAACAGATCAGGAAAGAAACAACGGACATGTGAATGGACCCTAACTGTGTAAGTGAAAATCACGGGATAAACTTCACTGAGATATTTGATCGAGCTGTTGGGAATGAACAAAGAATTCTACAGTACAACTGATTCCATTAGCACATGCCTTCCTCCTCCTGACCATAACTGGATGTTTGTATGCAATGGGTTGCTTCTATGTGGCCAGCCGAGGCTACTTTCACACTCGCGTTTTGTGTGAATCCATCATGGACGGATCAGTTCAGATAATACAACCATCTGCATTCGTTCAGAACGGATCCATTTGTATTATCTTTAACATAGCCAAGACAGATCCGTCTTGAACACTACTGAAAGTCAATGACGGACGGAACCGTTTTCTATTGTGCCAGATTGTGTCAGTGAAAATGGCTCAGTTTCATCAGACGGACACCAAAATGCTGCAAGCAGCATTTTGGTGTCCATCTCCAAAGCGGAATGGAAACTGAACTAATGCAAACTGATGCATTCTAAGCGGATTCTTTTCCATTCAGAATTCATTAGAATGATTCATTTTGGACCGCTCGTGAGAGCCCTGAAGGGATCTCACAAACAGAAAGTCAAAACACGAGTGTGAAAGTAGACTTATAAGAAAATTGCATTGATAGATGTTTCAGAGTTTCGAATGTAGTAACCACGGAGCGTTTGCATGTCAAGTGTTACATAGCTTATTTATAACATACTGTATTTGCAATCAATAAGTAGAATCTTCAGCTCATCCGGTTTTGCTGGAAGTCTCTCAAAGAGAGCATAGTGTATGGACAAACATCCAGAGTAGGCAGATATATGGCAAAAATCTAGCAATATGAGTTCCACAATAAGTTAATAGATCCACTCTTTAATAAAACACTTAAAAAGATATACAATATAACCACTCATGGGAAGTAAAAACTACACTTACGTGTTTCTGACATATTATTTGGTCGTAGCAGAATGGAGGTATGAACAAGTGAATGTATAAAGCGATGCTGTAATCAACTTTTTCCATTATAAGGAACGAGACTGAGAGCAATTATCCTTAATTTACTATCGGTTAGGGATAAGGAGGAAATATTACGAAGGTCAAGGAAGAGAGGGAGGCTGGAATTTTCAGGCATAACAGTAATGATATTTTCTGACTATGCAAAGGAAACGGTAAATGAAAGAAGTCGGTTTACTGGTGTGAAAAAGATACTGCGTTTAAAAAATATAAAATATTCAATGATGTTTCCGGCTAAGTTGAGGATTGAATGGGAAAATAAAACGTGGTTCTTTGATATAGCAGAAGTGGCCGGTAAATGGGCCAAAGGAAAGATAAAGAGCTGAGCTGTACTTGGGTTAGGCGTGGGCTGTGAGGGGGGAAATGCTAAGTTAGAGAACTAGGGCTGAGGCTATTCCGGCTCATTTAGGAGGGAGGGATGGTAGGGTTATGCATGCTGTTTGCCCCCTTTTTTTTTTCTTCTTTCTCTTTCCATTCTACTCTTTTCCCTCCCACCCTGGGGGTCCCAAACAATATCCTGAAAATGGGCAGATCTAAGAATAAAATATATGATAATTATCTCATGGAATATTAGGCAGAAATGGTTAAATAAAAATTGAGCAGTCTTGGGAGGGAGAGCAGGGACCATGAGATGTGGGGAAGTCGGTGAGACAAGGAGATTGGAGATGGGAAAGAGAATTACCCCCTTTTTTTTCTCTTCTCTCTTTTCTCATCTTTGAGAAGGAGCAAGCGGCATGCAAAGAGAAGGGGGCTGGGCAACTGTATATGAATGTAACAATTGAATATTGAACAATTTTTGTAATGGTTGTAAAAACGTAATGAAATATTTATAAAAAAAAAGTGTTACTACTGCCATGTACATTAAAATACCTTATTTCTTGCTGTAAAAAATAAAAAATAAAAAATAAATAACAGTTTTCCATTATAAACTGCTGTGCCAAGTAGATTACATTTACAGACATACCTTTTTGTTGATATATTGATCCTAGTTTCTCCAAATAAATATCTCCGATATACAAATTAGCTGAAAAAAGCTTAAGAGGCAGTATCCTTGGGTATTAGAGCCCAGCCAATCCCATTTGAATTGAAGTCTGTTCCTCCCATCTTAATCTTCTCTACACTTCTCTCTGTTCCTGACATCAGAAACCCAGCGCTTGGAATCTCGTGCAGGCTCATATCACCCTTCTGTTTGTGTGTGTGCCGTCTTCTGTGGCATTGACATCAGAAACCATTGATGATGCCAATTTCTACAGAAGGGAGCAAATGGCGCAAGCACAAACATATCGGGGATATGTGCCTGTGCAAAATTTCTGTAGTAAAACTAATTCTGTCAGATTTCTGCCTTCTTTACTTTTTTCACAATCATTTTTCATTGTTTGTGCATAAAAAAAAGATATTTTTGAATATAAATATATTTTAAATAAAATTTATATATATTTATTTTTATTTTGTCACGCTTTTTAATAATTTGCATGCAGTATATTGTATATAAGGAAATTTGACTTTTTTGTATATACGCTATAGATAATACACTAGATATTATGATTATGGTCAGTTGGGGAGCAATTTCTCCTAGAAGGGTAAATTTAATCAAATATAGTTTATAGTATATGATATCTAATAAAAACCTTATTAGAAGTCCACAATCTAACTGTAAAAAAGATAAATTAAATATTTAATGTTCATTAGAGTCTTCTTCCACATAAATACTAACAGGCATCCCAGCATTGACCTTTTCATGTATATTGTTTTGACATGCAACACATGTAATAATGGTTACAATTAGCTACTGTGTGATATTCATTAGTCCCCAAGTTGCGAAATTACTCCATGGGGATTAAGTACATCCTTGTTATAGAGCTAAACAAAAAAAAATGCAATGGCTTGCACACTATTTATTATACTGTTCAGGTTGCTATCCCTTGTTGGATTTTTTTTTTACCATTAATAAATATGTTGATGCATTTTCTTTTTTTTCCCAATGTAAGACATAGTAATTTGACTTCTGTTTCTAATGCTACATGAGCAGGACTTGGTAACGTCTCATTTTTATACCAACATATCTCATTAAAACTGTGAGTATAACATTCTGTAAGTTTCATGTGACTAAATAGAAATACTATAGAGAGAACAGCAATATATTCTCATATAATTCATTGAAAGGAACGGTGATGTACAGTCAATAAATCTGTAGCTTCTGAGAGCAACATTAGCTCATAGGAACAAATATTAATAAAATATTTTCAATTTCTCTTAAAGAGAAGACTGAATGTTGTGTAGACTTTGAGAAAATTAACTAACAAAGTGCAAGAGAGATTCTCTAATGAAAGCATAAAACAATAATGATAACAGTAGTATAATTTATTTAAACCAAGCTGACATAATATAATATGGCCTCAAAGTCTTATACTGAGATATGACTACAGATCCATAGTTAGTCCAAGCTACACTGCTAACAGATTCTGGTGTTATTTCCATGGTTATTGAGGCCTTGGGTAATTTAAAAAATCTGGGTAATTTAAAAGATCTACACATAGGCATGCATATTCAAGTCACATTGGCTATGGCAAGTCTCTATGATGACACTGGGCCTGAACATTTTTGGGAGTGGACATCTTGTCATCAGAATCTGCCAATCACAATTCATCAGCAGTGCAGCCTTAGATACTGGGCTTTAAATAATTATATTTTAGCAGAAATAATTAACACATAATTGTTTTCTACTTTTGCAATGTTTTACTTATATCTGCATTTAAAACATTCTAAAGCAAATCTCAGTTTTGTTCTTTCACTTCTTTTAGACATAGTAAAACATTGAAAAGAAGACAGGAACTATACAACATGGGCCACATTTATGTTTTGGCACCATAGGCCAGCTGTCCAAAAAAGTGGAAGGCTTTATGACTGGGATGTCATTATTTAAAATTGTGGCACATTATGCCTAGAGATGAGTAAAGTTTAGAAACATTTGATTTGTTATAAATTACTTTGTCACAAATTGGTTTCCATTGACGGGAAACGGCAATCGCACCGTCCACATCATTTAACCCCTCAGATGCAGCATTCAATGCTGATCGCGACATCTGCGACTGACATTCAGCTGCTCAGGGGGTTATCAGGGGTTAAAAAAATGATGCCTCATCCAATTGATCATGGAGAGACCATCCGCTCCTGCCTGGATTAAAGAAACCCCACCAAAGGATCTACAGTGAGTGTGATAACATCACCATGATCATGTTGGGCGCATGCAGTGATTATGTCACCACAATCACCCAGCGTGATCGTGTGGTGATGTCATCATGTTCACGCAGGTCCTTTGTGGGTTTTCTTCAATCAAAATAGGAGTGGATGGCCTCTCTGTGATCAAGTGGAAGAGGTATATATATTTTTTTTTCAGCCACCATTTTAGAAAAAATTTAATTGTTATTATTGATATATATATATAAAAATGGCAGCACCGACTGTAAATGAAAAAATGGAGGATGGGTGTAGGCTAATAACCCAGGAAAATATCGAAGAAAATACCTGGCTCCCCGCTCCCTGCACCGTTTCAGTTCCTCGCACCGCCGCTGATGCTTCTCTATCTGGTGTCGGGGGGAGCAGCCAATGGCAAACAGGGATGAAGATGAGCCTCCCTAGCGTGTCCCTATCGCTGCCTGCTATTGGCTACTCCCCCCTGACACCGGATGTTTTTATCAGCGCATGGGGAGAAGCAACAGCGGCGGTGCAGGGACCAGGAGTGGTGCAGGGAGCCAGGTATATATATTTATTGTGAGGGGCCCGGCATATGGGGGACAGTTTTATAATCTTGGATAACCCCTTTAAACCTGAGATAGCACCTGGCTGGCATATGTTTCTTTTCAAGAGCATGTGAGGGCCAGGTGTGCCACAGTTATGAAGAGGCATGCACCGTTTAATAATTGTGGTTCATCTCTTACCAGTGATGCAGAGTAAACAACACTAGACTTAATACATCTCTGGGATGCACCCTTTATGCATTGAATGGAAAGAAGAAAAAAAACACATGCAAAAATGGTGCACACGAAAAATTATAAGAGATAAAGAATGGGTTTTATTAGACAGATCACATTTAATAACAGAACATATAAGAAGGACACACTTTGGTCTTTCTACTGGAATTCAAGCAACTATTTTATTTTTATATGTTTTTAATTGGTTTTAATCTGTTTAATAAAACTCATTCTACATTTCCTATATTTTGAGTGTCCACCATTTTTAGATTTCTGATTTACTGTTCCTATCTAATGTACACAGCGTAGTCTAAGAATCTTCTAGGCAGATCATAATAAATTGTGTTGAGCTAATCAAAGTCCAAGTGGACTTTGATCCAAATTTCAGGAGAAATTTGATTCACAGTGAAGTTGAATTTCCTTGTGTTTCGTGGAAACAAATAGTTTTTTTTCCCAAAATAGTGTAAAAAATATACTAACCATATCCATTTACTCGCGACGGGCCAGCCGCCATCTTGCTTGATGATCTCGCATGAAATCCCTTGCACAGTGACAAATGACGCCGGCAGACATGATTATGTAATCATGGGCCACACAAGATTTTGTGACAGACCTTCAATCAAGATGGGGGTCCGTTGCAAGCAAATGGATGAGGTAAGTATGATTTTTTTTTTATATACTCTGTTCTTACTATCAGATGCCGTGATCAGCTATCAACAAAGCATCTGAGGGGTACAATGATGGGAAGCAGCATAATTGTGGCTCCCTGTCATTGCACCCTCTACTAACAAATAAATGCAGTTTGTGAGGAAGTAATTTGTAACTAAGCTATTTTTTTTGTAAAATGTGGTGAAACAGCCAAATTGAATTTTCCAATTCTTTGCTCCTCTCAACTAGTTACTTACTGTAGAGGATACACTTGATGCATTGCTAGACATATTTTGCTAATTTTAGGCCAATTATTAATTGACTTATTTTGCAACCAAATTTTGTATTCAAATTCTGGCAAAAGTTATGCATATTAAGGCACTAAGCCCACTCCCTCAACAGGAAACCACAGTGGATTTTTTATTTATTTTTTTGCTTACTTGCTTCATGAATGTTTTCAAATTAGATTCACCAAATTGTGCCAAGCCCGCACACATGTTTGCTGCAAAAATGGCAATTTCACTTAAAATTTGGGACAAAAAAGATAGTGATTCATAGGCAGGAGTGTTTTACTCAGTGAACGTATAAGAGTCTTGTACTAAAGTATTTGCCTGTTGGAGTATAACCTATGGTAGCTGAAGCCATTGATCATTCCAGCTCCGCCTTCTCAGTCCTGTGGTTTAAATGTCATGCAGTTCTAGATCTGATTATTATTTGTGCTGTTACCCGAGGATTCTTTGGAGAGCTTGCATTAGTAGCACTTACTTTCATCCAAAGGTCGAAATATAACATGATGCAGAATGAACTCTTCGTCACATAAAATACATATAAGGTCATATATGTATAGAATATTTTACACAAATTGACATCTGTAATCGGGTTTCTATATGCAGAAGCTTTATTTAATTATGCATAATAGTTTTGGCATATAAGACCATAACTTACTGTAAATAACAATGCATTGTTCAAAGATATTTGTCAGGGGTTATTATAGGTAATTAAAATAAATAGCTTATTTTAACAGAAAAGGAATATCTAAAGAATTTTTCGACTTCCGTGTGTAACAAAATTAACTTTCATATTTTACAAAGTTTTTTGCGAGCTGCAAAGTTATTTTTGTCTTTTGAAAAGGTAAACATGTCTTGATAATACCTAGTGTTTATTCAACTAATAGTTTTTACTTTTATAGAATTCTTTGTTGTCCAAGATGCATTTATATTTCACATGAATTCAAGATTGTAACAAAATGGTTTCTTCTGTAGAGTTTCATTTTCTTCTATAATGCTTTTAAGCAGGGTTTAAGAGGATTTATTTTCTTCTAAAAATGTGAGTATTTGTACAAGAAAGCTTTTCAGCATTATATGGCTCTTTTTGTTGATTTTCACAGAGGTTTATCATTTTAAAGTGACAATACAGAGTGATAACATTTGATACTATATAGGCATAGCACATATGCTTAACTGTAAAATGTCCTATCTTTTCGATATATAGTGTTAGTATTCTATAATATGCCTTAAAGACATATTGTTACTAGAAATGAGCAAATCGAAGCTGACGAAGTCGAATTTGTTTAGAATTTCAGGAAAAATTTGATTCACAACTAATGCGAATTTCCTCATGCTTCGTGGTAATGAATCACAATTTTCCTAAAATGGCAGCTACACGTGTGAGGACTGAGGACATGGGGCAAGGAACTCTGGGAAGGCGGGATCATCCAGATTGACATGCCTGCATGCAGCCAATCAGCAGCCAGCTGTCACGAGGGTGTCAAGAACCACGCCTGACTCTATGTAGAAAGATAGGGCTGTTTCTTTATGGTAGCTTTCTGGGTTTGCTTTGCAACCCTTTTTGGCTCACTCAGGGATCCGTAGCTCCTTCTCCTCAGCTGTTCCTTGTCCAGCAGTCCCAACCTCCTTATATTCCCCTCTCCCACTTCTCTGGTTGCCAGATATAGAGCTTCCTGCCTGGAGCTGTGTTGCTGCGTTCCCTGGTTGTTGTTCCAGAACGTTACCCTCCGGATCCCTGTTGGGCCTTTGTGGTCTGCTGTTGTCACCCACCTGGGATTATATGTTTGTCTGTATTGTCTGTCCTCTCCTTGGTGTTTTCCTCTTAGTGTCAGTGGTGCAGACTAGTGATCCCACCGCCCCCTGTTCACTACCTAGGGCTCATCTTAGGGAAAGCCAGGGTTTAGGCACGTGATTGGCGTACGGGTGAGGAACCCACCTAGGGACGTCAGGGCAGTCAGGTGCCAGCCACAAGGTGAGTCAGGGGTCACCACCTTTCCCTCTCCCTTGGGCAGGGCCTTCCCTCTTCCCTCCCTTTGCGTGACGCCGGTCATTACACCAGCCAGCTCTGTGATGTCACAGCCTTATAAATACGGCAGCCATTTTAGATTCTGCAATTTTCCAGGGTTCACAGTGCAGAGACAGATGTGTGAAGGCGCTACGGACAGCTATTGTAAAAACTATTGTGGGGGGGAAAAAGACCGAAAAAATGATTTATAAGTGCAGGAAAAAGATAGGGAGGAATCATTTCACAGCATCTTAGTGCAGGGAGAGATGTCAGAAGGCGCTGGGGACATTGATAGGAAAGTGATTTATAAGTGCAGGGAACGATTATTTGGGGATCCAAATAGTCATTAGACAGCTTTGTCATTCAAGCTTTTTGTTATTGGGCTGAAAGTATTCTGTTGAAAAGCCTTTAGAGGCTTAAGTCTTAGTATCTTATTCAGTACTACAAAAAATATATATACGCATTTCACTTATGCAGTTATTTCTGTTGAAAGTGTATAGGGGCATATTTCATTAACAAAAAAAATAGATATATGCATTGCACTGTTGCAGTTATTTCTGGTGAAAGCTTATAGGGGCGCATTTCAGAAAAAAAAATATATACGCACTGCACTGTTGCAGTTATTTCTGTTAAAAGCGTACAGATGCGTATTACAGTAAAAACAAAGAAAAATATATACGCAGTGCACTGTTGCAGTTATTTCTGTTTAAAGCACATAGGGGCGTATTTCAGTTAAAAAAAAAAGACAAATATATACGCACTGCACTGGTGCAGTTATTTCTGTTAAAAGCGTACAGATGCGTATTACAGTAAAAACAAAGAAAAATATATACGCAGTGCACTGTTGCAGTTATTTCTGTTTAAAGCACATAGGGGCGTATTTCAGTAAAAAAAAAGACAAATATATACGCACAGCACTGTTACAGTTATTTCTGGTGAAAGCGTATAGGGGGTATTTCAGTAAAATAAGAAAATTATATACGTACTGCACTGTTGCAGTTAATTCTGGTGAAAGTTTATAGGGGCATATTTCAGTAAAATAAGAAAATATAGATGCACTGCTGCAGTTATTTCTGGTGAAAGAGTTTAGTGGCCTATTATAGTAAAAAAAAGAAAAATATATACGCACTTCACTGGTTCTTTTATTTCTGCTGTAAGCGTTTACTGGCCTATTTCAGTACAAAAATAAAAATACATTCTCAGTTCATGTCGACGGTTATATGTGTTGAAAGCATGGCTAGGAGTCAGCTGGGTGGCAGCAGTGGTGGTCAGGAGCCAAACGCAGAGCACCTACTTCGCAGCCTGCCCGGAAAGTAGTGGTGCAGGGGTTCACGGAAGTAGCAGCTGTAGCTGTCAGCCAGTGCGGTGGTTATATGTGTTATTTTTAGTGATGATCGAGCATGCCCTTCAAAACACCAGTTCGGCTCGAGCATCTTGATGCTCGGCATATGGCGATATTCGGACGAATACCTCTTGTGCTTGAGCGCAATGCATGAGTCTCCACCTCTCACGTTTCTTGTATAATCAATAAAAGTGCAAGTAAGTACTGCCCATTATTGGCTGGCCGCAACAAGTCACCAGGTGCTATATAGCATCCGATGAAGCATGTTCAGCTCATTCTTAGTCAGGGAGAGCTGTGCTGAGAAAGGGACAGACAGTGTAGGGAGTGATTTAGGAATAATTTTACCACCAAACTTTTAAGAGACCCAAAAGTTTTTTTACGGAATATTGTGTGTGGCAGCAGCAATCTATATTTTTAGAGCAACCTGTGCTAAATTGCTAAAACTTTACAGACACAAAAGTCCTTCTAATGACTATTGTGTGTGGCAGCAATATCTATTTTTAGCGCATCCTGTGCTAAATAGCATACAATAGTTTGGCCACTGCAGACGACATTAGCTATGCCACATCTCCAGTGTAAATTGTGCGCATCCAAAAAATATCTGACATACAGTGTCCTCTTTCTGTAGATGGTGTCCTCTGCAGACAGTGACATTAGCTGTGCTACATTTTCAGTGTAAAGTATACGCATCCAAAAATTATCTGACATCCAGTGCACTTTTTCCATAGACGGTGTCCACTGCGGACAGTGACATTAGCTGCACCACATCTCCCGTGTAAAGTGTGCACATCCCAAATATATCATGACATCCAGTGTACTTTTTCCGTAGACGGTGTCCCCTGCAGACAGTGACATTAGCTGCGCCACATCTCCAGTGTAAAGTGTGCGCTTCCAAAAAATATCTGACATCCAGTGTACTTTTTCCGTAGACGGTGTCCGCTGCAGACAGTGATATTCGCTGTGCCAAATCTCCTGTGTAAAGTGTGCGCATCCCAAAAATATTTGACATACAGTGTACTTTTTCAATAGACGGTGTCCGCTTCTGACAGTAACATAACCAGTGCCAAATCTGCAGTGTAACGTGTGCAATGGAAAAATTTATCTGCGACATACAGTGTTCTTTTACTGTAGATGTTGTCCGCTGCGGACAGTGACATTAGCTGCACCACATCTCATGTGTAAAGTGTGCGCATCCAAAAAATATCTGACATCCAGTGTACTTTTTCCATAGACGATGTCCGCTGAGGACAGTGACATTAGCTGCGCCACATCTCCTGTGTAAAGTGTGTGCATCCAAAAAATATCTGTGACATACATTGTCCTTTTTCTGTAGACAGTGTCCGCAGTGTACTTAATCAATAGACAATGTCAGCTTCTGGCAGTAAGGCCGTGGCCCTGGGCACGGTGAAACTGTGCCTGCTGCCAGAGCACAAGAAAACAATCATCCACGATACCTAGCTTCATGTCCCAGTTTGCAGGGTGGCGCAGGACACTACTCTTTAAGTCAGACCAGTGTGACCAGGTAGTTAGTTGGATTGTAGCAGATAATTCTTCTTCTTCGGTTAAGCACCACCCTGTCCTCCACCAGGTCCAGTCTCAGTAGCCAAGAGTCTGCTCAACCAAATCCTCACCTTGATCCTCCTTCCTCCCACCATGGAGAGTCTGGGCAAACAAGTGACCCCACACACTCCGAAATTCCAAGGAGCTCTTTTCAGCGCAATTCCTTCATTTTGACATCTCGCCTAGCACGCTTGAAGAGGGACAGATCTTGTGCCCTGATTACCAAACTCTTGAGCATCCACAATTTCAAGAAGATGACGGTGGGGAACGGCAATTACTGTTTAATGAGGTGGATGATGATGAGACAGTTGCCAATAACTTACTGCAATTACTGTCTCAAGAGGTTGATAAAGAGGATGAGACACAGTTGTTAATCACTGAGGTAGTAGTTAAGTCAACAAGTCAGGAGGATGAGCAGAGTGAGGAAGTGGAGGAGGAGGTGGTAGACGATGAAGTCACTGATCCAACCTTGGAAGATGGAAAGGGCGAGCGAGGACAGCAGTACTGAGGGAGAGGGATCTGCTGCACAACAACAGGCTGCAAGAGGCAGTGGGGTGGCAAAAGGGAAAAGGCAGGCCACACCAAACAGGTCCGCAAATGTTCCGCAGAGTACCCCCTTGTGAAAATCTCCCTTCCCAAGGGATAGGTGTTCCGCAGTATGGTGCTTCATTGAGGAAAGTGTGGACGACAAAAGAATAGTAATTTGCAACCTGTGCCGTACCAAAATGAGCTGGGGCGCAAACACTAGCAACCTCACCACCACCAGCATAATCTGTCACATGGCATTCAAGAACCAAAATAAGTGGGACGAACGCCTGGGTCCACTATCTGTGTCTTTGGGTCACACCACTGCCTCCTCTTCCCCTGTGTTACGTGCTGGCCAATCTTCTGTCAAAGGCGCAGTCCCGGATGCCTCCCCCCTTGCACCCGGACCTTTGCAAGCACTATCAGTGACAACATCCACTTCCGTGTCCCAGCACAGTGTCCAAATGTCCTTACCCAAGGCATTTGAACTCAAGCGCAAATACCCAGCCACCCACCCACAGGCCATAGTACTAAATGCATAGCTTTCAAATCTACTGGCCCTGGAAATGTTGCCATTTAGGCTTGTGGACACTGAGGCCCTCCACAGTCTGATGTCAGCAGCTGTCCTGCGTTACGCAGTCCCCAGCTGCCACTGTTTTTCATGGTGTGCAATGCCCGCATTACACCAACATGTGTCCGGTAACATCACACGTGCCCCTGACCAACGTAGTTACTGGGAAGGTCCACTTATCCACGGATACATGGACAATTGCACTTGGCCAGGGAAGCAACATTTCCCTGATGGCACACTGGGTGAATGTTGTGGAGGCTGGGAGCGAGTTGTACCTCCACCAGAGTAAAGCTGATGAAATTTAAATGTGTTGTTTGTAATATACTAAATACACTGTATTCCCATGCACCCATTCCACCACAAACAAGGGTATATGATTGAATCCTCCTTTTCTCATCCTCCATCTCCTCTTCCATCATATCAACATGCTTATTCTTCGCATATAATGCCCTCACATATATGCCCTTTGCATAGAGGGCCAGATTTATCATTACTCTGACAGCTCACTCCACTTTAACATATGGCTAAAGTCAGTTTTAGCCAAGTCAGATTTATGATCGGCCCTTTAAGACTGTAATAAATATGGTTTGACGGTAGCAGTTTATCCGTCAGTAAGCAGCTTTACAAAAGTCGCACGTTTTTATGAAAAAGTCGCACGTTTTTATGAAAAAGTCGCATGTTCTATTAAAAAGTCCCATAAGATCAGCATGGTCCTCGCTGAAATGAAATTGTGACTTTTTTGCGACTTTTTAAATAGTCCCAATAGTTAATCTGTCTAGAGATTCATTTACATAAGAAAACACACCCACTTTCCGAAAACTGGCGAGCATAGTGCAGAGCAGAAAAAAGTTGCAAATTTGTACGCAGTTTTAGCGTTTGGGACTTTTTTGGGGACTTTTTCACTCCATTATTCTGACCTGAGCTAATGATAAATCTGGCCCATAATGTTTTAGAGGGTCAGCTCACCTGCAGGCCCTCACCTACAACCTTTTAGAGGGTCAGCTCACCAGCAGGCTTGCACCTAAAAATCTTTACAGGGTCAGATAACCTTCTGGCCCGCACCAAATTTTTTTTACAGGGTCAGCTCACCTGCAGGCCCTCACCTAATTATACCTAATAGGTAATTTGAGTGCTTGCTGCCTTGCTTGGATGTGGTAGATGTAGCCATTTCTCTTACCTGTGGTTGCCATGGTTTGCTCCAAAAATAAGATCGAAAGTTGATAGGGCAGACATCAGAATGGATCGTCGCCGTCACACCCCAGGTTATCTACAGTCACCAAAGCGGCAGCAGGCCCTCGTCCATAATTTTTAAGATGGTCAGATCAGCAGGCCCCTGCTCCAAATGTTTTTGAGGGTCACCAGCAGGCCATCAATCATAATTTTTCAAGGCTGTGTACGATGCCCCTCTTTATGTGTAACAAAAGGTGTATTGGAGTGTCGGTTCCTTGTAATTTTTGACAGCCCTTTCACTTTATGAGTGTAGGAGACCCATTACATTGTACATTACATTATAATTGTACCATAATGTGAATGAGGCCCTCCTTCTTCCTTGTAATTTTTGCCAGCACTTGCACTTAACAAGTAAATATACAGGAAAGAATGTTTCCTTAAAATATTTCCTCTAAAATCAATTTTATCTTCGGTTTTGTGCGTATTATTGTCAGTCTGTAAAAGTGGTGTACTACTCGGACAACATCATTCTCAGCAGCGACCTTGGAGTCCAAGATGTATATCCTCCCCTTGCTGTTCCCGAACCATTTTGGTGGTGTTTCCATCAATTTCTGACCTTTTCCTATGAACCAGTCACCCTCCCCTCTTCAGAGCAGGGGGTGCCTGGTTTAATGCTCGGGTTCTCCCATTGACTTCCATTACGCTCGGGTGCTTGGTAGGGCACCCAAGCATCCCGAGCACTTTGGTGCTCAATCAACACTAGTTATTTTGTATTATTTTGTATTTCTATTTTGTATTTCAGTACAAATAGAAAAATACATTCTCCGTTCACGTCGGTGGCGGTTAGATGTGTTGAAAGCGTTTAGTGGCCTATTTCAGTACAAACAGAAACATGCATTCTTGGTTCACGTTGTCGGCAGTTATATGTGTTGAAAGCTTTTCGTGGCCTATTTCAGTACAAACAGAAAAATACATTCTCAGTTCACGTCTGTGCCGGTTAGATGTGTTGAAAGCGTTTAGTGGCCTATTTCAATACAAACAGAAAAATGCATTCTCAGTTCACGTCGGCTGTGGTTATATGTGTGGAAAGGGTTTAGTGGCCTATTTCAGTACAAACAGAAAAATGCATTCTCAGTTCACATCTGCAGCGGTTATATGTGTTGAAAGCGTTTAGTTGCCTTTTTCAGTACAAACAGAAAAATACATTCTCAGTTCACATTGGCGGTTATATGTGTTGAAAGCATGGCTGGGATTCAGCAGAATGGCAGCAGTGGGAGGTTGGGAGCCAAACGTGCCCGGGGTAGAGCACCTGCTTCGTAGCAGCCTACCTACCCGTGAAGTAGCAGTGGTTCATGAAAGTAGCAGCGGTAGCAGTCAGTCAGTGTGGAGGTTATATGTGGTAAAATCTTTATTGAAGTATTTCAGTCAAAAAACTAAATTTATTCAGTGGTCAGCACTGCGGTTATATGCTGGTTAAATCTTTATGATGTCTCCATGATAAATCTGCAACTTGGGGTCCCCGTGTAGCTTCTACAAACTTTCAAAATAATCGTTCAGTGGAGCGAATAGACGCTGGATAACCGGGAAACTCCCTGACCTTCTCAGGAGCAGCGGTTCATTTCTGAGACGTCCGTATAGTGCAAGGGGACTCCAGAGACCCTTTCCATTTCCGTGCTCCGTTATATGTGGTAAAATCTTTATTGAAGTATTTTGGTGGAAAAAACTATTTCATTTAGCGTTCAGCGCTGCAATTATTAGGTAAAATATTTTGTGACTTATTTCGGTGGAAAAAAAAATTGTATTCAGCGTTAAGCGCTGCACTTATATGCGGTAAAATCTTTTGTGACTTATTTTGGTGGAAAAAAATTGTATTTAGCGTTAAGTGCTCCACTTATATGCGGTAAAATATTTTGTGACTTATTTTAGCTGAAATAATATTGTATTCAGCGTTAAGCGCTGCAGTTAAATGTGGTAAAATCTTTTGCGAAATATGTCGGGTGGAAAAACAAATTTCCACGTCTTCCATTAACTTCCTCCTCTCTTCATTCTTATCCTCAACACACACACACTGGCTTGACACCCCACGCAGCTATATATATGTGGTGCCAGCACCACCTAGGGGCAAATAAAGGTAAATGACACTGCCAGCCCGTTAAAGTGATTTACAGCATGATACAATACATTTGATATGACATTTAGCAACAGTTTAAAGTGTGCACATATAGCACATAGTGGGACACTGCATCAAGATGAATTAAGCGTGGATCATCCAGGATTTCTACACACCAATGTCTGTTGCATCAGACTAGATCATCCATGGTGCCATACCAACAATTTGACAAAAGAGACCGGTTTCTTCTAGCTACCTGCCTCAGCTATTATTCTGATGCTGCAACCCGCTTGATGCCACACATCTGATGTCAAGTGCTCCTTCTTGCACCCACCTTCATCAGCGGGTACTGGTATTACCACCCACCGCCCACTCTGTTACCGGGTCACTTTGTGGTCTCTGCTGCCATATCCCCACTATGTCACCTTGCCACTCTGTGGTCTCTTGATGCTGCTGCTACTGCCATCTCCACATTATGTCACCTTGCCACTCTGTGGTCTCCTCATGCTGCTGCCATCTCCACACTATGTCACCTTGCCACTCTGTGGTATCCTGCTGCTGCCGTATCCACACTATGTCACCTTGCCAATCTGTGGTCTCATCATACTGCTGCCATCTGCAGACTCTATCATTGTGCCACTCTTTCAAAGTGTTTTTTTTTTCAGTAAAAATGATGGGTGACTAAAAACTCCTTTTGCTATATGGACCAAATGACATTGTGTGAGGTTTTGTGACATCTGAAAGTGTGAGGAAAATATATATTAGGAAACAACAAATATACAAAAAGTACATTAAAACAATGACTACCTCCTGATGCTGCTGCCAACTCCAGACTCAGTCATTGTGCCACTTGAAGGCCTCCTTATACTTCCGCCACCTCCAGACTCTGTCATTGTGCCACTCGGTGGCCTCCTCATTCTGCTGCCAACTCTAGACTCTGTCATTGTGCCACTCAGTGGTCTCCTCATACTCCTGCTAACTCCAGACTCTGTCATTGTGCCACTCAGTGGCCTCCTCATACTGCCAACACCTCCAGACTCTGTCATTGTGCCACTTGGTAGCATCTCCATACTGCTGCCAACTCCATACTCTGTCATTGTGCCATACGGTGGCCTCTTCATGCTGCTGCCACCTCCAGACTCTGTGATTGTGCCACTCGGTAGCCTCATCATACTGCTGCCATCTACAAACTCTGTCATTGTTCCACTTAGTGGCCTTCTCATACTGCTGCCATCTCCATACTCTGTCATTGTGCCACTCGGTGGCCTCATCATACTGCTGCCATCTACAGACTCAGTCTGCAGTCATTTTGCCACTTGGTATCCTTCTCCTGATGCTGCATCTGCTACCTCCAGACTCTGTCATTGTGCCACTCAGTGGCTTTCTCCTGATGCCGCTACCTCCAGACTTGGTCATTGTGCCACTCGGTGGCTTCCTCATACTGCTGCCACCTCCAAACTCTGTCATTGTGCCACTCAGTGGCCTCTTGATACTGCTGCCAACTCCAGACTCTGTAATTGTGCTACTGGTTGGCCTCCTCATACTGCTGCAAAATTCAGATCCTGTCTTTGGGCCACTCTGTGGACTCCTCATGCTGCTTCTACCTCACCCCTATGTCATATGTCCACTCTGTGGACTTCACATGCTGTTCCTACCCTCCCCACTTCATGACTGGTCCACTATTTTGCCTTTCGGCCTGGTTGACATCATCATTTATTTGACCTTTCTTCTGATCTGTCAGAAGGAAGGAAAAATGAGACGCACAACAGATCTTGTTTGTGTAGCAGCTGTAAGGCCTACATGGTCCCATCAGAATTGGCTTGTGATTTGGTACCCAAAAGGAGGAGTTGGTAGAAAACACAGAAGAAATGAAAATATTCCATTCACGTGTCATCTCTGTTTTGGATCCACTCCCGTTTTTTTGGGCATTAGTAATACTGATGAATTAGTGAGTAAATTCTGATCAAGTGAAGGCCTATGCTCCACAGACAGGATCCGTTTTTGTGAGTTATTGTTCTGACAGATCAGAGGGAGGGCAAATTAATCAGTGACTCTGTCCGGGGGGCTTTACTTGTATACGTGTTTAATAAAACAGGTTATGATAACATCTATGTGGAATCAGCTGTTGACGGTGTAAAAGGAGTGAGCTTCTTCTTGGCACTAACATCGACCTGTAAGGCTGAGTTCATATTTGAGTTATTTGGTTAGTTTTGGCCTCGTGACTCAACTAATAAATGAAGTGTGTAGTGATTCTAATAGCGACGCCTGTCATCTGCATGTCATATGGACTCATAGTATTATTTCACTACCAAAGCAGACTCCCTATGCGTGTTACTACAAGGCACGGTGTTCTACACCCCTATTAAGGCTCTCAGCAGCCAAGAAATAGCAGTTTTTAACGTAATTCACTGCAAATACATTTGGATTTAACTTAATTGTTCCCCCAAAATTTGTTGAACCGGTGAATTGAAATTTTGAAAAATCCGCTCCTCTCTAATTGTTACTGTATGAACAAGCATTCAAAGCATAAAGTATGACATGAGTACTAAAGGGTTAATTTCTTTACACTGCAAGCTTTAAGGCTCTGTCAATAAAACAATCAGGAAGCCTGCCACATATTACATGATTGCAGTGGTGGTTTGTAACTTTAATTCAAGGACACAGACTTCCAGTATGTAGCCGTAGTCAAGGCATATTTCATTACCACGTCACCAGATGAATATAGAGATTAGAGATTACCAAATCAACTCTGCCAAAGCAGAATTTATTCAAAATTTCTGAAAAAAATCCAGGGCCATTAGAATCAATATTTTTTGAGAAACCTTTTTTTTTGGGGGGGGTAAGATATGCAAATTTAACAAAGAAAAAGCTAATTTCGAAGGAAAGCTAATTTGCTTTTTGTTTTCTTGAAACCCAGGGGAGTGTTGCCTGGCCTACAATACTCCTCAGGCTCAAACCTACTAGGCCTTCTGCATAATCTGAAACAGTAACCCCCCCTCCCCCTCCATGGGTACCAACCAAGGCCTCTCACGTATCTAAGAAAGTTTTATGTGCTCTACCAGGATATAGAACTATTTAAGTTATGCTTGAAGGCCTACTTATAGGATAGCCTTCACTACCTACCTACCTACCTACCTACATACATCAAAGACCTTTGGTTTCCCACAAACCTAATGCCAGTTAACTGGTTGTCCCACCTTGGATTACCTTTCGTAGTAATAACTACTGCATAGTAATAACACTCTATAAGAAATATTGTTTTGGCAATGCACTGACCCAGTTGTCTAGCCATCACAATGTTGAATTTGAATATGTTTGACATTAACTTTAAGGACTGACTGCTCACTTGCTGACTTATATGTCCCAGTCATTGGTGTCATTGTCGAAAGATAATCGATGTAATTCATTGCAATTGTCATTGTTCTCAATGTCATGATTGATTGGTGCGTATATACACCATATATGTTTTAGGACATATTTTTTGTCTAATGGAGATTTGCTACATGTCACTTATTTTCTGTCAACTGTTCCCCAGACTACAAACAGCACCACATGTGCTCATTTCATTGGATGTCATTTCAAGATGGTTTAAAACCCTTATAGATCTACGTTGGTAACTTGATATCATAGCAAGCTTTACAAATACAGAATATATTTGCTATAATTTTTGATAATTAAAACTGTGAAAACCATGTAGGCTCGCAAAAAGCCCCTGTTGCAAACTGTCTAGGTAATTAGTTTTCAGATATAGTAGATTTTCTAGAATGCTTTTATCAGTCCCTTTTATCTGATATTCTCCTTTATAAAGAAATACATTGTATATTTTTAAAGAAAGAGATGACAGAATTGTAAATATACACAAATGTAATTTGCCTCTTTAATCTTCATAAATAATTTGCTTTTATGGTCTTTACCTTAGTAGTAATGAATAGGTTTTGTGACAGAGGGGCAGAAAGCCAAGACGAGAGCAGAATATCAAAGTTTTAAAAACCGCTGCTGTAAATCATCAAGCAAGACAAAGAGACAAAGAAAAGGAAAGAGAAATGAATACAACACAACAAATCATTCAAAGTGTGGTTGAGAGTATGCATGTGAATTTGAGAAATCCAAGAATTCTCTGTTGTATGGGGAAAGCTTTTGCCGGTTGAATACCCTGCCAAAATTCAATAGCAGCTTTCAATTGACATGTTGCATTTTAATTAGAATGTCACTTTGAAAAAAATTGCAAAGTTATTTTCATTTAGGAGGAGAGAAAGACTGTATAATAAACAGCAAAAATGTATAAACTAATATATCAACTATCTGACATTGGACTACTGCAATCTGGAAACAGAATTTTTAAATGTTATTGTTATGCCAATGAACAATATCATGGATAGTTCAACAGAAAAAAAGTATGTGATCTAATTATTTACCATTAAAATTATAAAAGCAATATAATTTGAAAATGCATCGTAATATAATCAGTCTTTTATTTATGTCGATTAGTTGGCAATATTTAGTGCTCAAAAGAAAAAAAAATATATATATATATTTGAATATAAATGATAGATTTCCCAAACGTATATATGCATAAGAACCTCTGCACCAGTGAAAATTTATATCCATACCCATTCTCCATACAAAGGCCGAATTTGCTGACCATGGCCAAGGACATGTCATTAGTATAGACATAGCATCATCACTTAATATACATTATATATTCCCTGCAGGGCCGACCTTTTGGTAATGCATCTGTGGTGTGACAAATTGAGGCATCTTAACCTGAAAGACTATATTAAGTGAATAAATAAATAAATATTATGGAGCTGCTTCCTTTGCAGGATGTTTTTGCTGGTAATTTTTTTTTAATATGTTACAATTTCTGCTTTAGTTATACCAATAGACTGACGACCTTTTGGTACTGAGACACAGTGAATGTCTCTTGTTAATACTCATAATTAATGAGCTCTCTTTTTGGTAACATCTCAGCCAATCAATTAAAGGAAAGTGACGTTAACCACCTTATTACATGTAAAGATTTAGCAGGCGTTTCCCGGGGAGGAAGCCTTCCTTCCCAGTAATTGTCTGCTTGCTAGCGGAGGAGATTGCTGATATTACATGCATTTCATGATGGGGATGAGAAATCACTCATGCCATTGCTCATTTTCATATCGAATCATTGTATGTAGGTGGCAGACCATAATTACACACACAATCTGCCATCGACAAACAAGGATTTTTAAACCTGCTCATTCCTCAGGTATTCGGCAGCTCATTAGTAATGATCTTCATGATTATAGGATTATATGCAATAGGAACTTAACAGTTGCCCGAGCTCTGTTTAGGCTTTGAGAAAAGCATATAACAATTCAGCCTCAGCACAACTTGTGCAGCAGGATGAGTATCTTGAATCTGGAGCGGGGGGGGGGGGGGGGGGGGGGGAGAGGCAGTTAGGGAGTTGATAGCCTGCAGAAAATAAGAAAATATAAAAAATAAATATAAATTTGCCATTGTATATGTGTATATATATATATATATATATATATATGTATATATATATATATATATATATATATATAAAAAAATGCCATTATATAAATATTAAAATATATACAAATTTGCCATTATTTGCCATTTGTACTGATCCACAGAATACAATTATCATATTATTTATACCACACAGTGAATGCCTTACATAAATAATAATGTTAGATTGATCTTTTTACATAGTTTTCTCTAAAACTAAAATAATATAATTATTTATTACACTATATATTCCCCCCCAAAAAATAAAAATAAAATAAAAAAGAAACTATAACTCATTCTGCAAAATTTACAAAAAATAGATGAAAAAATTAAAAAGTTATGACCTTTAGAGCAGTGCAATCAAAAATGTTATTGGTTTTTAGGGCTAAAAGTAGTTACTGTATGTCATTAAGGGGTTAATAACACAATTGTTATTGTGAGCCAACTATGTGTAGACTTAATGCTATCCGCCCCCATCACCTCTGCTAATATTTTGATTGTACCTTGGATGAAATAAAGGATTACTTTTACCAAACTGCATGGGTAAGTGCCGCCTTCTTTACCTTTTACCACAGTGCTCTCTTGTGAGCCAACAATATTTGCTTCAGAAACATATTAAAAATTTACAATTGAAAAAGTGACATTTTCAGGAGGAGTTTTCCAACTTTAATGTGACTGTTAGGCGGTAGCGGTAGGTCATATACTAAACATATCAATATTAATGAATAACATCACCATGAAGATGCTGATAACCACCATTACTAGAGTCCAATCCAAAGAACTGTGAGATTATTTTAGAAACTAATTAAAAACAGATTCAAATACTTTTCACTATTTTGTATCACATCATATCAGTTGCTTAAAAAAACATAAAAATTAAAAAGAAGGTTGTTTAAGCAGACCCCTATTTAAAAGCCATCATCTTAGACTATAGAAACATATTTGTAAACATTTCACCTCAACATTTTTAATTATTAAATAAACCATTTCTAATTAAATAATTTTTGTCATAAAATGCACAATTGATAACAGTGAACTTTATTATTGTCAGTCAATATAAAAAATATAAGAAATTATGACTTTGTAAGTATGCTATCCAAATCCCATAAAATACAAATGTACAGTAAATGTCCACACACAGTGCTAATCATATATTTATACCAAGAGAGGCATTGCGGACATAGCAAAATGCAGAGATAAGATGTCTCATCTTATTTGTAAGACCTGTTTTCTCTCATTAGATCACTGAGCACAAACAAATAACATAGATCTGTGTTCCCTTTGGCATCGGTTACTCACCTGTTGGCACTAAACATTTTACTTTTATGATATAATACAACCCACACTTTTGTTTCACTTGATAAAAAGTTTCTGATCAGTATAGATTTATGGAAAAGTGCTACTATAACACTTTCCTATCCACACCATGTATGATTTAATGATCAGATCTGTCTGCCAGAATACTGTTAATTGTGGGTTCATTCACAGGACCCTAAGTGTTTTGTGGTCCGCAAATTGCGGATCTGCAAAACATGGGTACTGGCCATGTGCATTCCACATTTTGCGGAACGCACACGGCCAACCCTATGATAGAAATGCCAATTCTTGTCCACAATTGCATCATCCAGTGTAAGACAAATGCATTTTGCATGGGCATCAGATATTCAAGCATAAATTTATACAATACTGTTCTATGATGGCCTTATTTAGCACTCACACCAACCAGCTGATTGGGGTTTTGGGGTTGCAGCACAGCAGTTTTACAGTTTTTCCCCTATAACTTTTTTCTCCTTTGTAACAGCGGAGCAATTTAATTAAAATTGCTGATCCCATTCACATGACACCAGGAATCTACACTAGCTCCTAGCTAATTTAGATTTCATTTTAAAGCACAAGGACCTCCTAGGATATGACAACATTACTTTGAGGCATGCACCTTTTAGTAAATTTGGCATCTTATACTAGTGTATTTTTTTGTTATTAATGAACACTATTCTTAATAAATTCTCCCCAGGGCGCCAATGCAATTTCTGTATCATTGCCCCCACCACTTATGTAAAAATTATAAAACTGGATATTATTTTCAGAGGAACCAGGCTCTGGATACATTTTATGCCACTCAACCTACGATAGGTATGTTAGGACATAGTGGTGGAGAACCTATGGCACGGGTGCCAGAGGTGGCACTCAGAGCCCTCTCTATGGGCACCCACACCCTGGAAAAAGTCTATTATGTGCCTTAGACTTTTCCTGCCATTCATCAGAGCAGTGCGTACTATAAACAGCAGATGCAGCTCGTTGAATGTAGGCAGGCTATTGTAGCTAAATGATAAAGTACATGGAAGATATACCATATTGGTCTGTAATATTAAGGTTAAATAGCTGTGTTGGCACTTCTCAAAAAATAAGTGGGTTTTGGGTTGCAGTTTGGGCACTCAGTCTCTTAAAAGGTTCACTATCACTGTCCTAGACTTTCTGATAATCCATTATCACCTTATGCAAAAGTATCCTAAGATGTCTCATGGAGGTAACCTTCACATATGGTAGTAGTGGTGCTCCTGAAGGCCTGCAAATGGGCACTGGCAATATACTGAGTTGTCTTATTAATGCAGTGCCATTAACTGATCGAAAACAATTACTCTTTGTTTGCATATTTTATGTGTGTAGTCAAAATTAACATAAGTCACAAATAAATCCAGTCATAAATGAGGTTGGGCATATTTATATAGATACTTGGATAGTAGTCCAATATGATTATTTCAGACCTCTGAAAATATGCATAATATAGGTTATTTTTCTTTTTTAATGAGCATAACATGTCAATTTTAATCTTTGTCATCACCAGGTTTTTACTCATGTGCATGATCTAGTTATGGCTGTAGTTTGCTTGTTTGACTCTTACATCATTCTGAGTGCATAAAAAATTAATTATCTAGGCCTTCGGTTTCATACACTTGAGTTAAGCAATGAAAAATGCTGTAGTGAAAACCATTGCTTGGAAATGTAAGAAGAGATATTTTATGATAGACTGTAAAATTAGAGCTGTTCACCACTAGCCTATGAAATTCTGCATTAGCAGCATTAGACTTCAATACTTCTCTCGCCCCTTGGCATTAAGAAACAGTTTGAAATATTTTAATATTACTGGCAATAGAACCCCGATTTAATGAATTACTGCAGTGCTGGATAAAAGTACTTTTAGCAGGCTATGAGTAAGGTTAAACAATTATACTTCATGGCACTTTTTAAATTAATGGTTAAGGTTGAATACCTTTTGCATCAATGTCATTTTCTTATTATTTGTATTTTTTTCTAGTTACTGTAACCATGAGTAATATGTTCATGCATTGTTAGACAAAAAAAAATTATACACATAACAACACATTATTTTCAATTTCAACATTTCATATAAATTAGTTTAGCAAGAGCCACCGAATAGATCCAAGAAAATAAAAGAGGCATAGTGATTGTAGTATGGTAGCAGCACACTGAAGATTGTATTAATTCAGTGTACAGTACTATGCTATTGATACATTTAAATTAATATCTGATATACTTAAGCAGGCACCATTAGTGGACTCAATATTACAAATAAGCACATTTCTTGAAATTTGAGTAGTGTTCAATTTGGACTACACAAATCAGAGAGACAGGAAGAGATACTTATAATGCTCTTCCAGAAAAAAGACAAGGAAACCAGTTTGCTTTCCAGAAGAACAATAAAACAACAAAATCTTCCCACATAATACTTCCTTGGTAAAGAGACAGTGTTAATTAGTCATGTTTCCAAAAGAAAAACAAGAAAGCTAAGTATTTCTCACCTTCATCTCATCTACAAATGGCTCATTTTATGTGATCATTCTAAAAAAGAGTCTTTATTAGCTCAGAGGCCTGTGATAGGATTCTGGAGGATACTCTTTCTCATTATGGAAACCGCCTAGCATGCTTGAGGAGTATTGAGAGCAAGGCAACATTTATCTTGGTTTCTTTGGAAATGCTAATTAGCATATTGTACTTACTCCTCTTCCACAAAGCTCAACATCTAGGTACCTCGGCATATCACACTTCTTACTTTCAATGTACACATTTGATAAATATGTTATGGTGATAGAGGGCCAGGTACTCCTTATTAATACTTTTGGGATACTTTTAGGCTATATTCATATGGGACATTTCCTTAATGTTTTTACCTCAGCCAGATGTCAGTATGTTATTAATAGTTATTCCTCAGGTACAGTAGCTTTCTCCATTTTGTTTAGTCTGAAATCAAAGTGGAACCAAACCAAAATAAAAATGTTTTGCATGTGTTCCGACAGAAGCTCTAAGCATCTTGTATTACTATTTTCTTAAAGGGATTGTCTCAGTTCAGCAAATTTCAGCTATCATGTAGACAAGGTTAACGAAAAACACTTACTAATGTACTGTGATTGTCCATATTGTCTTATTTTCTGGTTTGATTCATTTTTCCATAACATTATTCACTACTGGTTTCCAGGGGTTATGACCATCCTGTAATCCAGCAGTGATGGAAATGCTTCCACACTATCTGAAAAAACATTTGCCTCTATGGTGGCTGGGACCGCAAGAGTATGCAAAAGCCGGTACTCCTACAGTTTGCAAGCACAACCACTGCTGCTAGATTGCAGGGTAGTTGTGACAATGGAAATAAGCAGTGTATAATGTGATGGAAAAATGAATCCAGTCAGCAAAGAAGGCAATATGGACTATCACAATGCACTTATAAATACCTTGGATTAACTACATAATAAATGCCATTTGCTAAAGTGAAACAACCTCTTTAATAATATTGGTAAGCTGCTATAAAGAATATTTTTAATAGAGCAGCTTTTCTTTCCTCTCTTTAGACGGTGGTAAATAGAAAAAATGGTTAAGGACTATATAGAAAATTTGTATTTTGTGCTCTTGTGCTATATTTTGGTGAAAATTTCATGTTAAAATTCAATTTTACTAATTTTTATTGAGAGCACAATATGTATAATATTGCTGTTCTTGCCTGCAATCTCCTGCAGATTATTTGACATAATATTAATCAGCTCTGGCATACCCACTTATCCAACCCCAATACTCTCTGGCCCAACAGGTGGGAGCCCTTCTTCTGCCATCTGCTTTTTCTCCTTTTCCACATCATCTAATATTGATATGAATATGTCATCAGGAACATCCAGGTCCTCCTCTCTTTGCATAGTAGAGCTAGCAAAAGATGAGAATGGTCATCATTAGTGTTGAGCGAGCATGCTCGGCCGAATACCAGTTCGGCTAGAGCATCGATATGCTCGGCAAATGGTGGTACTCGACTGAGTACCGCAATGCTCGAGTTTCCTTCCCGCACGCTTCTCGGCTGCTAAGCAGCCAATAAACATGCAGGTAAGAAATACCCTCACTGTAATGCCATAGCCATGTCGGCATTACAATGATTGGCTGGCTGGAACGCGTCATTGGGTGCTATATAGCACCCGATGACGCGTGTACGGCTCATTCTAAGTCAGGGAGAGCTGATCATAGGAAGGGACAGAGAGTGTAAATAGTGTAATGGAATTTAATTTTTCTACAAAAAAAGTTTCTCATGTTTAAAGTGTGCACATGTCTGCTGCGGACAGCTAAATTATCTGTGCCACATCTCCTGTTTAAATTGTGCACATCCCTAAAATATCAGTGACATCCAGTACACTTTTTCCGTAGATGGTGCCCCTACAGACAATAAAATGATCAGTGCCACATCTCCTGTTTAAAGTGTGCGCATCCCTAAAATATCAGTGACATCCAGTGCACTTTTTCCATATATGGTGTCCCATGCAGACAATAAAATTATCCTTGCCACATAGCCTGATTAAAGTGTGCGCATCCCTAAAATATCAGTGACATCCAGTGCATCTTTTCCAAAGACGGTGTCTCCTGTAGACGGTTAAATTATCCGCGCCACATCTCCTGTTTCAAGCATGCGCATCCCTAAAATATCAGTGACATCCAGTGCACTATTTCCGTAGATGGTGTCCGCTGCGGACACTTAAATTATCCGCACCACATCTCCTGTTTAAAGTGTGTGCATCCCTAATATATCAGTGACATGCAGTGCACTTTTTCCTTAGATGGTGTCTGCTGCGGACAGTAAAATTATCTGCGCCACATCTCCTGTTTAAAGTGTGCGCAACCCTAAAATATCTGTGACATCCAGTACACTTTTTCCGTATGTGGTGTTCGCTGCAGAAAGTTAAATTATCTTCGCAACATTTCCTGTTTGAAGTGTGTGCATCTCTAGAATATCAGTGACATCCAATGCACTTTTTCCGTAGACGGTATCCGCTGCGGACAGTTAAATTATCCGCGCCACATCTCCTGTTTAAAGTGTGCGCATCCCTAAAATATCAGTGACATCCAGTGCACTTTTTCCGTAGACGTGTCCACTATGGACAGCTAAATTATCTGCGCCACATCCCCTGATTAAAGTTTGCACATCTCTAAAATATCAGAGACATCAGTACACTTTTTCCGTAGATGGTGCCCCCTGCGTACAGTAAAGTGCTCTGCGCCACATCTCCTGTTTAAAGTGTGCGCATCCCTAAAATATCAGTGACATCCAGTGCACTTTTTCCGTAGATGTTGTAAGCTGCGGACAGTGAAATTATCTGTGCCACATCTCCTGTTTAAAGGTGTGCGCAGCCCTAAAATATCAGTGACATCCAGTGCACTTTTTCCATAGATGATGTCCCCTGTGGATAGTTAATTTATCCGCGCCATATCTCCTGTTTGAAGTGTGCACATTCCTAAAATATCAGTGATATCCAGTACACTTTTTCCATAGACACTGCCAACTGTGACATTACCTGTGGTACCTGTCCTTCATATCGTTTCCTCCTCACAAATACCTTTGTAAATTTGTTTGCATATACACTTCCAAACCCTATGCTACTGTACATGTGACATACTTTCAAAATTATATTACATTTAAAATGAAGAAGGCGAGAAGTAAGGGACAGGGAAGTGGCCGTGATTCTGATGGTGCAAACAGTGGCCGTGGCCCTGGGCGCAGAGAAATTGTGTCTGCTGCCAGAGCACAAGAAAAACAATCATCGACAATACCTAGCTTCATGTCCCAGTTTGCAGGATGGCGCAGGACCCCACTCTTGAAGTCAGACCAGTGCGAACAGGTGGTAGTTGGATTGCAGCAGATAATGCTTCCAGTCGGTTAAGCACCACCCTGTCTTCCACCAAGTCCAGTCTCAGTAGCTAGGAGTCTGGTCAACACAATCCTCACCCTGATCCTCCTTGCTCCTACCATTTACAGTCTGGCCAAACAAGTGTTCCTATACTTGGATATTCCGAGGACCTCTTTTCATCCTCATTACTTGATTTGGCACTTTTGCCAAGCGACCTATTGTCACAAGTAGGGAAATATTTTGACAGATGGTGAATGAGTACATAGCAGACCATGTCAGTGTCCTCAATGATCCCTCAGTGCCTTACAACTATTGGGTGTCCAAGCTGGACACGTGGCACGAACTGGCACTCTATGCCTTGGAGGAGCTGGCTTGCTCTGCCGCCAGCTTTTTGTCTGAGCGGTTATTTAGTGCTGCTGGTGGCATTATAACAGATATGCGTATACACCTGTCAACTGAAAATGCTGACAGGTTGATTCTTATAAAAATGAACAAGGCCTGGATTGACCATGACTTCTCGACTCCACCATAGGAAAGCGGCTGAACATAAAGGCACTTTAAATGTGCTGTTTATAATGTAGTGAATACACTGTATTCCCATGCACCCCTTCCACCACAAACAAAGGTATATGGTTGAATCTTCCTTTTCTCATCCTCCTTTTCCATCATATCAACATGCTTATTCGTCACATATAATGCCCTTGCATATATGGCCTTCGCATATAATGTTTTATAGGGTCAGCTCACATGCAGGCCCTTACATATAATTTGTTAGAGGGTCAGCTCAGCTGCAGGCCCTCACATATAATTTTTTAGAGGGTCAGCTCATCAGCAGGCCCACTCATAAAATCTTTTATAGGGTCAGCTCACCAGCAGGCTTGCACCTCAAATCTTTCACATAGTCAGCTCACCAGCAAGCCCGCACCTCAAATTTTTCAAAGGGTAAGCTCACCTAAAGGCCCTCGCATTAAATTTTTTAGAGGGTCAGCTCACCTGCATGCCCTCGGGTATAATGTTTCACAGGGTCAGCTCACCTGAAGGCCCTTGCATATAATGTTTTAGAGGGTAGGCTCACCAGCAGGCCTGCACCTAAAATCTTTTACAGGGTCAGCTCAGCTACAGACGAACACCTAAAATCTTTTATAGGGTCAGCTCACCTGCAGGCCCGCACATAAAATCTTTTACAGGGTCAGCTCACCTAATTATACCTAATAGGTAATTTGCGTGCATGCTGCCTTGCTTGGATGTGGTATTCGTAGCTGTTTCTCAGGCTTCTTCTCCGGAATAAAACCATGATTACCCAGTTAACCATGATCTACATAGTTTGGGGTGAAAATAACATTGAAAGTTAATAGGGCAGACATCCGAATGGATCATCGCTGTCACGGGGATGTGCGATCGTCCCCAGGTTATCTAAAGTCACCAAAGGCAGAAGGCTCTCACCCATAATGTTTTAGATGGTCAGATCAGCAGGTCCTTGCTCCTAATGTTTTTGAGGGTCACCAGCAGGCCATCAATCATAATTTTTCAAGGCTGTGTATGATGCCCTCCTTTATGTGTAATAAAGGGTGTATTGGATTCCCATTTCCTTGTAAATTTTGGCAGCCTTTTCACTTAGTGCATAGGCTTTATGAGTGTAGGAGTCCCACAACATGAACAATTGTACCACAATGTGAATGAGGCCCTCCTTTATGTGATATATAGGTTGTATTGGAGTGCCTCTTCCTTGTAATTTTTTGCAGAACTTGCACTTTATATACAAGTAAATATACAGGAAATACTGTTTCCTATAAATTTTTCCTCTAAAGTCGATTTTTGTTCTTCGGTTTTGTGCGTATTATTGTCAGTTTGTAAAAGTGGCATACTATTTGGACAACATCGTTCCCAGCAGCAACCTGTGAGTACAAGATGCATCTAGACATCCTCCCCATGCTCTTCCAGAACCATTTCGTTGGTGTTTCCATCAATTTCTGACATTTTCCTGTGAATCAGGCACTCTCCCTTTTTCAGAGCAGGGGTTACCTGGTTTAATGCTTGGGTTCTCCCATTGATTTCCATAATAATCGAGCACCCAAACATCCCGATGTGATCGGCTCAAGCCCCGAGCACCTGAGCACTCGATCAACACTAGTCATCATTAATGCCTGGACCTCCGTAAGGGGTGCAGACTGAATGGTATTGGTTGGAACATTGGCACCGGAATAATATTATTGGTATTGAGTTAAATTTATGGTTAATGTAGGAATAAGTAAATGTAGGAATAAATAATGAAAACTGAAGCAAAATAAATCTCTCTGCACTCTACCTGGAATCTCTCTCACCAATATTCTTCTATGAATCTTTTTCAGCAACATTATCCCTAGTGCATGAGTGCTTGTCATGTATCTCCCTATGCTTAGCTCACAGGACAATGGCAGAGACCGGATGTGATGAGGGTTTTTATAAGGTTGTGACAACACAAGGGATGGCTGCACGACTTCATGGCTGATCTCATGTTCCCGGGGTTCTTACTTTCACTTTGTAACACATGCAGCAGCCATTTTAGGAAAAACAGTTTTTTGGGGTTTTTTTTTACCACAAAGCGTGAGGAAATTCAGATTCATTGAGTATCAAAGTTTTCCTAAATTTCAGACTAAATTCTGCTTCAAATGTGTCACTTCGCTCTACACTAGTTATAATGTAGCATCCCAGATGGAATAAGATTTACACATTTGTTTTTAACATATTATGAAAATTGTTTACTACAAAAAAAAAAAGGAAAAAAAGAACTGCCTAATCGTTGCCTAATTCTGTTTACTGGTGCTTGTAGCTCATCATTGCTTATTATATATTAATCAACATCTTAAACACCCTCTTTATACTACTTATCATGAATCAATGTCTATTTGCTTTGTATAATTATGTTGTATACCTAATTTCTTGTATTAGTTAAGCATCCTTAATTCCTTACAACAACTATGAAATTCAAATGTTTATGTAAATAAGATGTAATCTAAATTTCAGTTTATTTGGTGCATTACACAAACAGAACAAGCAGAGAGAATTTGATAGTGACTTATCTATGAACAAAGTATTCCTTGTGGCACATAGCTTCTGATTTATCTTGCTTATACTGGCTTTAATAAAATATGTTCTGGCTAAAAGTTTAGTTAAATAACAAATATGAAATAATTAGCATATTCCTGCAGTGTTGCTCTTATTTTAAATGTCATTTTAATGCCTTTATTTATGATTGAATTTGGGTACTAAAAACAGTATTGAATAAATAAAACGTGTGCCTCGTTAGTTTGTGTCTGGGGAGTTTCCAGACAAGGGGGTACTATGCATTCTGCTCTAGGAGAGACTGACATGAGCTGTCACTGACTATTAAAGTCAGAAACAATTTAGCATACCTCTTATGGATTATAATTGAGCATTGCTCTACATAGTCACCAGGAATGGGGACAATACATGTTCCACAATTTATGCTCTGGAAACAATACTGCATAGCAGAACACACATTTGCTGCTCACTGTATAAAGGGGAAAAAAACACAAAAACCTTGTTATGATCCACGGTAATGACCAAAATAGCTAAAAAGCGATGAAAAAGACTGGTTTGTGACCTTCCTATTAAAACATAACCTTTAGGGTACATTCACACGTCCGTTCTTTCTTTCCTGATCTGTTCCGTTTTTTGCGGAACAGATCAGGACCAGATCTGGACCCATTCATTTTCAATGGGTCCTGGAAAAAAATCGGACAGCACAATGTGTGCTGTCCGTTTCCGTTGTTCCGTTCCGCATGTCCGTTTAAATATAAAACATGTCCTATTCTTGTCCGCAAAATTCGGATCCTGGTACAATACAAAGTCAATGGATCCGCAAAAAACGGAAGACATTCGGATGTCATTCCGTATGTCATCCGTTTTATGCGGAATCTGTTCCTGGAAACACATAACAAATTTATTTTATTTTTTTCATTTTTTTTTTCAAAGAAATCCAAACAACTTTATTTGATTATTGAACTTTATACATGTTTCAGTTTTTTGCGGATCCGCAAAAAACAGATGATATACGGATGACATACGGAAACATTTTCAGGAACAACGGATCCGCAAAAAACGGACCGAAAATCGGGATATAGGAAAATACTGACATGTGAATGTAGCCTTAGGCTACATTCACACGTCAGTATTTTTCTATAATCCGAATTTCGGTCCGTTTTTTGCGGATCCGTTGTTCCTGAAAATGTTTCCGTATGTCATCCGTTTTTTGCGGATCCGCAAAAAACGGAAACATGTATACATTTCACTAATCAAATAAAGTTGTTTGGATTTCTTTGAAAAATAAATAAAAAATTTGCTATGTGTTTCCAGGAACGGATTCCGCAAAAAACGGAAGACATACGGAATGACATCCGAATGTCTTCCGTTTTTTTGTGGAACCATTGACTTTGCATTGTACCAGGATCCGATTTTTCAGGAACATAATAGGACATGTTTTATATTTAAACGGACATGCGGAACGGAACAACGGAAACGGACAGCACACATTGTGCTGTCCGATTTTTTCCAAGACCCATTGAAAATGAATGGGTCCTGATCTGGTCCTGATCTGTTCCGCAAAAAACGGAACAGATCAGGAAAGAAAAAACGGACGTGTGAATGGACCCTTATTCTGTTTTCTTTTAAAACAAATTCCCTGAACCAAAAAGGTTAAAATTTGATAGACTTTTTCACTCTGTATCTGCTTAGTTCTAGCAATATTAATCGAGTGTACTTCCTGTTGGGATCACTAAATAATCATTGGTGAGGGTGTATTGGCCTATACCTTCCCACCTGGGTAGATTTACCCTTGCACTATCCTTATTTGAATCCTTTATTAGGGGAAATAGCGCAGGTCTGGGGTAATATCTAAAACCCTTTATGCTTGGGTGGAACAATTGAAAGGGGTGAGGAATCTCCCCAGCTCAACATGAAAGGAAAAAGCAAGGATGTTACAATTGTAGCAATTTTATTCAAATACCATGTCTCAGAAAGCACCATGATCTATAGATCACAGTGATCCTTAGCAAGTAGCCCTTTCAGATAGCATTCATGTCTATTTCAAATAGCAGAAATAATCAATGGTTCTATTCCCTGCTCCTAACCCCTGATGACACCAGTAGAGATGAGCGAATTCGATTCGCCTCAAAGCCGAATTTCCTTGTGCTTCGTAGTAGCAAAAATTTCAAACTTACTACCTCCATTTGCTGGCAACGGGCCACCAGCCGCCATCTTGACTGAAGAACTCGGCCGAAATCCCATGCATGGTGAGTGAGATTTTGCACCAGATATTCAAGCAAGATGGCGGCGGCCAGCCCGTCTCGAGCAAATGGAGGTGGTAAGTTTTATTTAATTTTTTTAATGTTAATTTTACACTGTTTTTACACTCAGATAAAGCGATTATGTATGAACGTGGCATCTGAGGGGTACAATGATGAAGAGCAGCGCTATCGCAGCTCCTTGTCATTGCGCCCGATACATAAAAAAATATGCATTGTGACAAATTTGTCATAAAGCAAATTGTTTTGTCAAATTTGGCGAATTAGCGGAATCAAACTTTTCAATAATTTGTTCATCTCTGTACATATCCCAAAACTATTAAAAGAAGATAAATTAGTATCCATTATCAAAATAGAGACTCAAATTTGTGAATGATAACCTAAGGTATGCCTTTAAAAGTTGTGCTTTCAGAAAACCAAATGGCAACTGATATGTAAGATTTAGGTGGCACTATACACTCACCTAAAGAATTATTAGGAACACCTGTTCTATTTCTCATTAATGCGATTATCTAGTCTACCAATCACATGGCAGTTGCTTCAATGCATGTAGGGTTGTGGTCCTGGTCAAGACAATCTCCTGAACTCCAAACTGAATGTCAGAATGGGAAAGAAAGGTGGGCTACAACAGCAGAAGACCCCACCGGGTACCACTCATCTCCGCTACAAATAGGAAACAGAGGCTACAATTTGCACGAGCTCACCAAAATTGGACTGTTGAAGACTGGAAGAATGGTCTGATGAGTCTCCATTTCTGTTGAGACATTCAAATGGTAGAGTCCGAATTTGGCATAAACAGAATGAGAACATGTATCCATCATGCCTTGTTACCACTGTGCAGGCTGGTCGTGGTGGTGTAATGGTGTGGGGGATGTTTTCTGGGCACACTTTAGGCCCCTTAGTGCCAATTGGCCATCGTTTAAATGCCACGGGCTACCTGAGCATTGTTTCTGACCATGTTCATCCCTTCATGACCACCATGTACCCGTCCTCTGATGGCTACTTCCAGCAGGATAATGCACCATGTCATAAAGCTCGAATCGTTTCAAATTGGTTTCTTGAACATGACAATGAGTTCACTGTACTAAAATGGCCCCCACAGTCACCAGATCTCAACCCAATAGAGCATCTCTGGGATGTGGTGGAACGGGAGCTTTGTGCCCTGGATGTGCATCCCTCAAATCTCCATCAACTGCAAGATGCTATCCTATCAATATGGGCCAACATTTCTAAAGAATGCTATCAGCACCCTTTTGAATCAATGCCACGTAGAATTAAGGCAGTTCTGAAGGCAAAAGGGGGTCCAACACCGTATTAGTATGGTGTTCCTAATAATTCTTTAGGTGAGTGTATGTTACAAGTTACGTTTAATGTACTGTTTTAAACATGTACAGCATAAGTACTTTGTGTATAGTTGTATCTAATATGTGTTTATCCTCTACTCTTTGTAAACTATGTAGCGCTTTATTAAATAGTGTGCAGTATATTTGGCACAGTATAATGATTGCGTGTTTAGATCAGTACAGTTTTTTCTGTTGGTGTTATGGGATACTTATTGCTATGATAAAAAATAATAAGTAAAAAACTTGTAGGTTTAGGCTACTTTCACACTTGCGTTCAGAGCGGATCCGTCTGAGATGTATCCGCTCATATAATGCAGATGGTGGCTCCGTTCAGAACGGATCCGTCTGCATTATATTGTTAAAAATTTTCTAAGTGTGAAAGTAGCCGCAGACGGATCCGTCCAGACTTTACATTGAAAGTCAATGGGGGACGGATCTGTTTGAAGATTGAGCCATAGTGTGTCATCTTCAAACGAATCCGTCCCCATTGACTTACATTGTAAGTCTGGACGGATCCGCTTGCCTCCGCACGGCCAGGTGGACACCCGAACGCTGCAAGCAGCGTTCAGGTGTCCGCCTGCTGAGCGGAGCGGAGGCTGAACGCTGCCAGACTGATGCATTCTGAGCGGATCCGCATCCACTCAGAATGCATTAGGGCAGTACGGATGCGTTCGGGGCCGCTTGTGAGCCCCTTCAAACGGAGCTCACAAGCGGACACCCGAACGCTAGTGTGAAAGTAGCCTAATTAAGATTTCTGAGGATTGATAACAGCTTCAGCAGTACCCTACCATATGAAATTGATATCATAAATGGTTATTGAGGAAAGTCTTTATTTAAAGGAATGTGTCAAACAGAAAATTACCTATTGGTTATAATCAGTGTTGAGCGAAGCGAAACATCTAACATGGAATTCAGTCCGAATTTTTGAAAAATGTGGATTCTAAAAGAAGTTACATTTCCTTGCACTTCGTGGTTAACTGCATTATCACAGAATTATCATGTGGTATGGTGAGAAAATGGATACGGCATTGTTTTTTCTATTGTTTCTAAGACAACTCCAGCAACGATTTTAGAAAAAATTACTTGTTAAAATAAAAATTTTCCTAAAATTCTGACCGAATTCCACTTCTTCGCTCAACACTAATATCAATATGTATTTTGAAAACTAAATAAATAAAATTCTGCAGTTTTCACACTGACAACTGAGCCCAATAATAGGCGCCACTTCGCAGTCTGTACAGATCACTTTACTATAGTTACCTGCTTATCACCACAGGCCATATTAGAAAAAAAGGATATGTGTCACTATCAGATTTTTTATGTCATAAAAAAAAATTGTGGCTCCTTCCCTTTAACCCCTTGCTGACAGTTGACATACTAGTACATCACAGTGGGAATTGACTTCCTGCAATGCAGGGGCCCAACTATGAAAGACAGCTAGGACCCTGCTATATCTGACGGCATTGATATAAACACAAATGCCGGCAGATTAACCCTTTACATGCCGCAATCAACGCAGACTGAGGCATATACGGTGTTCGCAGAGGGAGGTGGCGTCTGCCTATCCATCAGCCCCCTGGGAAACAATTACAAGGACTGATGACTGCTATGGCAACCCCAGGCCACTGAAAGGCCTCAGGGTCTTCCATATATTGAAGCATATGACTTCCTGTCCCCACGCTGGGTCACATAGGCCTACTGTCAGCTTAATATAATGATAGTCAAGTATAATGATAGTCAATGTAGTACAAGATGTATTTTACTTAATTTAAACAGGGATCAGACCCTGAAATGTTGAGGTCCCTATACTGAGACGAAAATAAAAAGTGAAAAATGTGTTTTATAAAAATGTAAAAAATTACAATAAAAAAGTGACCTTTTCTCTTCATCAAGCAATTTTTAATAACAAATATTATATAAATAAATTAATATCTTTAAATAAAAAGATATATTAGATATCACCTCACTCATAATGAGCGGCACTATAAAAATATCACATGGTCTACCATCTCAGATGAACTATATAAAAAATAAAATAAATTATGCCAAAACATGAATTTTGGTGTCACCTTGCCACAAAAATACAATAAAAAAAATCATATGTACCCTAAAATGGTACTAATTAAAATGTCAACTCTTCTCACAAAAAAATGCCTACACAACCCGAGTGGCAGAAAAATAAGAGATTGGCTTTCAGAAAATGGAGACACAAAAACATGTTTTTTCACAAATTATTTTATTGTTTAAAACAAATAAGTTGAAAAAATAGACAAATTAGGTATTGCTATGTCCATAACAACTTGCTCTATAAAAAAAATACCATGTGATCTACCCCCTCAGGTGAAAACCATAAATATATATATTTTTTTAAACTTGCATATTTTTCCAATTTTATTTGCAAATTTTGGATTTTTTTTTAAATATAGATAAAATATATTGACTCAGATTTACCACTGTCTTGAAGTATAATGGGTCATGGGAAAACAATCTTAGAATCAGTTAGATAAGTAAAAGCATTCCAAGATTAATACCACATATGTCAGATTTTTTTTTTTTTTTTTAAGGCCTAGTCGGCAGAAACCTGGCTGAGGTAGAAGGGGTTAAGTTAATCTGTTATGTTAAATATACAATATGATCAGCAGGTTATAGAGCATATAGATATATACTGTAAAGCTTTGGGGGAAAATATTCAACATACTATAAGATGCACTGAACTATAAAACACACCTAGGATTTAAAGGAGGAGAATCACACCCCCAATCCTCATCAGACCCCATTTTCACCCCACACTATGTCCTGATGTTATACACAGTCAGGAAACAATGCAGAGTGGGGCCTAGAAGAAGACCTGGGAGGGTGAGTGTAGCCAGCACACTGCTTCTCTCACTGCTCCCCCACGCCTCCTGCATACTAATGACTGCTTTCATAATGGAAGTGGTCATTAGCATTGGGACTATAAGACGCAATGGCATTTTTCTTCACTTTAGGGGGAAAAAGTGTTTTATAGTCCAAATCATAAGGTAACTTTTTTTTAATTTTTATTCCTGCTGCTTCTGGCCTTAAGCGCTCAGTGGGTGGTCCTACTCAGTCTGAGAACCTTCCATAACTGGCCACTTATGCAAAATACCTTGTTAATGAGTGGCCTGTTCTTTAGATAGATACAAAAGAAGAGATTTGCACCTATCAGACATTTATGGCATATCCTGTAGATATAACATATAGTAAATGTCAAAATGGGACAAGTCAGAATATCTTTTATAATAGCTATATATTATAAAGAACTTTAATTACAACTCTAAATGACCTCCTAGCTTTCTAAACAGAATATTAACTGTATAATAACGTAAGGGTCTTACCCCTACTTTACATGGAATATGAGAAAAAGAAAATCATATCCACAATGGCCCTGTTCCCTTTTGTCAGTGTGGGATGGCTGCATTGATATTGTATTGTTGAAAATGTAATGTATCTTTAAGAAAACCAGGATAACATACAATGATCTTGTGAAAAATCACGGTAAGGGTCCATTCACACGTCCGTTTTTTCTTTCCTGATCTGTTCCGTTTTTTGCGGAACAGATCAGGAACAGATCTGGACCCATTCATTTTCAAAGGGTCCTGGAAAAAATCGGACAGCACAATGTGTGCTGTCTGTTTCCGTTGTTCCGTTCCGCATGTCCGTTTAAATATAAAACATGTCCTATTCTTGTCCGCAAAATTCGGAATCCTGGTACAATACAAAGTCAATGGATCCGCAAAAAATGGAAGACATTCGGATGTCATTCCGTATGTCATCCGTTTTATGCGGAATCCGTTCCTGGAAACACATAACAAATTTTTATATTTATTTTTTTTCCAATTTTTTTTCAAAGAAATCCAAACAAATTTATTTGATTATTGAACTTTATACATGTTTCCGTTTTTTGCGGATCCGCAAAAAACGGATGACATACGGATGAAATACGGAAACATTTTCAGGAACAACGGATCCACAAAAAACGCACCGGAAATCGCGATATAGGAAAATACTGACGTGTGAATGTAGCCTAAATCTGGGAATCATGTCCCAAATCATCAAAGTCTAATAGTACTGCTAGGAGTGACTGATTCATTTACAAACAACATATTACTTACAATACAAAGAAACGTTGCTCTAGAAAAATGTTCATAATTTTGTATATTTTTCTCAGAATGGTGTAAACGTAATGCTTTAATTGTAGCCATAAATGATGTGTCATGTCCAATAGATGATAGCTGTTTTGTCTATAGCACAGTAGCCTAGTGGTTATCTTGCAGTATTGGGGTCCTAGATTTGGATCTTACCAAGGGCTACTGTATATCTGCATGGATTTTTGCTCTCTCCATGGTGTGTGTTGGTTTCTTCCTGGTACTCTAGTTCCATTTGACACTATAAAACATACTATTAGGTAAATTTTATTCCTATGACAATTCACCTCAGGGTATTTATCTGTCTGGTATGTAGAAAGTAGACATATAATACTACAAGTGCCACAGATAATTTTGGTGCTATATAGTTAACAAAAAATTGTTAAAAAATAAAACTTGCCGTAATATTATATACAGTATCTCACAAAAGTGAGTACACCCCTGACATTTTTGTAAATATTTTATTATATCTTTTAATGGGACAGTACTGAAGATCTGACATTTTGACACAATGTAAAGTAGTTGGTGTACAGTTTGTATAACAGCGTAAATTTGGTTTGCCCTCAAAATAACTCAACACACAGCCATTAATGTCTAAACCGCTGGCAACAAAAGTGAGTGCCACCCTAAAGATGGCCAAATTGTGCCCAAATGTCAATATTTTGTGTGACCATTATTATTTTTTAGCACTGCCTTAACTCTCTTGGGCATAGAGTTCACTAGGGTTTTACAGGTTGCCACTAGACTCCTCTTCCACTCCTCCATGACGACATCACAGAGTTAGTGGATGTTAGAGACTTTCCGCTCCTCCACCTTCTGTTTGAGGATGCCCCACAGATGCTTAATAGGGTTTAGGTCTGGAGACATGCTTGGTCAGACCTTTACCCTCAATTTCTTTAGCACAGCAGTGGTCGTCTTGGAGGTGTGTTTGGGGTTGTTATCATGTTGGAATACTGCTCTGTGGCCCAGTTTCCAAAGGGAGGGGATCATGCTGTGCTTCAATATTTTACAGTATAGGTTGGCATTAATAGTTCCTTCAATGAACTGTAGCTTCCCACAGCTGGCAGCACTCATGCAGCCCCAAACCATGACACTCCCACCAGCATGCTTGATTGTAGGCAAGAAATACTTGTCTTTGTACTCCTCACCAGGTTGCCACCACACACGTTAGACACCAACTGAACCAAATAAGTTTATCTTGGTCTTGTCAGACTACAAGATATGGTTCCAATAATCCATGTCCTTAGGCTACTTTCACACTCGTGTTTTGGATGGATACGTCATGGATTTGTAAAAACTGATCAGTTACAATAATACAACTACATGCATGTTTGTATTATCTGTAACATAGCCAATACAGATTCGTCATATACTCTATTGAAAGTCAATGGGAGAGTGATACGTTTTCTATTGTGCCAGATTGTGTCAGAGAAAATGGATTTGTCCCCATTTTCTTACATTGTGTGCCAGGACGGATCCATTTGGCTCAATTTCATCACGCGGACAGCAAATCGCTGTAGGCAGCATTTTGCTGTCCACCTCCAGAGCAGAATAAAGACTGATCGGAGGTAATCTGATCCATTCTGAGCAGATCCTTTTCCATTCAGAGTGCATTAGGGCAAAACTGATCCGTTTTGGACCGCTTGTGAGAGCCCTGAATGGATATCACAAACGGAAAGCCAAAACGTGAGTGTGAAAGTAGCCTTAGTCTGCTTGTCTTCGGCAAACTGTTTGCAGGCTTTCTTATGCATCATCTTCAGAAGAGGCTTCCATCTGGGATAACAGCCATGCAGAACAATTTGATGCAGTATGCGGCATATGCTCTGAGCACTGACAGGCTGACCCCCCACCCCTTTAACCTCTGTAGTAATGCTGGCAGCACTCATAGGAATATTTTGAAAAGACAACCTCTGGATATGACACTGAGCATGTGCACTCAACTTCTTTGGTCGACCATGGTGAGGCCTGTTCTGAGTGGAACCTGATTTGTTAAACCACTATATGGTCTTCGCCATGGTGCTGTAGCTTAGTTTCAGGGGGTTAGCAATCTTCTTATATGGCCTAGGCCATCTTTATGTAGAGCAACAATTCTATTTTTCAGATCCTCAGAGAGTTCTTTGCCATGAGGTGCCATGTCGAACTTCCAGTGACCAGTGAGAGAGTGTGAGAGCGAAAACAACAAATTTAACACACCTGTTCCCCATTCACAACTGAGACCTTGTAACACTAACGAGTCACATGACACCAGGAAAGGAAAATGGCTAATTGGGCACAATTTGGCAATTTTCATTTAGGGGTGTACTGACTTTTGTTGCCAGCGGTTTAGACATCAATGGCTGTGTGTTAAGTTATTTTGAGGGCACACCAATTGTACACTGTTATATAAGCTGTACACTGACTACTTTACATTGTATCAAAGTGTCAAATCTTCAGTGTTGTCCCATGAAAAGATATTATAAAATATTTACAAAATGTGAGGGGCGTACTCACTTTTGTGAGATACTGTATACATGGTAATTTCTGGCAAATTTAGATATGTCTAATGGATAATTCATTGACCTACATTTGTAGCAGTCTAAAATAGCATGCTCACTTTCTATGCAAGTTTCTATTAAATTTAATATGAGTGACATAAAACATAAACTCATCTAAAGGCCCTATGTTTCAGAAATCATAACTATTTTTATTAGTGTTTTACCTATGACGCCCAGAGAAACCAGAAATTGTGTAATAGTTAACAGAATAAAAATGATCCAAATGAAAACTTTCTTGAAAATGAATTGCTTTTGAAATATTTTATCCTTAAACATATTTACAAGAATTTGTTATTTTTCTTCCCTCACAATTGATCACAGGGAAGGTACTCTACCTTTGCTTTGCAAAGCAAAGTTAAAAGGGATGTTTGTGTGGGTGGATATACTATAATCTTATCCCAATTGAATATTCATGCACTTTATCCGGATAAAGGAGGAAATGTTTCTGTTTTTGGCAGTTTATTCTTTCTTTTATCCCTTTATTTTGGTTTTCTGAGAGAAAGGATTCTTATAGATTAGTTTCCTTGGCTTGAAGTCGAGTTCAAATATAGGACAGGCCATCACAAAGTTTTTTCCCTGCAATGGCTAACAACTGCCCTATATGACAAAGAAAGTTTAATAGACAATGCATACAGTATATATTCATATATATTTTTTTTTTATTGGCTTGCGATAAATAACACAATTATTCCACAGTGATTCTACATGATGAATTGTTCCTCTATCTTCTGTAAATAGATATAAATGATAATTAATAGTTAGATGTGTAAAGAATAATTTCACTCCTTAAGATGTACTTCATTTTTTTTTTCTATTTCAATATTACTGCCTTCACATTACAGTTTTGGAGAAGTATATGATTTTGTTAATATCATTTTGTCCAATATTTATTTTGCAAAATGAGCTTTTGTTTGAGGACAAGATATGAGATAAAATCGGCTTTAATCTAAAATAAATAATAATGAATAATGCAACTCAAATTTTTCATTCAGATGCCAAAATACCAGCAGGTCTTGTAGAATAGAACATGCCATCTCATAGGGAGAACAGATGGCTTTAAGCAGCAATCCACACTGCTCATTTTTGGTTTTGGAGGGCATGGTTATGTTTTTGACTTAGGGCAAAATTTATTTTTCAGAGTGTAAGCAAGCAAGAAAATAGACATCAGGAAACCTAATTAGAATATCTCCTTGTAACATAATCTTGTCTCACTTGAGAGCTGGTTGCTAAAAATATAGAAATGCCTCAATAAGAGCTTTTAGTTGTTTTTATGTCTTACTACTCTTACTATAATTTGGTTAAAAAAATAGATTTAAGTCCTTACCTATAAGATATGCTGACCTGCTATTTATTTTTGGTTTAAGGTTAAGACCTTAGGTCTTGCTGCTTTTTACCTCAGATACATTAAGACAATGCTATAATCTGTGACTATAGTTTACCTACAGCAGTGGTGGCAAACCTATGGCACGGGTGCCAGAGGTGGCACTCAGAGCCCTCTCTGTGGGCACCCGCTCCCTGGTATGGTGTACCAGTATGCCTTAGACTTTTGCTGCCATTCATCAGCGCAGGGCTCACTATGAACAGCACAGGCAGCACACTGAATGTAGGCAGGCTATTACAGCTACATGATAAAGTACATGGAAGATATACTATATTGGCATTCAGGTTAAAGTGCGTGTTGGCACTTTGAGATAAATAAGTGTGTTTTGGGTTGCAGTTTGGGCACTCGGTCTGTAAAAGGTTCGCCATAACTGACCTACAGTTTACATACTTAGTCTGTAATCAACCTTGTTTCTCATTGTTGGCACAGGCTGATTCTCTTTCCTGTCCCTATGCAACTGCCCTTTGAGATTGGGCAGAATATAAAGTACAAACTACTAAACCACCATAGAGTAAACTATTTTCATCAAGTAAAATACATACATTTACAAGGCAAATAAGTCTCAGTAAGGAGAGCTTGAAAATGACTTTAAAGATATACTTTTACTAAGGCCTCATGCACACTTCAAAACCACCTATAAAGATTATGGCTAGAAATGAGCAAAGTATTGGAAAATTTGATGCAGATGCTTTGCCAAATAAAAAAAAATAAAAAAAAGTTTTGTGATAAATGACTTCTTTGTAAGTAGTGGTAGGGAACCGTGATTGCGCTGCTTCCCATCATTGTGCATCTCAAATGCTGCATTCATCGCTGATCTGACAATAACATTAAACTATAAGATAAAATAAATAAAAAATTAAGTTATACTTACCGCCGTCATCTTGATTGAAGATCCAGCACAAAATCTCGGGCGGCCCATGATGACATCAACATGTCGGCCTACGTGGTGACATCATACATCGACACATATGGGATTTTGCGTGGGATCTTTAATCAAGATGGGGGCAGCTGGCTTTTCACACTCAAATGGATGAGTTAAGTATGATTTTTTTAACACATTTTAATAGAATTAACACTAGTTATGACAGTACAACGAGAATTATAGGCCAATAAATATTGTCTAACCCTATATGGTGACTCCATGTGCCGCTATATTATTCCCTAGAACTAGAAACAGTACTTCCAAGAGAGTATACCCTTACAATGATGTTTGCGATGAAGCATGCCACCTCTAGGCAGATAATATTCCAGAGTCTACCAATGCTACATAGGTAGAATAACTGTTTTAGCAAACTATGGTAAATCATATTAAACATAGGTTGAATTGAAATATCCTCAGATTTGGCAATACATTAGAACAACAGGTAGATCTACAGTTTCATTTTTATTTAATTGATATATTGATCAGTTTCAATTTCTTCCAGATGTCTAAGAGTAGAACGTTACACTTTAAAACATGTGTCTGAAATATAAAGTGATGAGTGAATTGATTGTAAAATTCAGAATTTTTACCATCATTTTTTCTATGATTCAAACCTGAAGTTTGAGATAAAAGAGAGGGAGAGAGAATTAGATAGAGAGAGAGAGCGCTTATTTAGCAATCATAGCACTTTCTATTATTGTCAAATTTAATCAGATATGAATCAAAGCAGACAGCTAATTCGGCTGAATTGGACGCAAATCGAGTTTTTTAGAAAGTCGCCCATTTCTGATATTTAGACTTCTAAGAGTGAGAAATTATGGAAACCATAGATCATATAATACTTTTATTTATTGGACCATAACTGTGGAAATAGTCACAGAACCATACTGTGTGGTATATTCGTATAGCCTTAAAGGGGTTGTCCAAGTTATATTTATTGATGACCTATCCCCAGGATAGGTCATCAATATCAGATCGGAGGGGGTCCGACACCCGGCACCCCCTTCGATCAGCTGTTTGAAGAGGAGACTCGCACGGTGCCAGCGCTGCCTCCTCTTCACTGTTTACCTTCTAGCCGTTGCATCTGCAGTAGTGAGCAGGTGTAATTACACCCAAGCCTTCCTATTGAAATGAATGGGAAGGCTTGGGTGTAATTACACCTGCTCACCACTGCAGATGCAACGGCTAGAAGGTAAACAGTGAAGAGGAGGCAGCGCTGACACCGCGCAGGCCTTCTCTTCAAACAGCTGATCGGAGGGGGTTCCGGGTGTCGGATCCCCGCCGATCTGATATTGATGACCTATCCTGAGGATAGGTCATCAATAAATATAACTTGGATAACCCCTTTAACAATAATATCTGTCACTTGTCAATTATGTTTTTTTTTGTTTTTTCCTGTAACTAACTACTGAAAGTGTAAAATCAATAAAACATGTAATACAAAGTTAAGAATTATACAATATAAATACATGCAATGCATACATTCCTCTTGTCAGTCATATGCTAAGCTCCTTATGCACGGACCCCAATTAAGGCATTAAGTAGAATATCATACCTAGCGTTTGATAACCAGGTGCGCCACCAGAGGCTATTTAATTTATGATGAGGCATCCACCTAATCATAAATTAAGTGCAGCATTCAGCAGTCAGTGCGCCTATAATGAAATCTATGCCAATCTCTGGTTGACATAGACTTCAGTGTTCCTTTATTTCAAAGCATTTGCAGAAAATATGATAAATGTGGCCCAACCCCTCTCTGCCCTCACCACACCCCTTTTCCCTTTTTCAGGAAAGTGGCAAAGTCTGCTGAGAAACACAATTTTTCAGAAAATTGTTACATATATTATAAATCTATCTCATTGTCAGTACTTTTTTTTATCTATTTTAGCAACTTATAACACTTAAAAAAAATTGAGCTTGAAAAAAATGTTTTGCATTATTTTTCCACACAATTTTTTAAACTACTATTTATTGAAAATTAGTAATATGACAATGTTTTTACCACTATACAAAATTCACTTAAGTAGGGTGAATTTTCTTCCCCATAATCTCGAGCAACTTTATTTTCCATTAACCTTACTATATAACTATTTTACTTTCAATAATTATTGTGGTTTAATACAGGGAAGAAATTATTGTCTCATTCTAACAGCTATAGGAAATCTAGATTGAGGTCATTGTTTAACGCAAAATAATCTCTTAGATCTCAGTATATATCATTGCTTGTTGACTCCAATTGAGCTCACAGTCTAAGTTCCCTAGCAATATGTCTTTGGAGTCTGGGAATAAACCTGTGCAGATACAAATGTTGTCTTTAAAGAGATTTAAACCTAGGACCCCCTGCATGGCAATACACCCATACTGACCATTGAACCACTATGCTGCTCCTAATGATAAAAGTATGTCTGATTGATATAAATATCAATATTATTAGTTTTCTCTTATTCCCTGAGGCTATTATCAAGTTTCAAGATGAGCACAGGTATTTGGTTTGGCCTCTGGTAAAATAACACTGTAGCGATAAAGTAATGATATTACTTTATAGAAGATGAAACATAAACTTGTCTGAGCTTTTGCTAATAATAATGTTGCCTCGTTCCCAAGTATTAAATCACTTTTCAAAAAGGACTATATTGTTATATATAGCCATATCTTTCATTTCCAATAATTTAAATTTTATTGAACCGAACCAAAACAAAATAAATCAATGCCCAAAATGATTACTGAAAGTTTCTAGTAGTCCCTGTAAACACATTTTCAGTGGTTTAATACCAGTAGTGTTGTTCGAATAAATTCAAATTTCAGGGAAAACTCGACACAAAGCTGAATTCCCTCGAACTTCGTGGTGGCGAATGGATTTTCTCTGAATTACATTAAAAAATAAAACAAAATAAAACTTATCGGTTTGAGCGTGAAGAGCCGGCTGCCGCCATCTTGATTGACGATCTTGCACAAAATCCTGTGCGTGGTGATGTATGACGTCATCGGGCTGCCAAGATTTTGTGCTAGATCTTTGGAATCACATGGATGAGGTAAGTATGATTTTTTTTATTTTATTTTTTTATTTTACATTGTATTATTGATGCCAGATGCCGCAATCAGCTATGAACATGGCATATAAGGGGTACAATGATGGAGGGGGGCACAATCTCTCCCTGTAATTGCACCCACTACTTACAAAGAAATGTGCTTCATTACAAAGTAATTTGTCACAAAGTACATTTTGTAAAATAAAATTTGGTGATGCAGACTAATCAAATTTTTCAATACTTCGTTCATCACTAAGTATCAGTAAACCTGGAAAATCAGCTGTATCCAATGAATTTGGCTTCCTGAGAGATGTCTATAAAGCTAAAGAGTAAACATGAAGCTCCTGGGCCACATTGCTAAATATGTACATAACCGGATTCTCCTGCTACCATGTGCCTTTTGAAATAGAGGTGTTTTCTTATTTATTTTGGTGCTGAAATGGCCCGAAGACCTAACTGTCACATAAGAAGATACAAGTTTTATAAAATGGAACATAGAAGTGAGCATCATGTAACAAATTTTGCATTGGGGCCCGGAGGCTTTAAGTCAGAATTAAGTCATCTGATATAATTTTATATAATACATTTCTTTAAAAAATATATACATTTTGTCAAGTAATACAAATTCATACTGTGCCATACCTACCATTTTCATAAATTTTGACTTGAAGTTTACAGTGATCAGAGATTTTTTTTTTTATGAAAAAGAAAAGCTAGACTGCATTGAATTGGTAATAGAGCACATACAGAGCTTTCATATAGTGTAACCAGTAGAAATTAGGCTGGTGGTTTATGTCTATACTCCCATAAGAATGGTAATGCCTAGTAATTGTTTTGCTTCACGCATTCATAATAACATATGAATGGGAAGCATAATTATACTGTCTGATTGGGAAACAGACTCATTGTATCTCACCTATTTATGGACATATGCAACATAAAGCTTTGGTTATGATGGGGCATCTTGGTTATCAAGAGTTATATAGCTTTGTTTTTGTTCCAAAACAGATTAAAATGCACATAGTAGGCACGTTTGATACAGTGTTCTATTTTAATGGCTGTCTTTGCAGCATTCACAACATGAAGTGCATATTGGTTTTCACTTTTAAATTAGGTTCTCGTGATCTTGTTACTTTATTGTTAATGAAACATATTTATAGCATGTTTAAAGGAAAATCCAGCCAATAGATCTTCTGGCACAGTTAAAGCAATAGTCAACCTGACACTCAAAGTGCTTTAATAATACAGTAGTTACAGATTTTGGGGGGTACTATATCTCCTTGGGGAAAGAGTGCTTAATCAGTGTGAGGAGACTTATCAGCCCTACATGCTTCTCTGGAATTCTGGGAAGAAAGGGTTGCAAATGAGCTCTTAATAAGCTCGGTCTCTAGTGCCACAAGATTTAGGACAGCTATTAGTCAATGTTCAACCCTTTAAATAGGCCTTGAGGCATGACTTGAATATTAAAGGGGTTGTTTGGGCTTTTACTATTGATGACCTATCCTCAGGATAGGTCATCAATATCAGATAGGTGGGGGTCCGATACCCCCAGGATCAGCTATGTGAGGAGACAGCGCACATGTGACATCACCCATCTCTCTTCCTGTCCACTGCTTCAGTCTATGGTATTTGCCATGGAAAGCAGTTGTGAACAGGAAGAAAGAAGGGAGATGGCACATGAGAACTGTGCATACAATCTCCTCATAAAGCTGATCGGCAGGGGTGCTGACTGTAGGACCCAAAGGATAGGTTATCAATAGTGAAAGCATGGACAACCCCTTTAAATAATTCAGCACCTCATCTGCATATAGCTGTTTAAGGGTGATTGCCCCTCATCAGTGTAGCGCAGAGAGCACTGGCTTAACTGGGCAAGAGGCCTAAGTCAGGATTTGGGGGGTACTATCTATTTTTGGGGATAGAGTATCTTAATTGGCGTTAGGATACTTATAGGCTATACATGCTGCCCTGGATTCTGGGAAGAAATGAACTCTTAACAAGCTGACAAGCTAGTTACAGATGTTATGTTGACTTTTGATGTCTGTTGTTATGTGTCGATTTAAAGTTTGATTTAATTGTGTGCAATGGGTGTAAATTTAAAGAATGATATAACTGGATCTCTTAGATATATGTTTGAAAATTATATTAATGGGACTTTTGAGATAAGATAACTCAACCCAATCTTTCCTTGCTTTGTGACTTCTTATGAAATCTTTGGGCAATGGTAAATCGGTTTTGCACACTATCGGTTTGGAAATTTAGAATTCTAAGTTTATAGACATCACTGATATACTGTAACATGTATCTGCCATAAGATCACTTTTAGGCAATTCCCATTAAAATAGACAATCAATATGGCTACCTTTGTTGTCACTTTAGTTAAAATGGCTGCCTCAACAGAACAAATACACCTTATACCCCTTATTATGGGATTTGCGTTGAAAGATATTCTATGTAGCCTCTTAGAAATAAGAAAATAAATACCAGAGGTAAGTGAATAATGTCTTACAATATAATCTAGGCTCATAAGTTTAATAATACATATGCCACTATATCAATTTGACTGAACAGTACTAATTTACGATAAGCCGAATGGTTGGCTGGCAATTTCATTTTATAGTTCCTTGGGCAATTGAAATAGTTTCAGGCAATTGTGTAGTGAAGTTATGGAATTGCATAAAGTAGGAATACTAAGACATGTCAATTTTTAGCCTTGGTTGTTCAAATGCATAAAATTGAGAAAAAAAATTGCCAGCTGACATAATTTTATTAGCGGATAAAAAAAAATTCCCTAAATTGATATTCAGTACTGCACCAACCAGTCAACCTAACAGATAACATCTGCTTATACAGTAAAACAAGATTTAAATCTATAAAACAGTGAATCAATTCAGGTTATAAGGTCTTATAGGCAAGGTCCTCTCTCTCTCTATACTAGTCTGTTAATAAGTGTATGCCTATTGTTCATGTGTTTTTATTTTATGTATTTATACCCCCCTCTCATAATTAATGAGCTTGGAATGTATCCTCTTGGTGCTTTCAACTACTACTACTAATAATAAAAAGTTTAAATAGGAAAATATATGTATTAACATTACATTCAAAGCGTTCTATTGCTTTATACAAAGCTGAAAACTATGGCAGGCTAAACTTTGTTTTCGGACAGCTCCATTATAGACTGTCAAACAGCTCAATTTTAAATCATAAAATTTATTTAGATTATCACTATAAATTGGTTATTTTATATATCTGCATCATATCTAGCAGTTCTGTACAAAATCTCACCTCATTTTCATAGAATGGGCAGATTTATTAATATTGTCTTAGATTATACAGGACTATCTTGACTAGACTTGACTAAAATATGCTAGATATATGACAGTGGCCAATGCTGGATAATACAGGTCCTTCTCAAAAAATGAGCATATTGTGATAAAGTTCATTATTTCATTATCTGTAATGTACTGATAAACATTAGACTTTCATATATTTTAGATTCATTACACACAACTGAAGTAGTTCAAGCCTTTTATTGTTTTAATATTGATGATTTTGGCATACAGCTCATGAAAACCCCAAATTCTTATCTAAAAAAATTAGCATATAATGAAAAGGTTCTCTAAACGAGCTATTAACCTAATCATCTGAATCAACTAATTAACTCTAAACACCTGCAAAAGATTCCTGAGGCTTTTAAAAACTCCCAGCCTGGTTCATTACTCAAAACTGCAATCATGGGTAAGACTGCCGACCTGACTGCTGTCCAGAAGGCCATCATTGACACCCTCAAGCAAGAGGGTAAGACACAAAAAGAAATTTCTGAAGGAATAGGCTGTTCCCAGAGTGCTGTATCAAGGCACCTCAGTGGGAAGTTTGTGGGAAGGAAAAAGTGTGGCAGAAAACGCTGCACAACGAGAAGAGGTGACCGGACCCTGAGGAAGATTGTGGAGTAGGACCGATTGAGTCTGGAGTAGAAACATCCAGAGCCACCGTGTACAGGCGTGTGCAGGAAATGGGCTACAGGTGCCGCATTCCCCAGGTCAAGCCACTTTTGAACCAGAAACAGCGGCAGAAGCGCCTGACCTGAGCTACAGAGAAGCAGCACTGGACTGTTGCTCAGTGGTCCAAAGTACTTTTTTCGGATGAAAGCTAATTTTGCATGTCATTCGGAAATCAAGGTGCCAGAACTGGAGGAAGACTGGGGAGAGGGAAATGCCAAAATACCTGAAGTCCAGTGTCAAGTACCCACAGTCAGTGATGGTCTGGGGTGCCATGTCAGCTGCTGGTGTTGGTCCACTGTGTTTTATCAAGGGCAGGGTAAATGCAGCTAGCTATCAGGAGATTTTGGAGCACTTCATGCTTCCATCTGCTGAAAAGCTTTATGGAGATGAAGATTTCATTTCTCAGCACGACCTGGCACCTGCTCACAGTGCCAAAACCACTGGTAAATGGTTTACTGACCATGGTATTACTGTGCTCAATTGGACTGCCAACTCTCCTGACCTGAACCCCATAGAGAATCTGTGGGATATTGGGAAGAGAAAGTTGAGAGACGCAAGACCCAACACTCTGGATGAGCTTAAGGCCGCTATCGAAGCATCCTGGGCCTCCATAACACCTCAGCAGTGCCATAGGCTGATTGCCTCCATGCCACGCCGCATTGAAGCAGTCATTTCTGCAAAAGGATTCCCGACCAAGTATTGAGTGCATAACTGAACATAATTATTGGAAGTTTGACTTTTTTTGTATTAAAAACACTTTTCTTTTATTGGTCAGATGAAATATGCTAATTTTTTTAGATAGGAATTTGGGGTTTTCATGAGCTGTATGCCAAAATCATCAATATTAAACAATAAAAGGCTTGAACTACTTCAGTTGTGTGTAATGAATCTAAAATATACGAAAGTCTAATGTTTATCAGTACATTACAGAAAATAATGAACTTTATCACAATATGCTATTTTTTTTAGAAGGACCTCTATATCTGGCACTCCTTTAGAGTGTTATCGATGAAGGGGCTTATATTGTGCCAGGATTTTGGTACATTTTGGCACATACTTGCACATAAGTCATACTCTTCCTATTCTAAGCCATATTCTTGTCCATGCAAAAAAAAAAATAATAATAAGAAGAAGAAGAAGAATGCATTGTCTGAGACACTTAATAAGCTTGTCCTGTAAGCTATAATTTCAGCTCAATATCAGTATAACTGTTCATATTCTTGAGATTAACCCTGCTGCCTTTCTATTTAACCAGTACAGGACCGCCGCACTCAGGATTGCATCTTTGCAGCGGCCCTGTTATTCCTCTGGGCGTGCCGGGTCGTCATCTCGCGAGAGGCGAGATTTCATGTGAACGCGCACACACAGGCGCGCGCTTTCACAGGAAGTGCAAGTAAACTAGCTGATCTACAGCCTGCCAGCGGCGATCGTTCGCTGGCAGGCTGTAGATGCAATTTCATTAACCCCTAAAAGGTATATTAGACGCTGTTTTCATAACAGCGTCTAATATACCTGCTACCTGGTCCTCTGGTGGTTCCTTTTGCTTGTATCGACCACCAGAGGACACAGGCAGCTCTGTAAAGTAGCACCAAACACCACTACACTACACTACACACCCCGTCTCTTACTAACCCCTTATTAACCCCCTGATCACCCTATATAGACTCCCTGATCACCCCTCTGTCATTAATCACCCCCCTGTCATTGATTACCCCCCTGGAAGGCTCCATTCCATATGTGTTTTGCGGATCCGTGGTGTCTGTGATCCATGGATCGGATCCGCAAAACACATACGGACGTCTGAATGGAGTCTTACAGGGGGGTGATCAATGACAGGGGGGGGATCACCCCATATAGCCTCCCTGATCACCCCCGTCATTAATCACCCCCCTTTAAGGCTCCATTCAGACATCCGTATGTGTTTTGCGGATCCGATCCATGGATCCGCGAATCCTCAAAACACATACGGACGTCTGAATGGAGCCTTAGAGGGGGTGATCACCCCATTTAGACTCCCTAATCACCCCCTGTCATTGATCACCCCCCTGTAAGGCTCCATTCAGAGGTCCGTATGTGTTTTGCAGATCCACAGATCTGACGTCTGAATGGAGCCTTATAGGGGGGTGATCAACAACAGGGGGATGATCACCCCATATAGACTCCCTGATCACCCCCCTGTCATTGATCACCCCCTCTGTAAGGCTCCATTCAGAGGTCCGTATGTGTTTTGCAGATCCACAGATCTGACGTCTGAATGGAGCCTTATAGGGGGGTGATCAACAACAGGGGGATGATCACCCCATATAGACTCCCTGATCACCCCCCTGTCATTGATCACCCCCCTGTAAGGCTCCATTCAGAGGTCCGTATGTGTTTTGCGGATCCATGGATCGGATCCGCAAAACACATACGGACGTCTGAATGGAGCCTTACAGGGGGGTGATCAATGACAGGGGGGTGATCACCCCATATAGACTCCCTAATCACCCCCCTGTCATTGATCACCCCCCTGTAAGGCTCCATTCAGAGGTCCGTATGTGCTTTGCGGATCCACGGATCCATGGATTGGATCCGCAAAACACATACAGACGTCTAAATGGAGCCTTACAGGGGTTAATCAATGACAGGGTGGTGATCAGGGAGTCTATATGTGGTGATCACCCTATATGGGGTGATCACCCCCCTGTCATTGATCACCCCCCTGTAAGGCTCCATTCAGACGTCCGTATGTGTTTTGCGGATCCGTGGATCCGCAAAACACGGACACTGCAGATCGACAAAACACAGACACCGCGGATCCGAAAAAAACGGACACTGGCAATATGCTTTCCGCATTTTCGCCGATCAGGCCTGATCTTGTGCGCACACTTGCGTTCAGTCCGCCCCACCGCAGTGAAAGAAATTTTTTTTTTCTGATCACTGCAAAAACACCGTAAAATCGCTGCGGCGCTATAAAAATATCACTTTTGAGGGGCATGGCAAGTTCATAGAAGATTTTTTTTTTTTGGGCACAAGTTAGCGGAAGTAGATTATTTTTTTTCTTACATAGTCTAATTTTCCACTAACTTGTGACAAAATTTTTTAATCTCACATGAACTCACCTGAATACCCCTCACGGAATCCAAATGCATAACATTTTTTAGACATTTGTATTCACGACTTCTTCTCACAATTTAGGGCCCCTAAAATGCCAGGGCAGTATAAATACCCCACATGCCCTGTGAAATTCTAAAGGTGCCCTACTTCTTCTGAGTACGGTGATACCACATGTGTGACACTTTTGTGCAGCCTAAGTGGGCAAAGGTACACAAATTCTAAAGAGCACCTTTAGGATTTCACAGGGCATTTTTAACACATTTTGATTTCAAACTACTTCTCACGCATTAGGGCCCCTAAAATGCCAGGGCAGTATAACTACCCCACAAGTGACCCCATTTTGGAAAGAAGACACCCCAAGGTTTTTCGTGAGGGGCATAGTGAGTTCATGGAAGTTTTTATTTTTTGTCACAAGTTAGTGGAATATGAGACTTTGTAAAAAAAAAAAATCATAATTTTCCGCTAACTTGTGCCCAAAAAAATAATTGAGGAACTCGCCATGCCCCTCACGGAATACCTTGGGGTGTCTTCTTTCCAAAATGGGGTCACTTGTGGGGTATTTATACTGCCCTGGCATTTTAGGGGACCTAAAGCGTGAGAAGTAGTTTGAAATCCAAATGTGTTAAAAATGCCCTGTGAAATTGTTGTGGGGTAGTTATACTGCCCAGGCATTTTAGGGGCCCTAATGCGTGATAAGTAGTTTGAAATTCAAATGTGTAAAACATGCCCTGTGAAATCCTAAAGGTGCTCTTTAGAATTTGGGCCCCTTTGCCCACCTAGACTGCAAAAAAGTGTCACACATGTGGTATTGCCGTACTCAGGAGAAGTAGGGCAATGTGTTTTGGGGTGTCTTTTTACATATAACCATGCTGGGTGAAATAAATATCTCTGTCAAATGACAACTTTGTATATAAAATTGGAAAAGTTGACTTTTAGAGAGATATTTCTCTCACCCAGCATGGATATATGTAAAAAGACACCCTAAAAGATACCACATGTGTGACACTTTTTTGCAGCCTAGGTGGGCAAAGGGGCCCAAATTCTAAAGAGCACCTTTAGGATTTCACAGGACATGTTTTACACATTTGAATTTCAAACTACTTATCACGCATTAGGGCCCCTAAAATGCCTGGGCAGTATAACTACCCCACAAGTGACCCCATTTTGGAAAGAAGACACCCCAAGGTATTTCGTGATGGCATACTGAGTTTATGGAAGTTTTCATCTTTTGTCACAAGTTAGTGGAATATGAGACTTTGTAAGAAAAAAATAATCATAATTTTCCACTAACTTGTGACAAAAAATAAAAAGTTATATGAACTCACTATGCCCATCAGTGAATATCTTAGGGTGTTTACTTTCTGAAATGGGGTCATTTGTGGGGGGTTTCTACTGTCCTGGCATTGTAGAACATCAGAAAACATGACAGGTGCTCAGAAAGTCAGAGCTGCTTCAAAATAGTGTGTAGTGCAGAATTGTTTAAGCTAGGGGAGCTGAGGTGGTTAATTAAAATAACATATTCATAGATTTATATAATGCCATATGTTTGGCTCAAAAGAACCATCGTCTGTGTGGTGTGTGTGTGTGTGGGAGTTCCTTATCTGTCCCACTTTGCCTACATCGACTAATATATTGTGTTTACCAACCATATGCATCTATCTATCTATCTATCTATCTATCTAGAGAAGAAAGCAGCAGAGCTCCAAGTTGGTTTGAGATATTACCCAGGACTCAAGGCCACACTTTAAATTCCATGGTAAAAGAAATAAAAATTGGCTTGACTCCATTGAGCAGGACTGGAATGTTGCATGGGTGTATAATATAAATCCCTTTTTTCTTTAACCATTGATTTTGGAGCGCCTCCTTATTTTTGGAATCTATCGACCAAAAAAAAAAAATAAAAAAAAAAAAAAAAAAAATATATATATATATATATATATATATATGTATATATATATATATATATATATATATATATATATAGTTTCATATTAGTTACAAAACTACTTATATTAAACTATTGCCTTTGTTGTGAGTAGTTGAAGCCTGTTTTCCAATAAAGGTAGAATTAATGTGTTTACTTTAAATGCCAAAAGTAATTCTATACAATGACTGTTGATCCACTTTGTTGACATACACAGGAGTTATAAAAATTAAAAATTCAAACTGTTGCAGTTTTGATATACAGCATTTCTAAACCTTTCCTGAATTTTCCCCAAACCATAAAAACTGATTAGTTTTTCTTCAGGACAACATGTTTCTCTGAGAATTCAATGCACAGATTAATAAACAGATACCTTGTATCTTTTTCATCTGCTAGTATTGTGTTAAACAACATGATCGTTAATGTATTGCTAACTTAGCATTGTAATCTTTTGTTGTAAGCAATCAGGTTGAAAAACATTATATACACTGAAGCTCAGTATCACTTCACACATCAGTATAATTTTATACACTTAACCCCCTGAAGCGATATAGAAAACTTTACTGGTCATATCAGCATACAATAAATTTGTGTTCCCATAAAAAAGTTTGCTTCTGCTTTGACATAACATATTTTTGTTGGTACGGTTAAATAAATTGATCTTTTTATACTCCAGTCTTTTTTTCTTATTGTGGATCAATACATAAGCTCTAGGGAGAAGGGATGTGTTCTGACTTCCAAAGCATCTAAGGTTAAATTGCATGATATAATAATGATACTGGTTGGTAGCAAGTTCAGATTAAGATTGGTAAATTACATTCTAAATTGTTATTTAGTCATTCCCTGTTCCCCAAATATTCAGGCAATAGAACAATGAAATCATTGAAACTTCAAGGGTTTATTATAATTGTAATTACTTTTTTTAAGTGGCCTACCAATACTTTATGTGAAAGTGAACATGGACCATATTGATTGTTTTTCAACACTGTGCTTCAAATGTGCTGAATAAAATCTTTTAGCACATTTTTGCTCCTTTTCTATGATACATTGGCAGTTACTACAACAAACGCTATAGGTAAGAAGCAACTACTAGGCAACAAAAAACCCTATTTTTTCACATTTTTTTGTATGCCCTTATGCTAAAAAAAATATAAAAAAATCCCCATCAATCCTCCCAATAGCAAAGTGGTCCCATCATTTTTAAATGGAAGACATTTGGAGCAACCAGGACACTTCTTAGAGGTGGGCACTCACCAAACTAAGTAATCAGGAAAGAAGGTCTTTGGAAAGAGAAGTGAATAAGAATCAAATGGTCACTTTGGCTCAGCTTCAAATATGCTTTATGCAGAAACTTCAAGTAGGTAAACCATCGCTGCAACCCACCGCTAAGATGGCAGTCGCCTTTCCTCAGTAAAAAACACATAAAAACCCACTTGGAGTCTTTAAAAAAAACTCATAGACTGTAAGAAACAGTATTCTCTGGTCTGATTAAACCAAAATTAAACATTTTGGCCTCAATTCTAAGTATAATTTCTGGAAGAAACTAAGCACTGCTCATAATCTGACCAATACCGTTGCCATAGTAAAGAATGATGGTGGAAGAATAACAGCTGTGGGGGGGTATTTTTTTTTAACAGTTGGGACAGAGAGACTGGTCAGGGTTGAGAGAAAGCTAAAGATTAGGTTAATGGTCCACTTTCCAATAAGACCATGATCCTAAGCACACAGTCAAGACAACACAGGAGTTGCTTAGAGATAACCCTGTGAGTATCCTAGAACGGTCCAGCCAGAGGTCTGACTTGAACCCAATTAAACATCTTTGGAGAAACCTGAAAATGGCTGTTCACCGAGAACGTTGAAAATGGTTGTCCAAATATGAAAAAAGTAAAAGGGTCTGAAGACTTTCTAAATGCATTGTATGTGTTACTTCTAGAGATGAGCAAAGTTTTAGAAAATTATATTTGGCTGCTTTGCCGAAATTAACAAATTTAATTGTCTTAATTTTTTTGTAAGTAGCAGGTGCAATGACAGGGAGCTGCGATAGCGCCGCACACCATCATTGTACCACTCAGATGATGCGTTTATACATGATCGCGACATCTGAATGTAAAAACAATGTGTAAAATGAATATTAAAAATTTAAATCAAACTAACTGCCTCGATTTGCTCACAATGGGCCCGCTGCCTCCATCTTGCTTGAAGATCTGACGTGAAATCTCAGTCATATGTCATCACGCACGAGATTTCAGCTGAAATTTTCAATGAAGATCAAAGCGGACTGCCCGTTGTAAGCAAATGGAGTAGGTAAATATAATTTATTTTTTAAGTTTATTTTTTTGGATTTCTCTGGTTAAATTGACTACCATTAAGCATGAGGAAATTAGGCTTCGAGGCGAATCAAATTTAGCCTAGAATTTGGATCAAATATCACTTTGGTGGATTTGATTCGCCTCTAGTTACTTCCATCGTATACCTGGTATTGTTACTAACAATAAAAGGTGTAGCTGGAATAGAGTAACATATGACTGCAGAGTCAGAATACACAAAGAGTTTATAGTCTATATCCATGGAGACACGTAAGTCTGTATCATAGCTCTATACACAAACTAATATGATACCTTTAAAGGGATTCTGTCACCTCCCCTCAGCGAAAAAAAAACGATTTAAAAGCAGCCATGCAGCACAGCTTACCTAGATTAGGCTGTGCTCTTTTATCTTGAAATCCGTCCAGCAGTTACTGCAAAAAACGACTTTGATCGATATGTAAATGTGTCCTGAAGGTGCCCAGAGGGGCATTTTTTTCTTCTTAGTGAGCCCAGTACCGCCCCTCTTTCAGTGCCCAGCCCGCCTTCCTTGTACTGTCTAACCGCCGCCTCCAGCCTGCCACAGCCTCTCCTCCCTCTCCTCCCCCTCCCTCACGCCGAACGAAGTCTCGCACAGGCGCAGTACCCACTGAGGGCTGCGCCTGTGCGATCATCAGGAGACTGAGGGCGGCAGCTTCATCTTCGTCACTGGGCATGCGCCGAGCCCAGTGACGTCCGATGTTAGCTCTTTCCCTCAGTCAGCCTGGTAGGATGCGCAGAGGATTGCCGATCGGCTGCTGCACCCTGCGCTTTCTCCAGTCTGCCTGCCACAGTGAAGACGGCCAGCGATTTCTTTCCCCACCCTCCCTTCAGGAAAGAAATAAGTATTTGTTGGGGCGAATTAGGTATTATTATATTAAGTAAAGCTTTACTGAATTTATACATTTTCACTGAGCAAAAACAAATACTTATTTCTTTCCTGAAGGGAGGGTGGGGAAAGAAATCGCTGGCCGTCTTCACTGTGGCAGGCAGACTGGAGAAAGCGCAGGGTGCAGCAGCCGATCGGCAATCCTCTGCGCTTCCTACCAGGCTGACTGAGGGAAAGAGCTAACATCGGACGTCACTGGGCTCGGCGCATGCCCAGTGACGAAGATGAAGCTGCCGCCCTCAGTCTCCTGATGATCGCACAGGCGCAGCCCTCAGTGGGTACTGCGCCTGTGCGAGACTTCGTTCGGCGTGAGGGAGGGGGAGGAGAGGGAGGGGAGGCTGTGGCAGGCTGGGGGCGGCGGTTAGAAAGTACAAGGAAGGCGGGCTGGGCACTGAAAGAGGGGCGGTACTGGGCTCACTAAGAAGAAAAAAACGCCCCTCTGGGCACCTTCAGGACACATTTACATATCGATCAAAGTCGTTTTTTGCAGTAACTGCTGGACGGATTTCAAGATAAAAGAGCACAGCTTAATCCAGGTAAGCTGTGCTGCATGACTGCTTTTAAATCGTTTTTTGGCTGAGGGGAGGTGACAGAATCCCTTTAACCAAGATTTAATTTTTCTTTTTTACTTTTTTAGATGTATTGAGGTAGTAATTAAACATATGGCTACATAGCTGGACATAGATTTCAAAATTGTATTATGTACAAAACTTGTCTCATTAACAATTAGGATTTACTCTCCTACTATACAGGAAAAACATGCAATAGTCATTGCATATTTTCTGGATTGCTCTTATGGGCACCTTCATATGGCAAGAGTCAGAATAGTTATGCAAAAGTCAGAATAATTATACTACAAATTAACTCTAAAATATATTTAATGCCAAGTTTATGGTAAGGTATTAGTATGTTATTCTCCAAACATAGATATTATTTCTTATACCAAAAAAGCAATATCAAAGGTTCTTATAAAATATTTATAAAGTAAACAGTACGATATATTTAATGGAGCTGATGGACATATCACCAAATGTCTTGTGTAGAAAGTCTTTTTTTTTTGTATGTCAACTTTGTACTCTGTTACTAAGAGAACAAATTTTTAGTGATAAGTGAGCACCAAAGTGTTCAGGTGTTCGGGTGTTCGGTCCGAACACATTGCGATATTCGTGCGCTCGGCCGAGCACCCGAGTATAATGGAAGTCAATGGGAGACAACCGGGCACCCCCTGCTCGGATGAGGGGAGGGTGCCTGGACCATAGGAAAAGGTCTGAAAGTGATGGAAACACCTCTGAAATCGATGAGGAACAGCAGGGGGACCATGCCTGGATGCATCTTGGACACCAATGTCGCTGCTGGGAACCATGTTGTCCAAATTGTACGCCACTTTAACAGACTGAGAAAAAAACTGACAAAACCCTGCCCCCACAAAAAAACAAAAATCCTTTTTAGAGGAAAAATCTTTCCTATAGATTCAATTGTATATACAATGTAAGTGCTGCCAAAAATTACAAGGAAGAAGAAATACAGCCTGTATATCATATAAAGGAGAGCCTCATTCACATGGTGCTACAATTGTTCAGGTAGTGGGACTCTAACACTCATTAAGCCTATGCACTAAGTGAAAGGGCTTCCAAAAATTACAAGGAACTGGCACTACAATGCACCCTTTTTTACACAAAAAGGAAGGCATCATACACACCCTTTAAAAATTATCATTGATGGCCTGCTGGTGACCCTCAAAAATATTAGGAGCAAGGGCCTGCTAATCTGACCACCTAAGAAGTGAATTGACCCGGTCAGCACATGCTACCAAAAAAGAATGACCAATTTCTAATAGTAATGCTCCTTTGGGTTCCAGAGAACGTCACATAGCAGAGTTAGCACAAGAAATGGCGGTCAGCACAGGCTACCAAGAAAGAATGATGAATTTCTATTTGTAATGTTCCTTTGGGTTCCAGAGAACGTCACATAGCAGAGTTAGCACAGGGAATAGCTGTCAGCATTTGTTGCCTCTTTACTGTATGGAACTGTACCACAATTACAAGCTGCTATCTGACTATCTTGGAATTCTATTGTCTACCCCAAAGAAAGATCTAGGGAAAGTGGCACATGCAATGAAAAAAAGGAATACAATTGTAATTCCTCCAGGCCCCGAATGCAAAAGGGTCTAATATCTCCTGAAAAGGCATCTGCAAAGGAGAGAGGAGAAAATGGAGTCAAGCCTGACATATTTTTTTTAAAAAACATTGAAATATTTGCCACTATATAAAAACCAGAATCCTGTAAAAAACACAAGCGTGAAAGATTCACCAATAAAGGAAACCAAATTATGTTTCCTTCCAAGTCTGAAACATAGAAATAATATACCATGTCAGCTGCCCCCCCAAAAAAAATTGTAGGTGAGGGCCTGCAGGTGAACTGACCCTCCCTGAAGAGGGACATGAGGATATCTTATGCACTGATCCCCAAACTCTTAAGCCTCCACAATCTGAAGAAAAAGACGTGGGGGGGGGTGGCAATTAGTTTTTAACTTGGTGGATGATGGGCATGAGACACAGTTGTCAATAAGTAGGGTCTTGTTAGGTGAACACAAGTCAGGAGAATGACCAGAGTGAGGAAGTGGATTTGGACATGTGGGACGATGACATCACTAACCCAACCTGGGAAGGTGGAAAGCCAAGCGAGGTCAGCAGGACAGAGGGGGAGGGATCCACAGCATCACAACAGGCTAGAAGAGGCTATGTGGTGGCAAAAGGGAGAAGGTGGGCCACAATAAACAGGCCCGCAACTGTTCCCCTTTGTGAAAATCTCCCTTGACAAAGCCTGCTTATCTCTTATTCATATATGTACCATGCACAACAAACATCCCAAACTTATACACTAATATAACTAAAAACCTAACAAACAAGAGTGGAGTTAAACCAATGGCATGAACTTTTTAACAACTCATAAATAACAAAATAACTATAATATATTTTGCAACCATAAACCATAATAACAATTATAATAACAACTATATTACAAACAAAAAGCTATAATAATAACAGAACAGAATGTCATTGCAGAAATATTTACAGCTGACAACGCTGGTGGCAGAGTATGAAGTTCCTTGGCCAACCCAGGAGGGAAGATGAGGGGGAAACACCGCAGTTCCAACAGAGGCAGGACAACACTCTATACAAGGCCTGGGACAGTTTCATGACATCCCACCAGCAACCTCACCCTGATGCACAGTCTAGTGTCACAAGGAGGGAAACATTGTAGAAGATTGCGAAGGAGTACATAGCAGACCGTGTCAGTGTTCTCGGTGATGCTTCTTTGCCTTACAACTATTGGGTGTCCAAGCTGGACACATGGCACAAACTTGTACTCTATGCCTCAGAGGTGCTGGGATGCCCTGCCGCAAGCGTTTTGTCAGAGCGGGTATATAGTGTTGCTGGGGGCATAATAACTGATAAGCGCATTCGTCTGTCAACTGAAAATTCTGACAGGTCGACTCTTAAAAAAATGAACAAGGCCTGTATTGCCCCTGACTTCTCTACTCCACCAGAGGAAAGCGGGTGAACAACAAGGCACTTTAAATCTGTTGTTTGTAAAGTACTGAATACACTGTATTCACATGCACCTCTGCCACCACCAAAAAGGTTATATGGTTCAATCTTTCTTTTCTCATCCTTCTCCTCCTCCATCATATCAACATGCTTTTTAGGCTGCCCTCGCTCATAATGTTTTATAGGGTCAGCAAAACAGTTGCACAGGTGCCAGGGGCGACACTCAGAGCCATCTCGGTGGGCACCCTTACTCTTAAAAAAGTCTATGGTGCACCAATATGCCTTACAGTTTTCCTGCCATTCATCAGCGTCGGGTGCTCCAGGAATGGCACAGGCAGCACATTGACTGCAGGCAGGTCACTATAGCTAAATAATAAGGAACATGGAAGATATACTATATTGGACTGTAGTATTCGGGGTAAATGATCGTGTGGGCACTTTGCGATAAATAAGTGTGTTTGTGGTTGCAGTTTGGGCAATCAGACTCTTAAAAGGTTCACCATTGCCTCCATTGTTTTAGAGGGTTGGCGCACCTGAAGGCCCTCATTTACATTATTTTACTCTGTTTCATTGAGCCGAGGGCCACAGCCTCTGCGTGAACCATCAGCATCACGGCCACTTTCACGTCCCATACTGGCCGCCTTCTTAATATGAAATGTTATATATGCTAAAAAGTCTCTAACACCTACAGTATTGTAGGATATGTTCGCGTACGCGCCAATCAATTAAAACAGGAATTTTGGATGCGCACACTTTGCACAGGGGATGTAGCGCTGATAATGTCACAGACTACCATACACCATCTGCGGTTGAAGTACCGTATATGTTAGTAATATGTATGAAATGCACACATAGTAGATGTGGCGCAAATATTTTACTTCTCACAAATATACACTGTTTTCAGATGTGGTACTGTATTTGAAACAAAGAGCCACTCGCTATGGACACTAGATTTTGAACAGATCATTTGTAGCTAGACACACAAATTTGACTCAGTATATGCCCCAGTAATGAACAGAATATGGACACTAGATTATGCACAGCTTATTTAGATTGGCGCAACAGACACTCTTTCAAATGTGATAAAGTATTTGTCACATGGATCCACATTACATGGACAGTATATATGGCACAAAACAGTTGAATTTGTCCCAAATAAAAATAATTATCTGAGGAATTACTGTATATATGGTGCCGGACTAAATTCACACACACATGAGACCCAAAATACAGATATTTGTCCCAAATAGAAATAAATCTCTGCTGAACTACAGTATATATGGTTGTGGCCTAAACGCAGACACAGATGTGACCAAAACTAGTGAAATTTTTCCCAAAAAGAAATAAATCTATGCTGAATTACTGTATATAATGGTTGCGGCCTAAATTCACACACAGATGAAACCCAAACTAGGGATTTGTGTCCCAAATAGAAATAATTCTCTGCTGAATTACTGTATATATGGTTGCTGCCTAAATTCACGCACAGATGTGACCAAAACTAGTGAAATTTGTCCAAAATATAAATAAATCTATGCTGAATTACTGTATATAACGGTTGCGGCCTAAATTCACACACAGATGAAACCCAAACTATTTTTTTTCCCAAATAGAAAGAATTCTGTGCTGAATTAGTGTATATATGGTTGTGGCCTAAATGCAGACACAGATGTGACCCATACTAGTGAAATTTGTCCCAAATAGAAATGATTCTAGGCTGGAATACTGTATATAACGTTTATGGATTGAGTGCGCACACAGATTTGGAACAAATTAGGTATTTCCCCAGAAAAATTAATTTCTATGATGGAGCGGTGTATATCTCACTAGCAGGCACCCTCTAGTGAATAAGCCCCTTTTTAGAATTTCTGCTAAACACACTGCTTTCTGATGGTGTACTGTAGATCTCACTGATATGTAATATTTTCTTTCTTTTGAAAGCTTTTTGGTACTGAACACAGCGATTTTCCAGCCCTGCACTATCTGTCCCTTCCTGCAGACGCCAGTCCCTAATAATGCTGAATTTAACCCTTTTTTAAAAAAAAATGCTACACTGCTGTCAAACACACACTTTAGTCCTGAAGAGGACTGTTTTGTCTTTCAAGAGCTTTTTGGGAGTTCAATCGTTGTAATTTCAGCAAACCGCTATATGTCCCTGCCTACTGTCGGCTCTCCCTGATGCTGAATGACCCGAGCGCGGGACGCCGGCTACTACATAAACTAGTGCCACGTGTTCCGGCCAGCCAACCAGAGTAAGGCTTATAGCTAACATGGCTATGGCATTACACTGGAGGGATTTACTTACCTGAACGCTGATTGGATGATTCAAGAGGCGCCAAACGTGAGGGGCGGATACTCGAGCAATGCGACAAGCACATGTAGTATTTGGCCGAGTACCACCACAAGCCGAGCATAGCGAAGCCAAGCATGCTCGCTCATCACTACAAATTGTATATTTCACATCCAAATTTTATTTGTGTCAGGGTTAGTTTCCTGCAATGCCAGATATCATCCCCCTAATATCTTTTTTTTACATAATTTCCAGTTAATAGTGTTAGAAAAACAACAACTATAAATAACATTTTTTTTTCTTTTAGAACGCATCACATAAAGTAGATCCATTCATCTAAAAGGGTTATTTTGGATTTACGCAATGCCATTCAGATGAGTGAAGCAGTCACAAACATATTCATAAATCTGCTACATATGACACTGATTATACCTTAAAATATGCTACTTGAAATTAGTATATGAGGCAAAAAGTTCTCAACCTTTTATATGGAATAATTCTGTATGTTTTCTGCGAAATGGTGATCAAAGATGGATGTATATTTTAACTGTCAAGATTTTTAAAATAAATATTATTTGCTTCTCTTCCATGTTTTATCTTTGCCTTGCTTGTGACTATACTGTACAGAACTGTTTTGTTAAATAAACATTGTCATAAATAAGTTGTAGATATTAAAGGGGATCTCAGGGAAAATTAGCCATTATTTTAATTATTAAAGGCATTTAGAAATGTATTCATATTAATGTTTAAGTATTCATTAACTTTTTTTTTGTATTGAAAATGCTCACATTATTTTCAAGGTATAAATATTTTGAGAACATTAAAACACCATGTGCTCTAATAAAGGTCACCAGCTCATTTTGTATTCTCTCTGTTTTGAAAAATGTGAGCTCCTCTTCAACCAGTACACTTTGCCTTTAGATTAATGAAAAACATGTGGGAATGAGCTCAGTTTGACACACGCCATTTATAATTTGTCCTACAAAAAACATTAGGCTTTGACTTTTTTGCAATGTTTGAAGTCAAATTCGGATCCAGCAAATTATGCAAATGATATCTATTCTTTCCAAGCATTGAAAATGTAATGTCAGGAAATGCATATTTTAACATCTATTAGTTGCTAGTTCACTTTTCATAAGAAAATTGCACATACTATTTGGGTTTTAAGTAAAATTTATAGTTTCAATATATCACTAAATATGAAAACCCTTAATTGCAAGATAGAAATTGATGAGAGGGCTGTGTAATACATGTAATAGTTTTATATGTCACCCACACAAAAAATAGGTCATCAGTTAAAAAATCCCCCCCAAAAAATACCTTTTAAGTCAAAAGAAAAGGTATCGAAGGACACATTCGTATGTGACAAAAGGAAACATAATTATGCAATAAAAATAAAATAACTGGGATACTATTGAGCATCACTTAAAGTGATCGAGCACAAATTTAATGTTATGGTAAAATACAAACCGGATTCCCAAAAAGTTGGGACACTAAATAAATTGTGAATAAAAACTGAATGCAATGATGTGGAGATGGCAAATGTCAATATTTTATTTGTAATAGAATGTAGATGACAGATCAAACGTTTAATCCGAGTAAATGTACCTATTCTCTGGGTATCAGTAGCTGATTGGTGGGGCCCAACACCCGGGACCCCCGTGATCAGCTGTTAAAGAAAGCACCATCTTTTCTATGAGCGTCGCGGACTTCTCACAGGTTACCAAGCACGATGTCATACATTGTGTAGTGGCTATGCTTGGTATCGTGCTTAGCCCAAATCACTTCAATGGGGCTGAGTTGAGCATAGGCCACATGACTGATGAAAGTGTTGTCACTGTGAATGCCGCTGCCTTCTCAAACAGCCGATCGGCGGAGCTCCTGGGTGTGGGACACGCACCAATCATCCAGATGATAGGTCATCAATATTAAAATATTGGTAAACCCCTTTAAATGAAGATAAACATAAAACATAATATATTTATACATTTGTGTCTATTTAGCTAAATAAATTTTGGTCCAAATATTAAAAGTATATCTTAAATTTGGGCAATGAGTCTATCTCTGGCTGGAAAATTGACTTGATAGCATGTCCATATAAATATATTGTGATATAAAGGATTTCATTTAAGTATTTTATAGGTTTGGAGTGTTTATGTCTGCTGCAGAGAATTTTTTTATTTTATTTATTAATTTTTCAAATATATATCATTAACAGGAACATTGCAGCAAGCAATGGATTCTACATTAACAATCTACCGTTGTTGGTATTAGATTCAAAAACAAGGAAATATCCTTTTCTATGATAATGATACATTTCTGAGCCCCAGTAGAAAACAAGTTTGGATATTTTATATCTTTTATAAAACATTTTATATTTCCAACCAAAGCTCCATATTTTAAAGAATAAATTATTTTAAAGTATAAAATGATAGCTGAACATGTCAAATTGAGAAAAAAATTTTTGTAACATTATACTTTTTTGCAGCATGTGCAATATAACTTATATGGAGCACATGTAATACAAATCTAATAAAGCATAAAGCATAAGTTAAAGCAATAATATTGAAAAAAAAGTATGTAAATTTATTAGATTTTTTGTAGGGAAGTATTTGCTGTTGTAAGATAATTTTGGTGAATTGATACAATGTTTGCCAGAAATGTTTTTTTTTTTTTAAATTTAACTTGTTTTAACCAATTTATTTTTTAAGCATCTATAGTAGAATAGTTGTCTTATTAGGAATTCAGCATAAAAACTTGAATAAGAACTAGCATTATAGCCTATTTATTCTGGTTTTTTTTTCAAAAACTTCCTAGACATCTTACTTCAAGATAAAAAAGTTCAAAGCAATCATTTGCCTCTCAAAATTGTTTTGACTTGGGATCTTACAACTTAAAGCTCTATCTATCAGACCATGGTCTTGTTACCAGAGGGGCACCTCAGGGATCTATTCTGGGACCCATATTGTTTAACATCTTTATCAGCGAAATTGCAGAAGGCCTCGATGGTAAGGTGTGTCTTTTTGCTGATGACACAAATATTTGTAACAGGGTTGATGTTCCTGGAGGGATACACCAAATGGAAAAGGATTTAGGAAAACTAGAGGAATGGTCAAAAATCTGGCAACTAAAATTTAATGTTGATAAGGGTCCATTCACACGTCCGTTGTTTCTTTCCTGATCTGTACAGTTTTTTGCGGAACAGATCTGGACCAGTTCTGTACCCATTCATTTTCAATGGGTCCTGAAAAAAAATCTGACACTGTGCTGTCCAATTTTTTTCAGGATGCATTGAAAATGAATGGGTACAGAACTGGTCCAGATCTGTTCTGCAAAAAATGGAACAGATCAGGAAAGAAACAACGGACGTGTGAATGGACCCTAAGTGCAAGATAATGCACCTGGGGCATAAAAACCCAAGAGCAGAATATAAAATCAGTGATACAGTCCTAACCTCAGTATCTGAGGAAAGGGATTTAGGGGTCATTACTTCAGAAGACTTAAAGGTAGGCAGACAATGTCATAGAGCAGCAGGAAATGCTAGCAGAATGTTTGGGTGTATAGGGAGAGGCATTACCAGTAGAAAGAGGGAGGTGCTCATGCCACTCTACAGAGCACTAGTGAGACCTCATTTGGAGTATTGTGCGCAGTACTGGAGACCAAATCTCCTGAAGGATATTGATACTTTGGAGAGAGTTCAGAGAAGAGCTACTAAACTAGTACATGGATTGAAGGATAAAACTTACCAGGAAAGATAAAATGACCTTAACATGTATAGCTTGGAAGAAAGACGAGACAGAGGGGATATGATAGAAACTTTTAAATACATAAAGGGAATCAACAAGGCAAAAGGGGAGAGAATATTTAAAATAAGAAAAACTGCAACAAGAGGACATAGTTTTAAATAAAAGGGGCAAAGGATTAAAAGTAATATCAGGAAGGATTCTTCTTTACCTCATTGAGCAGTCTGCGCTGTGCTCTTGCATTCATCTTTACAGGACGGCCACTCCTACGGAGAGTAGCAGCAGTGCTAAACTTTCTTCATTTATAGACAATTTGTCTTACCGTGGACTGATTAACAGCAAGGCTTTCGGAGATACTTTTATAACCCTTTCCAGCTTTATGCAAGTCAACAATTCATAATCGTAGGTCTTCTGAGAGCTCTTTTGTGCTCGGCATCATTCACATCAGGCAATGCTTCTTGTGAAAAGCAAACCCAGAACTGGTGTGTGTCTTTTATAGGGGAGGGCAGCTGTAACCACCACCTCCAATCTTATCTCATTGATTGGACTCCAGTTGGCTGACACCTTACTCCAATTAGCTCTTGGAGATGTCATTAGTCTAGAGGTTCACATACTTACTCCACCTGCACTGTTAATGTTTACATGGTGTGTTGAATAAAAACATGGTAACATTTAATTCTTTGTGTGTTATTAGTTTAAGCAGACTATGATAGTCTATTATTGTGACTTAGATGAAAATCAGATCACATTTTATGACCAATTTGTGCAGAAATCCATATCATTCCAAAGGGTTCACATACTATTTCTTGCAACTGTATATGCATAAAAAAAAATTATGCTAAAATACTGCTTATAAATTATATTTTCTATGGGCTGAACAGACACACTGTTTCTGTTGTCTGAAAGCCTATTACATCAATGCAGAAGGTTTGATAGAATAATACTTTGTAATGTTATGATAAAAGATATTATGTAGCTTTCGGTGAGCATTTACAACTGTGTTTTCTTTGACAGATAGTTAGGAAAAAATATTTTTTTCCTTCTTGACTTGGCTATAGTAACATATGGTATGATGTTATAGTTCAGTAAGCACTTCTGAGATCAAGGTTATGTTTTAGATATGTTTAGACTGCATTCTGTCTGAAGATTAATATATATTACATGATTAATTGTATCAGTTTTATGAAAAAGTTACTTTCTCTTTAGAGAATTAATTGAGTGTATAGGCATGAATATTAGATTTTATTTATATGGAACGCTCTGCAAATCAGTTTATTAGGGCACTCCGCTTTAAGGGGGGGGGGGTCTCATTTATAACCTCTAAAGAGTATCTACAAAAAAATATTCTCATATACTGCAATACCTGGCATTTCATCAACTTATATAGGCAGCAATTTGATTTTAATGAGAACCATATAATACTTTATTTAGCTGGTGGTGGTGTTAAAGTTGAATTGCACTATTTGGTTTCTCCACAAGATTTCAGATGATCATTGCTATACTAAAAGCAAGATAGCCTGCACAAATCTTATATCTAGGCATGCCTTCAAGCAAATAGTAATTATAACTAGTGGATATCTTCTTTAATACACCTACCTGTTGTCCAAATAAATCAGAATTATTATCCAATAAAATGTTCAACATAATGTAATGATCTGCTGGCTTCACATAGTGCTATATTTGTTGTCAATTCTAGCAATACAACCATTAGGAACTCAGATCTAAGTTGTAATCGCAATGCGAATAATGCAGGTTATATTAATCACATTGCGAATTCAACTTAGAGCTAAGTTCCTAATGGTTGTATTGCTAGAATTGACGACTATAATAATATAGCACTATATTCTCAATCTTCGTTATATACTAGCAATACAACCATTAGGAACCCAGCAGCTCTAAGTTGAATTCACAATGCGATTAATATAACCTGCATTAATCGCATTGCGATTACAACTTTCTCAAATCTGACAGTACATTCTAGCATGGAGCCGTTCCCATGGTGATGGGGACGCTCCATGAGCATGGAAGTCGGCAGAAGCTCTAAGTTGAAATCGCAATGTGATTTATAGAACTTGAATTAACCGCATTGCAATTTCAACTTAGAACTTCTGCCAACTTCCGTGCTCATGGAGTGTCCCCATCACCATGTGAACGACTCCATGGTAGAATGTACTGTCGGATCTGAGAAAGTTGAAATTGCAATGCGATTAATTAAAGTTCTATAAATCGCATTGTGATTTCAACTTACCACTCTCTGCGTCAACTACGTAATTTTCCATGGGAGTTTTGCCATGGATCCACCTCCGGCATGCCACAGTCCAGGTGTTAGTCCCCTTGAAAAAACTTTTCCATCACTATTGTGGCCACAAAGAGTCCCTGTGGGTTTTCAAATTCGCCTTCCTATTGAAGTCTATTGCGGTTCGCTCGGTTCGCACGTTCGCGAACATTTGCGGAAATTCGCGTTCGTTTTTTGTGAATGGAAAATTTTATGTTCGCGACATCTCCAGTCCTTATGCAAATTTCAGCTAGGGTAAAGGTGAACACATTTGTAGGTGTCAATATTTTAGCTAAAGCAATGGTGAATTTTTGAATTTCAGTATAAAAATATCTGTATCACATTAGAAAACCTCCCCTCTGAAAAATGCTGTAGACACAATATATTCACATATGCCCACAGGCAGCATCTTTATTTAATGTGTTTGGCAAAGTTGAGATAGGTTTCGAATTAGATGATGAGATTTTCTAAATAAGATTATGTGCATGTAATACTAACAGCAAATGACCACAGTTCTCATTATGGTTAAAAGACTCTAGTATTATTTATTGCTGCGTATATGATTAAAAATGCTACTGAGCTATGACACCGTTAACTGATAAGTTATTAGAAAACATTACCGAGAATATTAACATCAAATTACATGAAACAGAATTGTAATTGACTTTATTCTAACACAAGAAAAGCCATTTTCTAGTGATGCATATGCACTACAGACACTTTCATATTTGTTTTGTTTTCATGAGGAAGTTTTTCTGTAGATCTTTTTCTACTTTGTACATCCTTATTTTATATTTACACTTAATTAATTTTTTTATGTGTATTTCTCAAGATTAATTAATGCAAGATACATAATTATAGTATTCTAAAGTTCCCTTTACACCAGCCGACTCAGTAAAAGATTATCGGCAACAATCAGCTTGTTACTAATATATGCCTACTTATCAATGAAGGTTAGAGCTGTATTTACATGCAGCAATAAGTGTTGAGTGAATTGAAGTTCACAAAGTGGACTTCGATACGAATTTTAGGGAAAGTTTGATTAACTACAAAGCCGAATTTCTTTGTGCTTTGTGGTAGCAAATCAATTTTCCCTGAAGTAGTGTAAAAAACAATCAAGTAGTGTAAAAAAAAAATCATACTTACCTTCATTTGCATGCAACGGGCCGGCCGGTGCCATCTTGGAGATCTCACATGTGATGTCACGGGCTACACAAGATTTCACGATAGATCTTCAATTAAGATAGCAGCGGCCATCACTAGCAAATGAATGAGGTAAGAATGATTTACTTTTATTGCTATCAGATGCCATGATCAGCTATGTAGGCGACATCTCAGGGGTACAATGACAGGGAGCGGCCAAATCGAATTTTGCAATACTTCCCTTATCTCTAGCAATAATCATTATCTCTGTCTAGGGACCAGCAATCAATGCTATGATTGTTCATCTCTGGTAGAGGATTGCTGTTTACATAGAATGATCTGCTGCCAAAAATTTTTATGGTGCCCCCAGCAGTGATGCTTTCTCCTGATCAATGTGAGTTGCTTGTTTATTGGGTGATCAATGGCACCTTTACACAGGACAATTATTCAATATGAGTCTCTTCACCCTTTCCTTCCTTATAATTGTCCTGAGTGTTAGCCCATTTAAAGAGGCTTCAAGGTTTTTACAATCTATAAATGTCACAAAAATGTATGGGCAAATATTTAAAGATGTGAAAATATTTAAAATAAATCACTGGAATATAACAAAAAAAGATTATCCAAAGCGGAAGATAAAGCTCGACCTCTACGGAAAATCTTGTAACAGGGTCCTCCACCTTCCATTAGAGATGAGCGAATTTTTCAAAAAGTTGATTCACTGGTTCGCCAAATTTTTCGGGAAAAATGTGGTTGGATTCAAATAAATTTGCTGCAAATTACGTTAGAAAACTGCTATTTCCTGGCTGCTGAGAGCCATTATAGTGGTATAGAACACTGCACCTTGTAGTAATACACATAGGGAGTCTGCTTTGGTAGTAAAATAATACTGTGAGTCTGTATGACATGTAGATGACAGGCGTTGCTCTTATAATCACAGCATATTTCACTTATTTGGGCGGTTACAGGGCCAAAACTGACCAAATAACTTAAGTATCAACTCAGGCTTATAGATAGATGTTAGTGTCAAGACAAAAAGCCCTCATCAGCTGATTCCACATAGATGTCTACAGAACCTGTTCTATTAAATGCTTAAACAAGTAAAGCCCCCGTCAAAGTGGAGAGAGTGTCAGTAGCAAGTTTGTGTTAACGTCACTGATTAATTTGCCCTTCCTCTGATCCGTCACAGCAATTACCCAGAAAAAACGGATCCTGTCTGTTAAGCATATGCCTTCACTCGGTCAGCATTTGTTTAATAATCAATCAGTATTGCTAAAGGCAAAAAAAAAAATGGAGTGGATCTAAAACAGAGATGATACATGAATGGAATATTTGTATGTCTTCTGTGTTTTCTACCCACTCTTGCTTTTGGCTACCAAATCATAAGCCAATTCTGATGGGACCATATAGGCCTTAAAGCTGCTACAACAGACAGGATATGTTGCACCTCTAATATTTACTTCCTTCTGACCGATAAGAAGAAGGGTCAAATAAATGATGTCAGCCAAGCCGAAAGCCAAAATAGTGGACCAATCATGAAGTGGGAAGGGTGGGAACAGCATGAAAAGTCCACAGAGTGGACCTATGAAATAGTGGTGAGTTGAAAGCAGCATCAGCAGACCACAGAATGGTCCAATGACAGGGTCTGGAGGTGGCAGCAGCACGAGGGGACTACAGAGAGGCATAATGACAGAGTATGCAGGTTGCAGCAGCATGACGAGACCACAGAGCAGCACAATGACAGAGTCTGGAGGTGGTGGCAGCAGCATCAGGAGGAGGCCACAGAGTGGCACAATGACAGAGTCTGGAGGTGGTGACAGCATCAGGAGGCCACAGAGTAAGGTGAAATACTGTGGAGATGGGTGTCAATACCAGTACACTATGCAGATGGTGGGTGAAAGAAGGAGCACTTAGCATCAGATGTGTGGCATCAGGCGTGTAACAGCATCAGAATAGTACCTGAGGCAGGGAGCCAGAAGAAACCGGTCTCTTTTTGATCTAGTCTGATGCATCAGGCATTGGTGGGTGGAAATCCTTGCTGATCCACGCCTGATTTATATTGATGTAGTGTCCCACTATATGCTATTTGTGACCACTTTAAACTCTTGCTAAATGTCATATCAAATGTATTGTGGTATCATGCTATAATTCCCTTTAACAGGCTGGCAGTGTCATTTTCCTTTATTCGCCCCTAGGTGGTGCTTGCACCACTTATATATAAAGCTGGGGGGTGTAAAGTTAGTGTGTCCGATGCTAATGAAGAGATGAGGAAGTTAATGGAGGTGGTGGAAAATTGTATTTCCACCAAAATAATTCAAAAAAGATTTTAACGCATATAAGTGCAGTGCTTAATGCAGAATATACATTTTTTGCCCATCAAAATAATTCAAAAAATATTTTATTGAATATATAAGTGCAGCGCTTACTGCTGAATACAAGATTTTTTGCCACAGAAATAATTCAAAAAAGATTTTGCTGCATATAAGTGCAGAGCTTAAAGGGAACCTGTCATCAGTTTTATGGTGTCCTAACTAAGGGCAACATAAATAAGTGACTGATTCTCTTTCTTTAATTGACCCAGTCAATTTGCCAACATCTTGTGTTGAAAAGCTCCAGCTGATAATGATGAGTCCTGAATATTCATGAGCTCCTGACTCTCCCTGCCCACCTGCTGCTGAATGACAGTTTTTTCCATATGCAACAGCAGCAGGTGGGCAGGGGAGTGGCTATAGCTCTGAATTAAATATACGCTGGACTCAATGACATCACGCTGGACTCAAATCAGCTCATTAGCATGCGGCATGTGGCATCTTTGTGTGTATATTATGAGGTAACCATCTGTCACACCAGTAAGTGAATACATCTAAGGTACTTTTTAGTAGTTAATGATTGTATATAATTAGTTAGATTATATTCAAATGACAGGTTCCCTTTAAGGCTGAATACAAGATTTATTGTCGACCAAAATAATAAAAAAAAGATTAGACTGCATATAAGTACAGTGCTTAATGCTGAATACAAGATTTTTTTTTCCAACAAAATAACTCAAGAAAGACTTTACTGTATATAACATCAGTGCTTAACGCTGAATACAATTTTTTGGTGCACCAAAATAAATCACACAAGATTTTACCACATATAACAGCATAGCTAAATACAAGCTCCTGGGAAGGTCATGGAGTGTCCCGGTCATCCAGCATCTACCTCTCCACTGAAGGATTATTTAGAAAGTGTGTAGAAGACACGCAGGGTCCCCCACGCTTCAAATTTATTATAGAGACATCATGGACATTTCACCACATATAACTGCAGCACTGAACACTGAATACAATATTTTCCCACCAAAATAAGTCACAAAAGATTTTACCACATATAACTGCAATGCTGAATACAATTTTTTTTCCACTAAAATAAGTCACAATTTTTTTAACACATATAACTGCAGCACTGAATGCTGAATGAAATCTGTTTTTCCACCAAAATAATTCACAAAAGATTTTAGTGCATATAATTGCAGCACTGAACTCTGAATAAAATGTATTTTGCCACCATATATAAATAAAGATTTTAACACATATTACGGAGCACGGAGATGGAAGGGATCTTCGGATTCCCCCCGCACGATACGGACATCTCAGAAATGAACTACTGTTCCCAACAACAGCTCCTGGAAAGGTCATGGAGCATCCCGGTCATCCAGCATCTATTCACTCCGCTAAAGGATTATTTTGAAAGTGTGTAAAACCCACACAGAGCCCCCACGCTGCAGATTTATTATGAAGACATTATGGAGATTTAACCACATATAACCGCAGCGCTGACCGGTGAATAAATTTAGTTTTTCGACCGAAATACTTCAATAAAGATTTTACCACATATAACCGCTGCACTGAATGACTGCTACTGCAGCTACTTCTATGAACCCATGCTACTTCCCGGGTAGGTAGGCTGCTGCAAAGCATGTTTGGCTCCCAACCTCCCACTGCTGCCACCCTGCTGAATCCTAGCCATGCTTTCAGCATATATAACCGCCAACGTGAACTGAGAATGTGTTTTTCTGTTTGTACTGAAATGGTCCACTAAACACTTTCAACACATCTAACCGCTGCCGACGTGAACTGAGAATGCATTTTTCTGTTTGTACTGAAATAGGCCACTAAACGCTTTTAACACATCTAACCACCACCGATGTGAACTGAGAATGTATTTTTCTTTTTGTACTGAAATACAAAATAACACATATAACCGCTGCACTGACTAACTACTACAGCCGCTACTTCCGTGAACCCCTGCACCACTACTTCCCGGGCAGGTAGGCTGCAGCGAATCAAGGCATGTTTGGCTCCCGACCTCCCACTGCTGCCACCCTGCTGACTCCCAGCCATGCTTTTAACACATATAACCTCCGATGTGAACTGAGAATATATTTTTCTTTTTGTACTGAAATAGGCCACTGAACGCTTTTGCCACAAATAAGCGCACCAGTGAAATGTGTATTTATTTTTCATTTTTTACTGTAATACGCCCCGACACACTTTCAACAAAAATAACTGCAGAAGTGAACTGAGCATATATTTTTCTTGCTGGACTGAAATAGGCCACTATACGCTTTAACCAGAATTAACTGCAGAAATGCACTGAGAATATATTTTTCTTTCTTTAATGAAATACGCCCCTATACGCTTTCACCAGAAATAACTGCAGAAGTTACCTGAGAATATATATTTATTATTGGAATGAAATAGGCCATAATATGCTTTAACCAGAAAACAATTAAATAGTCCAGTGTATATATATTTTTCTTATTTTACTGAAATACGCCCCTACACTCTTTCACCAGAAAAAACAGCAACAGTGCAGTGTGTATATATTAGTAATTCTTTTTTACTGAAATATGCCCTTCTACGCTTTCAACAAAAATAACTATGACAGTAGAGTGCGTATATATTTTTCTTTTTAACTGTAATACGCCACTATACGCTTTTAACAGAAATAACTGCAACAGTGCAGTGCGTATATATTTTTCATTTTTTTATGTAATACGCCTCTATCTGCTTTCACCAGAAATAACTGCAGAAGTGATTTGAGAATATATATTTCTTGTTGGAATGAAATAGGCCACTATACACTTTAACCAGAAAACAAATAGTGCAGTGTGTATATATATTGTTCTTATTTTACTGAAATACGTCCCTATAAGCTTTCACCAGAAATAACTGCAATAGTGTAATGAGTTTATATTTTTATTATTTTACTGAAATACGCCCCTATACGCTTTCACCAGAAACAACTGCGACAGTGCAGTGTGTGTATATATATATATTTTTTGTACTTTAATACGCCCCTATACACTTTCAACAAAAATAACTGCAGAAGTTAAATGCGTATATATTTTTCTTGTCGTACTGAATAAGATACTAAGATATTAGCCATTAAAGGCTTTCCAACATAACATTTACAGCCTAATAACAAAAAGTTGGAACGACAGAGCTGTCTAATCCCCAAACAATTGTTCCCTGCACTTATCAATCACTTTCCTATCAATGTCCCTAGCGCCTTCTCACGTCTCTCCCTACACTAAGATGCTGTGAAATGATTCCCCCTATCCTTTCCCTGAACTGATAAATCATATTTTCAGTTATTTTTTAAGCATAGAGATTTTTACAATAGCTGTCCCTAATGCCTTCACATGTCTGTCCCTACACTCTGGACGCTGGAAAATGGCAGAATCTAAAATGGCTGCCGTATTTATAGGGCTGTGACATTGCATTTCAATATGAGTGATCCCGCCTTCCCAGAGTTCCTTGCCCCATGTCCTTATTCCGCACACGTGTAACAGCCATTTTAGGGAAATTATGATTTGTCACCATGAAGCGCAAGGAAATTTGCATTCGTTGCGAATAGAAGTTTTTTGAAATTCGGATCAAAATCCACTTTGTCAGCTTCGATTCGCTCATGTATACCTGCCATATGCTATTTTTAATGTTGGTGGGTTTTTATGTGGTGGAAGGACCTTTGGGTTCCTTTAGGCACCAAAGTCCATATGAGATTATGAACCCTTTAAAGATACCAGCCTACATAGCTACATAGAAGATGCACTGCAATGCACGGCCCTCGTAAATATGGTGGAAATTGCTCTCTCTCTCTCTTTCTCTATATATATATATATATGTAATGGGCAGTAGATGTGGACCTACTATACCAATTAACTGGTTCAGCTTTGAGCTAGTCCTGAGGAAGTCAACCTGGTGATCCCCTGGCTTTCACCCTTTAACCAAGGATCCGGTATTTGCTGCAGTGGACACACCAAACCCCTACATTTTGGAACAGAGTCAATTAACAGGTAGAAGTTTGACATATGAGCAGACAATGATAACTGTGCACCTTCACTGGTTAAACTAATAAACTAGCAACCTAACTTCAGGCAAGGAGTCAGAGGGCAGGCAAACATTTATAGCAGAAACTTATTGACAATTAGATGCAGCTATGTAACTGCTCATAGTGTAAAGTGAGGAGGAGAGTGAATGATGTTCCTAATAGAGCTGGATAGCGATGAACACAGTATGCAATGTAACAGTATATACATATATTTTTCGTTTTTATATTGCTCTGGGGGAAAGACATGGTAAAAATGTCTTAACAGTAGAGCATTTGTTTTGAAGTTACCTGGACTTACTGAGCACAGATATTAAAGATAACTCCCATAAGGGAGGGAGCAATATAACTAGGTAAGTTTCACTGGAGGAACATGACTCACCCATTATGACTGATATTTTACTCCTCCAGTGCTACTTACCTGTATACTACAGATATCTATGGCAATTTTGTTTGACAAAGGTCCTAAATGAATGAACTAAAACGTACATTTTAATATACCATATTTTTCGCCCCATTAGACGCACTTTTTCTCCCCTAAAAGTGGGGGGGAATGCCGCTGCGTCTTATGGGGCGAATGCTTCCATTTTACATCGCAGACTGCGATATATGAGCAGGGAGAGAGGAGGGGCTGGAGTCCGTAACTAGGGGCGGGGCCTGGTGCAGTCACTGTACTCTTACACCGGGCCCTGCCGCTCACCGAAGTATTTATAAACATGAATCCTTATCCTGTTGTTAAGTTTAACTAACACTGCACTCTCCCATGTTCCCATGTTCCCCTGTATCCCCACAGCACTTACGAACAAGCTTCAATAGCAGGCAGAGCGGACGGCAGCAGTAACATCACTCACTGACGTTGAGCGCCTGCTCCGCCCACTTTATGAATGAAGCAGGCGGAGCAGGCGCGTGACGTTACTGCTGCCATCCGCTCTGCCTGCTATGGAAGCTTGTTCTTAAGTGCTGTGGGGATACAGGGGAACATGTGAACATGGGAGAGTTCAGCGTTAGTTAAACTTAATAACAGGATAAGGATTCATGTTTATAAATACTTCGGTGAGCAGAGGGCCGATGTATTGGGGGACACTGTTATGAGGGGAATCTGTGGATGACATAGCAGTGTCATCCACAGATCCCCGCCATAACAGTTTCATTCACATATCCCCCACCTCATAACAATGCCATCCACAGATCCCCCACCTCATAACAATGCCATCCACAGATCTCCCACCCCATAGCAGTACCATCCACAGATCCCCCATAACAGTGCCATCCACAGATCCCCCATAACAGTGCCAACAACAGATCCCCCATAACAGTGCCATCCACAGATCCCTCATAACAGTGCTATCCACAGGTCCCCCATAACAGTGCCATCCACAGGTTCCCCATAACAGTGCCATCCACAGATCCCCCACATGACAGTGCGTCACCCACAGATCCCCCATAATAGTGTCATGCACAGACCACCATTAATTCAAAACCCACCAAAAGCACACCTTTTGGTTAAATTTTTATTTTCTTATTTTCCTCCTCAAAAACCTAGGTGTGTCTTATAGGCCGGTGCGTCTTATAGGGCGAAAAATACGGTAGGCTTCAAATAAAGATCCAACTCTAGCATTCGCTAGTGAGCACAAATTTAGAAATCCTATTTACCTCTGTGTGCATTGTCCCCATACGTTTCTAGTAGATGAATAATAATAAATAATATTAGCTTGATAGCCTATATATTTCAATGCATTTATATATGAATTATGTATGTTGGCCCATATGCCGCAGCAAATTTAATTTTATAAAATTATAGATGACTATATATTATACTAGGGATAATAAATATAGGCACCTCTTTGTATTTTGTTTTAATAGCCATAAAGTCTTATGGGGTACCTGAATGTTCCTTTAATTAATCAAGTCCAGTTCTCAATCATCTTATTGAGCCTTTAGATACAATAGGCAAAGAGCAATACTATTATAAATTATGAATTGTATTTCACCACCATTATTAGAGCCTGGTTTAACAGGATGCATTTTAAAATGAAAGCGCTTTTAATAGGATTTACCGTAATTGGAAGACGAGCCATAATTGCCTTAAATCAGAAGTAATACTGCAAGTGAAATCCTTTTAAGTAGTCAAGAATGTACACAGGTTATTATATGCAGTCCGATAGATTCTCAGAAAAAAAGAATTAGACCTTGATAAAGGACACCAAACAAGCATAATAGAATTCCTTGGATATAACAAATTTGTTCCTATGGCATTATTTAAACCTTGCTCTACAAGGATATACCTAATATATTTATCACTACTAAGCAGTTCTCATTAGTAAGTGTTATCTATTTGTAGAATGTCAATCTTTCTGTGATATGGAAAAAAATTAAGTTAAAAGATCTAGTAAAAAGAAAAATACCAAAGATCATATAGTTAAAGGGGCTGGCCACTTTCTTGTTACTGTTGACCAATGTGTTTGTGAGATGATTATATGTCACTTACTAATATAGCCTTTGTTAGAGTTCTGTGCAATTTTCTAAACAGGTGAAACTCAAAAAATTAGAATATTGTGCAAAGTTCATTTATTTCATTAATGCTACTTAAAAGGTGAAACTAACATATGAGATAGACTCATTACATGCAAAGAGAGATATTTCAAGCCTTTATTTGTTATAATTTGGATGATTATGGCTTACAGCTTATGAAACCCCAAAATCACAATTTTGAGGTACCCTTTGCTTAGGGCATATGGATTAATTAGCTGACTAGAGTGTGACACATTGAGCCTGGTAATCAGCTGTTATAACCATGGATAGCTGTTATAGCAGTTAATAAAATTAACTGGGGGAATTTATCATGTGTCACTATCTAAATAAAATTAAAAAATTGCTAAAATAATGCAGTTTTCCAAACTGTCCACTAGTCAGGGGCATAACTACCATAGCGGCAGACCATGTAACGGCTATGGGGTCCAGGGCAAGAGGGGGCCCAGTCTTAGTTGGCATTATCTCTTCTTCTACCGGAAGTAAAAACTTGGTCATGATTCTACCCTCTAAAGGAACAACTTTTAGCAAATGAGGCAATGGGAATTGAAAAGGTGACTGGCCTGGTTTGATCTTTGCTATGGGGCCTTTACTTTGATATGTATGCCACTGCCACTAGTTATGAAGTATGTTAAGACTTCCTATCCTTTGAGAGCAGCAACATGAATTATAAACACAATAGGCTAGAGCACATTCTGCCTTGTGTGGGAGAGTTTTCTTAACATGCTCTGTGACCTATGGTGATAATGATAATAGCTACTGAAAAGTTCCGTATACAGAACAGGAAATCATGACCTAATACTAGGACTAGTATAGAGTTGAGCAAATTGATCCTGAATTTCTTATAGAGAGTGGGTTTCTGGGAAAGATATTCAAATTAGCTTTTCTTCTCCCACCAGCAAAAGTAAGAAATGCTAGCTTGCATATACATTTTCCCCAAAAACTCAGAGCATTGTTGCCTGGCCTACAATACTCATCATATATGCTAATCTGTCATAAAAGTCTTCGACTAGAGAGAGTCATATACCAGTTTTCAGAGAAATTGGAGCATATTTGATTTGGAACTAAATCAATTTTGTTTTTTAAAAAGTTACTAAATCAGACGCAAAACAAATTTTAAGATATTTGCATAACTTTAGCCTAGTGACCTATTGCAGGATTATAAACTTTTAAAAAATATAGATAAAATGGAACATTTTCCATAAAATAAAATAAAATTATTTGTAAAATATTTTAACATAAAATTGTTATTTAAACAAGTTATCCTCAGATGACAAACTACCTTTAGATATATCTAGAAATATTTTTTCTGTTTAAAAATATTTTAATAATTTTTTACAGACCACAGTATATATAAATGTGTCTGAATCCTGGCCAAGCAAAAAGCAAAAATCACATTTCACTCCACTTTTACAAACTGATATGTATGGTTTAAATGGCTCTAATTTCTGCTGCAAATGATTAATAAATATATCCCGTGGCAGATACAATTTTAAAGGAAAATGCACCAGAGAAATGTGATTCATTAATAAATATGGGCCAATGTTTATATATTTAACAAATAATATGTGCAAATGTATATTTATATAAATATATTTTTAAACAGATATATGTGACAATGGCTTTTTTATATAAAATAAATTATTATAAATATTATATCTATTATAAACCAGCTTTTTATTTTTTAAATGTCCTGTGATTGATTGTGTACTGTAGCCTAAGGGGGCATATTTTTCTGCCTTTCACAATCCTTTCTTATTATGGTTTTATATCTTACCTAAATTATCTGGACTCCTTTCAAACAATTAAGGTATCTTGGTGGCCATTTTCATAAGTAGTGTGTCTGGATCTTTTTATGTCTGATACTGCAAAGGTTTTACTGTTTGAATTACTTCCAACCCTCAAGCTCCAACTCATACATAAGGAATCCAAAAGACACATTCTGGCTCCCTATGGAAAGGAACATTTTATGACTGTGTGAAAGTCATGCAGGGATGCAACTGCTTAGTTGATTCTTTGACTATCCTTTCTCCTAGTTTAGCTAGTGATTGATGTACTGTAGAGTTGAGCGAACACCTGGATGTTCGGGTTCGAGAAGTTCGGCCGAACATCCCGGAAATGTTCGGGTTCGGGATCCGAACCCGATCCGAACTTCGTCCCGAACCCGAACCCCATTGAAGTCAATGGGGACCCGAACTTTTCGGCACTAAAACGGCTGTAAAACAGCCCAGGAAAGGGCTAGAGGGCTGCAAAAGGCAGCAACATGTAGGTAAATCCCCTGCAAACAAATGTGGATAGGGAAATTAATTAAAATAAAAATTAAATAAATAAAAATTAACCAAAATCAATTGGAGAGAGGTTCCATAGCAGAGAATCTGGCTTCCCGTCACCCACCACTGGAACAGTCCATTCTCAGATATTTAGGCCCCGGCACCCAGGCAGAGGAGAGAGGTCCCGTAACAGACAATCTGGCTTCATGTCAGCAGAGAATCAGTCTTCATGTCATAGCAGAGAATCAGGCTTCACGTCACCCACCACTGTAAGAGTCCATTTTCATAAATTTAGGCCCAGCACCCAGGCAGAGGAGAGAGGTCCCGTAACAGACAATCTGGCTTCATGTCAGCAGAGAATCAGTCTTCATATCATAGCAGAGAATCTGGCTTCCCGTTACCCACCACTGGAACAGTCCATTCTCAGATATTTAGGCCCCGGCACCCAGGCAGAGGAGAGAGGTCCCGTAACAGACAATCTGGCTTCATGTCAGCAGAGAATCAGTCTTCATATCATAGCAGAGAATCAGGCTTCACGTCAGCCACCACTGCAACAGTCCATTGTCATAAATTCAGGCCCAGCACCCAGGCAGAGGAGAGAGGTCCCGTAACAGACAATCTGGCTTCATGTCAGCAGAAAATCAGTCTGCATGTCATAGCAGAGAATGAGGCTTCACGTCACCCACCACTGCAACAGTCCATTTTCATAAATTTAGGCCCAGCACCCAGGCAGAGGAGAGAGGTCCCATAACAGAGGATCTGGCTTCATGTCACCAGAGAATCAGTCTGCATGTCATAGCAGAGAATCAGGCTTCACGTCACCCACCACTGCAACAGTCCATTTTCATAAATTTAGGCCCAGCACCCAGGCAGAGGAGAGAGGTCCCGTAACAGAGGATCTGGCTTCATGTCACCAGAGAATCAGTCTGCATGTCATAGCAGAGAATCAGGCTTCACGTCAGCCACCACTGCAACAATCCATTGGCATATATTTAGGCCTAGCACACAGGCAGAGGAGAGAGGTCCCGTAACAGACAATCTGGCTTCATGTCAGCAGAGAATCAGTCTTCATATCATAGCAGAGAATCAGGCTTCACGTCAGCCACCAATGCAACAGTCCATTGTCAGATATTTAGGCCCAGCACCCAGGCAGAGGAGAGAGGTCCCGTAACAGAGGATCTGGCTTCATGTCAGCAGAGAATCAGTCTTCATGTCATAGCAGAGAATCAGGCTTCACGTCAGCCACCACTGCAACAATCCATTGGCATATATTTAGGCCTAGCACACAGGCAGAGGAGAGAGGTCCCGTAACAGACAATCTGGCTTCATGTCAGCAGAGAATCAGTCTTCATATCATAGCAGAGAATCAGGCTTCACGTCAGCCACCACTGCAACAGTCCATTGTCATAAATTCAGGCCCAGCACCCAGGCAGAGGAGAGAGGTCCCGTAACAGACAATCTGGCTTCATGTCACCAGAGAATCAGTCTGCATGTCATAGCAGAGAATGAGGCTTCACGTCAGCCACCACTGCAACAATCCATTGGCATATATTTAGGCCTAGCACACAGGCAGAGGAGAGGTTCATTCAACTTTGGGTAGCCTTGCAATATAATGGTAAAATGAAAATAAAAATAGGATTGAATGAGGAAGTGCCCTGGAGTCCAATAATATATGGTTATGGGGAGGTAGTTAATGTCTAATCTGGACAAGGGACGGACAGGTCCTGTGGGATCCATGCCTGGTTCATTTTTATGAACGTCAGCTTGTCCACATTGGCTGTAGACAGGCGGCTGCGTTTGTCTGTAATGACGCCCCCTGCCGTGCTGAATACACGTTCAGACAAAACGCTGGCTGCCGGGCAGGCCAGCACCTCCAAGGCATAAAAGGCTAGCTCTGGCCACGTGGACAATTTAGAGACCCAGAAGTTGAATGGGGCCGAACCATCAGTCAGTACGTGGAGGGGTGTGCACACGTACTGTTCCACCATGTTAGTGAAATGTTGCCTCCTGCTAACACGTTGCGTATCAGGTGGTGGTGCAGTTAGCTGTGGCGTGTTGACAAAAGTTTTCCACATCTCTGCCATGCTAACCCTGCCCTCAGAGGAGCTGGCCGTGACACAGCTGCCTTGGCGACCTCTTGCTCCTCCTCTGCCTTGGCCTTGGGCTTCCACTTGTTCCCCTGTGACATTTGGGAATGCTCTCAGTAGCGCGTCTACCAACGTGCGCTTGTACTCGCGCATCTTCCTATCACGCTCCAGTGCAGGAAGTAAGGTGGGCACATTGTCTTTGTAGCGTGGATCCAGCAGGGTGGCAACCCAGTAGTCCGCACAGGTTAAAATGTGGGCAACTCTGCTGTCGTTGCGCAGGCACTGCAGCATGTAGTCGCTCATGTGTGCCAGGCTGCCCAGGGGTAAGGACAAGCTGTCCTCTGTGGGAGGCGTATCGTCATCGTCCTGCCTTTCCCCCCAGCCACGCACCAGTGATGGACCCGAGCTGCGTTGGGTGCCACCCCGCTGTGACCATGCTTCATCCTCATCCTCCTCCACCTCCTCCTCATCCTCGTCCTCCTCGTCCTCCAGTAGTGGGCCCTGGCTGGCCACATTTGTACCTGGCCTCTGCTGTTGCCAAAAACCTCCCTCTGAGTCACTTCGAAGAGACTGGCCTGAAAGTGCTAAAAATGACCCCTCTTCCTCCTCCTCCTCCTCCTCCTCCTGGGCCACCTCCTCTTCCATCATCGCCCTAAGTGTTTTCTCAAGGAGACATAGAAGTGGTATTGTAACGCTGATAACGGTGTCATCGCCACTGGCCATGTTGGTGGAGTACTCGAAACAGCGCAACAGGGCACACAGGTCTCGCATGGAGGCCCAGTCATTGGTGGTGAAGTGGTGCTGTTCTGTAGTGCGACTGACCCGTGCGTGCTGCAGCTGAAACTCCACTATGGCCTGCTGCTGCTCGCACAGTCTGTCCAGCATGTGCAAGGTGGAGTTCCACCTGGTGGGCACGTCGCATATGAGGCGGTGAGCGGGAAGGCCGAAGTTACGCTGTAGCGCAGACAGGCGAGCAGCGGCAGGATGTGAACGCCGGAAGCGCGAACAGACGGCCCGCACTTTATGCAGCAGCTCTGACATGTCGGGGTAGTTGTGAATGAACTTCTGCACCACCAAATTCAGCACATGCGCCAAGCAAGGGATGTGCGTCAAATTGGCTAGTCCCAGAGCTGCAACGAGATTTCGCCCATTATCACACACCACCAGGCCGGGCTTGAGGCTCACCGGCAGCAACCACTCGTCGGTCTGTTGTTCAATACCCCGCCACAACTCCTGTGCGGTGTGGGGCCTGTCCCCCAAACATATGAGTTTCAGAATGGCCTGCTGACGTTTACCCCGGGCTGTGCTGAAGTTGGTGGTGAAGGTGTGTGGCTGACTGGATGAGCAGGTGGAAGAAGAGGAGGAGGAAGCCGAGAAGGAGGAGGTGGCAACAGGAGGCAAAGAATGTTGCCCTGCGATCCTTGGCGGCGGAAGGACGTGCGCCAAACAGCTCTCCGCCTGGGGCCCAGCTGCCACTACATTTACCCAGTGTGCAGTTAGGGAGATATAGCGTCCCTGGCCGTGCTTACTGGTCCACGTATCTGTGGTTAGGTGGACCTTGCTACAGATGGCGTTGCGCAGTGCACACTTGATTTTATCGGATACTTGGTTGTGCAGGGAAGGCACGGCTCTCTTGGAGAAGTAGTGCCGGCTGGGAACAACATACTGTGGGACAGCAAGCGACATGAGCTGTTTGAAGCTGTCTGTGTCCACCAGCCTAAATGACAGCATTTCATAGGCCAGTAGTTTAGAAATGCTGGCATTCAGGGCCAGGGATCGAGGGTGGCTAGGTGGGAATTTACGCTTTCTATCAAATGTTTGTGAGATGGAGAGCTGAACGCTGGCGTGTGACATGGTTGAGACGCTTGGTGACGGAGGTGGTGGTGGTGGTGTTGGTGGTACATCCCCTGTTTGCTGGGCGGCAGGTGCCAACGTTCCTCCAGAGGCGGAGGAAGAGGCCGAGGCGGCAGCAGCAGAATAGGCCGAGGCGGCAGCAGCAGAAGAGGTAGCAGGGGGAGCCTGAGTGACTTCCTTGGTTTTAAGGTGTTTACTCCACTGCAGTTCATGCTTTGCATGCAGGTGCCTGGTCATGCAGGTTGTGCTCAGGTTCAGAACGTTAATGCCTCGCTTCAGGCTCTGATGGCACAGCGTGCAAACCACTCGGGTCTTGTCGTCAGCACATTGTTTGAAGAAGTGCCATGCCAGGGAACTCCTTGAAGCTGCCTTTGGGGTGCTCGGTCCCAGATGGCGGCGGTCAGTAGCAGGCGGAGTCTCTTGGCGGCGGGTGTTCTGCTTTTGCCCACTGCTCCCTCTTTTGCTACGCTGTTGGCTCGGTCTCACCACTGCCTCTTCCTCCGAACTGTGAAAGTCAGTGGCACGACCTTCATTCCATGTGGGGTCTAGGACCTCATCGTCCCCTGCATCGTCTTCCACCCAGTCTTGATCCCTGACCTCCTGTTCAGTCTGCACACTGCAGAAAGACGCAGCAGTTGGCACCTGTGTTTCGTCATCATCAGAGACATGCTGAGGTGGTATTCCCATGTCCTCATCATCAGGAAACATAAGTGGTTGTGCGTCAGTGCATTCTATGTCTTTCACCGCTGGGGAAGGGCTAGGTGGATGCCCTTGGGAAACCCTGCCAGCGGAGTCTTCAAACAGCATAAGAGACTGCTGCATAACTTGAGGCTGAGACAGTTTCCCTGGTATGCATGGGGGTGATGTGACAGACTGATGGGGTTGGTTTTCAGGCGCCATCTGTGCGCTTTCTGCAGAAGACTGGGTGGGAGATAATGTGAACGTGCTGGATCCACTGTCGGCCACCCAATTGACTAATGCCTGTACCTGCTCAGGCCTTACCATCCTTAGAACGGCATTGGGCCCCACCATATATCGCTGTAAATTCTGGCGGCTACTGGGACCTGAGGTAGTTGGTACACTAGGACGTGTGGATGTGGCAGAACGGCCACGTCCTCTCCCAGCACCAGAGGGTCCACTAACACCACCACGACCATGTCCACGTCCGCGTCCCTTACTAGATGTTTTTCTCATTGTTATGGTTCACCACAACAACAAATATATTATTTGGCCCAATGTATTGTATTCAAATTCAGCGGGATATAAATTTGAGGCCTAGTATTTAGGCGCTGGGTGACCGGTATGGATTTAGTGACAGAATTAGACTTGGAAATGCACAGAAGCGTGTGTGTGAAGTTATTCTGAATGACCCTATGTGCACCTTGAATATTATATACCCTTTTTGGGATAGATTTCAAATAGCTCTGATATAGCAGGAACCACTAAATTATGAAATTGCTAAATTGGGAATTGTATTTCAACCCAGAACAAAAAATGTGCTTTGACGGACACTAAATATCTTGCCCAGCAACAACAGTACAGCGGTAACGAGAGATTTAGCAGGATATAAATTTGAGGCCTAGTATTTAGGCGCTGGGTGACAGGTATGGGTTTAGTGACAGAATTAGACTTGGAAATACACAGTAGCGGGTGTGTGTGAAGTTATTCTGAATGACCCAATGTGCACCTTGAATATTATATACCCTTTTAGGGATAGATTTCAAATAGCTCTGATATAGCAGAAACCACTAAATTATGAAATTGCTAAATTGGGAATTGTACTTCAACCCAGAACAAAAAATGTGCTTTGACGGACACTAAATATCTTGCCCAGCAACAACAGTACAGCGGTAACGAGAGATTTAGCAGGATATAAATTTGAGGCCTAGTATTTAGGCGCTGGGTGACAGGTATGGGTTTAGTGACAGAATTAGACTTGAAAATACACAGTAGCGGGTGTGTGTGAAGTTATTCTGAATGACCCAATGTGCACCTTGAATATTATATACCCTTTTAGGGATAGATTTCAAATAGCTCTGATATAGCAGAAACCACTAAATTATGAAATTGCTAAATTGGGAATTGTACTTCAACCCAGAACAAAAAATGTGCTTTGACGGACACTAAATAACTTTCCCAGCTACAACAGGACAGCGGTAACGAGAGATTTAGCGGGATATAAATTTGAGGCCTAGTATTTAGGCGCTGGGTGACCGGTATGGATTTAGTGACAGAATTAGACTGGGATATGGCCAAAAAATAACCACACTATTGCTGGTTAAATGCACTTGGTGACGGGCGCAGCTTGCCCCTGATGTAGTATATGGCCAAAAAATGAACAGACTATTGCTGGTTAAATGCACTTGGTGTCACAGCTTGACCAACCACACTACTGAGGGTTAAATGCACTTGGTGACGGGCGCAGCTTGCCCCTGATGTAGTATATGGCCAAAAAATAAACAGACTATTGCTGGTTAAATGCACTTGGTGTGACAGCTTCACCCTGATGTAGGCTTTAGCCAGAAAACAACCACACCATTGAGGGTTAAATGCACTTGGTGACAGGCGCAGCTTGCCCCTGATTTTGTATATGGCCAAAAAATGAACAGACTATTGCTGGTTAAATGCACTTGGTGTGACAGCTTCACCCTGATGTAGGCTTTAGCCAAAAAACAACCACACCATTGAGGGTTAAATGCACTTGGTGACAGGCGCAGCTTGCCCCTGATTTTGTATATGGCCAAAAAATGAACAGACTATTGCTGGTTAAATGCACTTGGTGTGACAGCTTCACCCTGATGTAGGCTTTAGCCAAAAAACAACCACACCATTGAGGGTTAAATGCACTTGGTGACAGGCGCAGCTTGCCCCTGATTTTGTATATGGCCAAAAAATGAACAGACTATTGCTGGTTAAATGCACTTGGTGTGACAGCTTCACCCTGATGTAGGCTTTAGCCAAAAAACAACCACACCATTGAGGGTTAAATGCACTTGGTGACAGGCGCAGCTTGCCCCTGATTTTGTATATGGCCAAAAAATGAACAGACTATTGCTGGTTAAATGCACTTGGTGTGACAGCTTCACCCTGATGTAGGCTTTAGCCAAAAAACAACCACACCATTGAGGGTTAAATGCACTTGGTGACAGGCGCAGCTTGCCCCTGATTTTGTATATGGCCAAAAAATGAACAGACTATTGCTGGTTAAATGCACTTGGTGTGACAGCTTCACCCTGATGTAGGCTTTAGCCAAAAAACAACCACACCATTGAGGGTTAAATGCACTTGGTCGCAGCTTGTGCTGGCGCACCACAAGACACAAAATGGCCGCCGATCACCCCAGAAAAATGTGACTGACAAACGGTCTGGGCAGCCTAAAAACAGTGAGCAATTGAGGATCAGCAGCTCAATGATCCACAGCTGCAGATCGATCAGTTAATCAAGTCCTTTGGAGGAGTTAATCTGCCTAATCTCGCCCTACTGTCGCAGCCGCAACCTCTCCCTACGCTAATCAGAGCAGAGTGACGGGCGGCGCTATGTGACTCCAGCTTAAATAGAGGCTGGGTCACATGGTGCTCTGGCCAATCACAGCCATGCCAATAGTAGGCATGGCTGTGATGGCCTCTTGGGGCAAGTAGTATGACGCTTGTTGATTGGCTGCTTTGCAGCCTTTCAAAAAGCGCCAAGAAAGCGTCACAAAAGCGCCAAGAAAGCGACGAACACCGAACCCGAACCCGGACTTTTACGAAAATGTCCGGGTTCGGGTCCGTGTCACGGACACCCCAAAATTCGGTACGAACCCGAACTATACAGTTCGAGTTCGCTCATCCCTAATGTACTGTGTAAAGGCCTTCAGAGAATTACCATTTTATATGAGTTGGCCTTAGAAATATTCAAGGTAACATTGTTACTTTGTTACCAGAGCTTAAAGTAACATTTATAACACTGATAAAATAATCTTCTACATTAAAAAAATACACATAGTAATAATGAAAAGTTGTTTTTATACTGATACGCTCACACTTATTTTAGACTATCCTACATATAGATATAATACATCAGAACAAATAAAACAATGTTTATAATTTACCACCAATTTGACACCATCCTATACATACTTATTGTATGAAGGGAATTAATCAAGCCATTTGTGGTGTTAAAAAGGCACACAAATGTTTGTGTATTTTTTTTTAGCACTTTTCAAAAGTCATAAGAAAAGTGGATACATTTGTGTAAATATATATATATATATATATATATATATATATATTATCCTTGTATGTAAGTACATTTTATGTAAGAAAAAAACTTAAAACAAAATAATGATTATAAAAAAAAAAATTATGGATTCAAAAATGAAGCAATAATTTAAATATGTAAAAAGCAGTAAAAAAAATCATTTTATTATGTAACTTTACAAAGCAAAAATTAATTTTGCCTTATTAGGTATCACATTAATCATAACGGCCTATTCTATAAATCTATTTTTTTGTTAAATTAATTTATAAATTATAAGATCAAAATGATATATGATAGATGCTTATGGCAGGTACCAGGGTAACCAACTTTAAAACACCTTAGCTGCCACTGTGGCTACTTACTGTTGGCTATAGCATCTAAGCCTTTGCAATCAGTACTATTACATCATGGCACCTCACCTTAAGGCATTGATTAACATATTGCATATGTCAGGGCGCTGGAAGAGTTATATAACTGTCTTGCAAAGCAATTGGATCCCATTAGCTTTTATGGCATTTGCATTAACAACACTGTCCATCAGTCAAAAAAGCTGAAGAAAAAACACCAATTTGGACAGAGATCACAGTTATTAATTCAGCTAAATTAGGACATATATTTTTGGTTCCATTTTTAGATTTCTTTTACCCAATTATTTCTTGGGGACTTAAAGTGTTCAATGTAAGTATCAATTAAAATATAATATGTCAAAAGAGTACAAATAGGGATAGTATTGACCTGCTTAATTTATTTGGATCCTTTAACAACTGTGATTCAATTTACTTATAAGAACTGCTATAAATTGTAGAGATGAGCGAATTTATCAAAAAATTGATTCAGCCGATTTGTCGAATATTCCGATTTTTATTTGGTTCAATCCAAGTTTATTCATGGCAAATAGCATTAAAAAATTGCTATTTTCTGGCTGCAGATGGCCTTTATAGTGGTGTAGAACACTGTGCCTTGCAATATCACGGATAGGGAGTCTGCAGTGTTAGCGAAACAATACTCTGAGCCAGTATGACATGCAGATGACAGGCGTCCCTCTTAGAATCACTGCACACCACATATAACAAATAACTCAAATCTGAACTCTTGGCCTTATAGGTCAATGTTAGCGTCATGAAGAAGCACACACCTTTTACACCTTCGGCAGCTGATTCCACATAGATGTCTACAGAGCTTGTTCTATTGAACACTTATACAAGTAGAGCCCCCCGACAGAGTGAAGAGGGTGTCAGCAGTAAGTTTGTGTTGAGATCATTGATTATTTTGCCCTTCCTCTGATCTGTCAGAGCAATAACCCCCAAAACCTGTCTGTGAAGCATCCTCCTTCACTCGGTCAGCATTTGATCAGTAATTCATCACTATTGCTAAAGCAAAAAAAAAAACTAAAGTGGATCCAAAACAGAGATGACAAGAGAATTGAATATTTGCATATCTTCTGTGTTTTGTAACCACTCCTGCTTTTGGCTACCAAATCATTAGCCAATTCTGATGCAAAATAGGGACTATGTCAGCAGGCCTTACAGCTGCTACGTAGACAGGATCCATTGTGCATCTTATTTTTACTTCCTTCTGTCAGATCAGACGAAGGGTCAAATAAATGATGATGTCAGCCAGGCCGAAAAGCTAAATAGTGGCCCAGTCAAGTGGGGATGGTGGGAACAGCTTGAGAAGTCCAAAGAGTGGCCATATGACATAGTTGTGAGGTGGAATCAGCATGCGGAGACCACTGAGTAGCCCTATGACATAGTTTGGAGGTGGCAGCAGCATCAGGAGGAGGCCACAGAGTGCCACGACAGTGTGGAGGTGGCGGCAGCATCAGGAGGAGGCCACAGGGTGGCACAATGACAGTGTGGAGGTGGCAGCATCATCAGGAGGAGGCCACAGAGTGGCACTATGGCAGTGTGAAGGTGGCAGCAGCAGCAGCATCAGGAGGCCAAAGAGTGGCAAAATGACATAGTGTGGAGGTGGCGGAAGCAGCATCAGGAGGTGGCCACAGGGTGGCACAATGACAGTGTGAAGGTGGCAGCATCAGCATCAGGAGGCCACAGAGTGGCACATAGACATAGTGTGGAGGTAGCGGCAGCAGCATCAGGAGGAGGCCACAGGGTGGCACAATTACAGTGTGGGGGGGCAATGTTATGCAAGCGGGTGTGGACTTACTGTGCCACTGACTGGCTGCGCTCTGGGGGGGAGTAACTAAGCAACTACCTGGTCTTCACTAGAGCCTCTGATGGTAAGTATAGGCTTGAGCCATAGGCTTGAGCCGTTAGAGTAGTTGCCAGGTGCCACTCCAGAGCAGTCCCCAAGTCAGTGGCAGCTGACCAGGGGGTAGAGATAATGGTGTAAGCACTGAGAGAATGTGCATGGCCAGAAGGTTCTGGGTCAGGACAGGCAGCGATCAAGCAAGGTCAATAAGTACAGGCAGGCAGCAAAAAAACGAAGTCCATAAACAAAATCTAAGGTCAGAGGCAGGCGGCAAACAGGCAAAGTCCATAAATGAAGTCCGAGGGCAGAGGCAGGCGGTAAACAGGCAAACTCCAGGAGTTCAATAAGCATGGTCCGGTACAAAGCAAAGCAGTCAAGAGAGACACCTTAGCACTTGGAGATAGACAAACTAAAACCATGAGGTTGCTCAGGCATCTTACTGTAGTAGGAAGTGCCTTTAAATATCTGCTGCAATCTAGCCATAGGGTGGTGAGACGGAGTGTGTGTGTTGCCTAATAGGTGAAGAGAGACACACCCACGCAAGCTCAAACACCAGTGCAAGTCTCCAGAAGCAAGGAAACTCTGGCATGGAACACAGATAGCATTGTTAAGCTTCCTGCTGCCCACATTTTTCAGCATGGTAGAAGGAGGAAAAAGAAGGAGCCCAGTGCCCGTGAATAGGGGAAGCGAGGAGGTGGCAGTAGCATTAGGAGGCCACAGAGTGGCACAATGACAGAGTGTGGAGGTGGCAGCATCAGCAGCTTCAGGAGGAAGCCACAGTGTGGCACAATTAAAGTGTGGAGGTGGCAGCAGCAGCATTAGAAGACCACAGAGTGGCAAGGTGACATAGTGTTGAGGTAGCAGCAGCATCAGGAGACCACAGAGTGGCAAGGTGACATAGTGTGGTGGTGGCAGCAGCATCAGGAGACCACAGAGTGACCAGGTGACAAAGTGTGGAGGTGGGTGGCAATACCAGTACCAGCTGAAGATGGTGGGTGAAAGAAGGAGCACTTGGCATCAGATGTGTGATACAGGTGGGTGGCTGCATAAGAGTAGTTGCTGAGGCAAGTAACCAGAAGAAACCGTTCTCTTTTTCTAGTCTGATGCATCAGGAGTTGGTGGGTGGAAATCCTGGCTGATCCATGACTGATTTATCTTGACAAAGGTCAGTCTCTCCACATTTTGCGTGGACAGGCAAGTTCTTTGGGCAAATTATGGCCCCACCGCACTAAACACCCGCTCTGATGCCACACCACTGGCTGTGCAGGACAGCTTTTCCAGGGCAAACTCGCCAGTTGCGACCACAAAACCAGTTTGGCTGCCAAGTAGTCCAGCAGATCTTCAATATGGGGTGGCAGGGTAATGTTCAAGTATGCCACCACTTGCTGGTTCAGGTCCTGCTCCAGGTCTAGCTGCTGCTGCTGGTGAGTAGTTTCTTCACTAGGCATGTGAGGAAAGCTGCTCGTCAGCGACTATAGATTCAAGTTGCTGCTGAAGCAGCTGGAATTGCTCCTACCCCCCCACCCTGCAATAGCAGAAATTACAGAGAAACGTGATTGCAGAGGGCCCCCCGATCAGGCCTGCGAGAGGATGGGCAATGTCCTCCTCCTTCTCCAGTTTAGCCCCACAGGGCTCATGTGGCCATGAGATCTAGACGCCACGTCTCCAGTCCCCTGACCAGCCAGATACACCAGCATCTGTTCCAGGACATAAAGCAGTGGAATGACATTGTTCATCCCATAGTCCTGGCGACTGACAAATAACATGGCCTCCTCAAAGGGCCTGAGCAAACAGCAGGTGTCACGCATAAGCTGCTACTGGCTGACATCAAAGTTACACAGGAGAGTACTACTGTCCACTTAGATCATCAAGAAATCATTTATGGCCCTTGTTTGTTCATATAGTAGGTCCAACATATGGAGGGTGGAATTCCAACGGGTGGAAATGTCACATATCAGCCTATGTTGGGGGATGCCATTCTGCCGCTGCGGCTCAAGGAGGGTGTGCTTTGCGGTGTATGAGTGTTGCAAAGATTTCTGGCCATTTTTAGGATGTCTTGCAGATGGATGTAAGACTTCAGGAATCGCTTGACAACCAAGTTGAACATGTGTGCCATGCAGGGAGCATAATTTATTTGAGAATAACCCACTGGACCCAGGAGGTCAATTAAATGGTTCAATTGTCAGAAGACTATCTATTCCTGTTTGTGGTCTTTTATTAAAACATAACTTTTATTTCTTATTTGCACACCAAAACAAAGACAAAAAAGACTCTATTAAGAACTTTAAAAATACATATGGAGAGCTATTCGATAGGGGTACAAGTATGTGACATACTGTCACTGTATACAGTGAAAAGTGGGGGATATGATTATATCCTTCTATGAGTGGTATATACACTCACCTAAAGAATTATTAGGAACACCTGTTCTATTTCTCATTAATGCGATTATCTAGTCAACCAATCACATGGCAGTTGCTTCAATGCATGTAGGGTTGTGGTCCTGTTCAAGACAATCTCCTGAACTCCAAACTTAATGTCAGAATGGAAAAGAAAGGTGGGGTACAACAGCAGAAGACCCCACCGGGTACCACTCATCTCCACTACAAATAGGAAAAAGAGGCTACAATTTGCACGAGCTTACCAAAATTGGACTGTTGAAGACTGGAAAAATGTTGCCTGGTCTGATGAGTCTTAATTTCTGTTGAGACATTCAAATGGTAGAGTCCGAATTTGGCGGAAACAGAATGAGAACATGTATCCATCATGCCTTGTAACCACTGTGCAGGCTGGTGGTGGTGGAGTAATGGTGTGGGGGATGTTTTCTAGGCACACTTTAGGCCCCTTAGTGCCAATTGGCCATCGTTTAAAGGGCTTCTGTCACCCCACTAAGCTTTTTTTTTGCTTACTTATAATCCCTACACTGCGATTTTTGGCTACATGATCAAATTAATCATTTTGGTCCTGTAGATTTAGTTTAAAACAAGCTTTTAAAATATTACCTTGCTACCAGCAAGTAGGGCGGCTACTTGCTGGTAGCAGCCACATCCTCCGATCGTAAAGACGCCCCCTCCACATTGTGATTGACAGGGGCAGGGAACGGGAACGCTCTCTGCTGGCCCTACCTGTCTTCAATTAAAATCTTGCGCCTGCACCGCGGCCGTACCTGTCTTCAATGCCACCTGGCATTTAATTATTAACTCATTTGTCTGCGGTGTCATTCAGCACCGGACAATATAGACTATACTTCACTCAATAAACAGATCGACCTAGGAGCTATGCTAATAGCTGCTTTGAATAAGTTCTCCTATCTAGGGCTATGCTGTATCCTGTGTCGATTACTGCTGAAAAATGGTCTATTCTACCCCTATCATGTGAGCTTGTGCTCACAGCATCTGCAGATCGCCGTGCTATTGCTCAGAATAGCCCTGCCATAATCTTTAAAATATTGTAAGACGCAGCTCCCCCTCTGTATACAGTGACAGTACGTCACATACTTGTACCCCTATCAAATATCCCTCCATATGTATTTTTAAAGTTTTCAATAGAGTCTTTTTTGTCTTTGTTTTGGTGTGTGCAAATAAGAAATAAAAGTTATGTTTTAATAAAAGACCACAAACAGGAATTGATATGCAGGGAGCATGGCTCAGCCCTCCTTGACACAGCACCAACACCATTTTCTTCCCGTTGTTGTTAATCATAATTCCAATTTTGAGTTGTCGCAGAGAAAGCCAGGATTTGATTTTTTGATGATGGACATGGAGCAGTTCCTCCCTTGTGTGACTCAATTTGCCCAGGCAAACGAGATGCAGAACAGCGTGACACTGTTGTGCCCTACACATCTTGTATGCTGGAGGGGCATTGTGAATTGTCCCTGCAGTGGAGGCTGATGACACGGTGGAGCATGAGGAGGCAGAGGCGGACATTGTCGCAGGACTAATTACATGAGAACGTGGAGGCAGAAGCGGCGTCACCTGGCCAAGTTGCTGGTGTTGCTGTGCAGGAACCACACTCATCTAGTGGGCCATAAAGGACATGTATAGTCTCAGACCATAGTTATAGCACCATGACCTAACACGTGTAGTAGCACGTCCAAATCTAATATTTCCTGAAATTCGGATCAAATTCCACTTCATCAACTTCGATTCGCTAATCTCTAATAAATTGATGCATTTTGCATCAATCTGCTTCCTTTTGTAGCAATCCATGATATATTTTTTTTTTAGTATATTTGTAAACTAAAATAAATTGTAAATAGATAAAAACAGGCACAAAATGAATATACAACCTGTAAAGAAATACACCTATATGTTTGTAGTAAGTTTAGCTGTCATATTATAATCTAAATGTTCCTATTTTAATATAAATGCACAATCCTTTCTTCAATGGCATTCATTGTCCCCTTAACCTTGGAATGATGTCCAAAAAAATATGAAAACATAACAAGGTCACTGAAAGCGTCACCGAGAGAAAGGACTTAGAATGTGAGACATGTATATTGTGACTTCAATATAAAGAGTTATAAATAAAATGCTTAAATGTCATATACTGCCAAGTTTCCCTCTGCTTCCCCATTCTGTGAACGATGGTTAAGGTGCCCTGCATGTAACTTGGATTGATAGATATGTGAAACTACAGTGGGGGTCATTTTGAAAAAATCAAACAGCTGACAGTCTTTCACTAGCAGAGAAAAAAAGAAAGTTCTATAAAAAAATAGGTTTCTAAAGGCCTTCAATAAAAGACTTTCTTCACTTTCTTCTTTGCATAGCTATCTTTGGTGACTCTCTGGGGAAGTAGACTAACTGAGATTATTAGAATTTTAAGGTATATGGACATATAGCAATACAAAAACTATAATTCCTTTTTTTATATAAGTGGAGATCCAAGCTGAAGTACCCAAAGAGATGATAACATCTGCTATCATATATAGGCAATTAGAGCGACTCTCCTATCATTCCCTTACTATGTACATTTGCCTTATTACATGTGACAAATTTAACTAATAATTAGAGATGAGCTAATCGAATCCCCAAGTGGAATTCAATCCGAATGGAATTATTCGATTCGCCTAGAAGCAGAATTTACTCGTGCTTCGTGTCAGCAAATCCATTAACCCTGAAATTCAGACTTACCGCCTCCATTTGCGCGTGAAGGGCCGCCAGAATCCATCTTGCTTGAAGATCTCAGCGTGTGTGGCGCAAGATTACATCATTACGCCGGCTGGCGTGATGACGTAATCTCACACCGCACGTGATTTTGGCCGAGCTCTTCAAGCAAGATTGGGTGGCCGACCCGTCGAGCGCAAATGGACGCGGTAAGTTTAATGTAATTTTTTTTAATGTCAATTTCACACTGTTCGTACACTCAGACGCCGCAATTATTTATAAAAGCGGCATCTGAGGGGTACAATGATGGGGGCGGCGCTACTCCCCTGTGTAACTTCTATGTTAGCCAGTCACAGCTCATGCGTGACACCTGCCGTTTGCTCAGGCCCTTTGAGGAGGCCATATTATTTGTCCATCGCCAGAACTACGTGATGACCAACCATTCCACTGATCCATGTTCTGGAACAGATGCTGGTGTATCTGGCTGGTCAGGGGACTGGAGACGTGGCACCTAGATCTCACGGCCACATGAGCCCTGTGTGGGCTGAACTGGAGGAGGAGAACATTGGAGCACAAGCAATGTGTAGCAAAATGGGTGGTTTTGCTACACAGGTGACAGGAGAGGAGGAGCAGGAGCAACCAGAGGAGCTACAGGGCGATGAGGATGACGAGGCAGAGGACCCAGACACACCGTAGCAGTATGCAGTGGAGATGGAGTCAGGGAGTCCCTCTGAGTCACTTGGCCCGTTGCATGATCACTCGCTTGCATAGTGACAGCCAAATTGTCAGCATTTGGCAGAGGGATGACTTCTGTCTCTCAACCTTGTGGAACCCTCACTACCAGTCCAAAATGGAGACCTTTTTTACACCCGCTGAGAGGGAAGACAGACTGAACTACTATAGAGACATCCTATGTAGTCAATTGGCTGCTGCCTATCTGCACCATTGTCCATCCTCTCACAGGTCTGACCGGGGGGTCCTCTGCTCTCACCTTCCTCTGCCATGGCTGCTGTTGCAGGGTAGGGGGGTAGGAGCAGTATCAACTACATCAGCAGCAACTTGAGTCTCGAGGCGCTGATGAGCAGTTTTCTATACCCGCCTAGTGAAGAAACTACTCAATAGCAGCAGCAGCTAGACCTAGAGCAGTACCTGAACCAGCAGGTGGTGGCATACTTGTATAGCACCCTGCCACCCATTATTGAACATCCGCTGGACTACTAGGCAGCTAAACTTTATTTTTGGCTGTAACTAGCAGAGTTTCCCTGGAAAAGCTGTCCTGCCCGGCCAGTAGTGTGGCATCAGAGAAGGGTGTTCAGTGCGGCGGGGGGTCATACTTACCTCAAGGATAACTTGCCTGTCCACCCAAAATGTGCAGAGACTGACCTTTGTCAAGATGAATCAGGTGTGGATCAGCCAGGAATTCCACCCACCAATGCCTGATGCATCAGACTAGATCATACATGGTGCCACACCAACACTTTGACAAAAGAGACCGGTTTCTTCTGGCTACCTGCCTCTGCTACTGTACTGATGCTGTCACCCGCCTGATGCCACATATCGGATGCCAAGTGTCCCTTCTTCTTTAACCCCTTCAGATGGTACTGATATTGCCACCGACCTCCACACTATGTCACCTTGTCACTCTTTGGTGTGACCCTGATGCTGCCACCTCCATACTATGTCACCTTGCCAGTCTGTTGTCTCCTCATGCTGTTGCCACCTCCACACTATGTCAGCTTGCCACTCTGTGGTCCTCTGATGCTGCTGCCACCTCCACTCTGTCATTGTGCCACTCTGTGGCCTCCTGATGCTGCCACCACCTCCATACTCTGTCATTGTGTCACTATGTGGCCTTCTGATGCTGCTGCCACCTCAAGACTCTGTCATTTGGCCTCACTGTGGTATACTCATGCTGCTTCTACCTCACCACTATGTCATAGGGTCACTTTGTGGACTTCTCATGCTGTTCCCACCCTCCCCACTTCATGACTGGGTCACTATTTTGCCTTTTGGCCTGGCTGGTATCATTTATTTGACCGTTCTTCTGATCTGTCAGAAGGAAGAAAAAATGAGATGCACAATGGATCCTGTCTGTGTAGCAGCTGTAAGGCCTGTATGGTCCAATCAGAATTGGCTTATGATTTGGTAGCCAAAAGCAGTAGTGGGTATAAAACACAGAAGATATGCAAATATTCCACTCATGTGTCATCTCTGTTTTGGATCCACTCCTGTTTTTTGTGCATTATCAATATTGATAGATTACTAATTAAAGGCTGACCAAGTGAAGATGATTGCTCAACAGACAGGATCCGTTCTTTGTGGGTTATTGTTCTGACAGAACAGAGCAAGGGCAAAATAATCAATGAAGTCAACACAAACTTACTGCTGACACCCTCTCCACTCTGTCGGGGGGCTCTAATTGTATAAGCGTTTAATTGAACAGGTTCTATTGACATCTATGTGAAATCAGCTGATGACAGTGTAAAAGGAGTGTGCTTCTTCTTGGCACTAACATCAACCTATAAGGCTGAGTTTATACTTGAGTTATTTGGTCAGTTTTGGCCCCCTGAAAGCCCAAATAAGTAAAGTGTGCAATTATACTAAGAGTGATGCCTGTCATCTACATGTCATACTGACTCACAGTATAATTTCACTACCATAGTAGACTCCCTATGTGTGTTACTGCAAGGCATGGAGTTCTACACCACTATAAAGACTCTCTGCAGCCAGGAAATAGAAGTTTTTTTTTTAATGTGATTCACCGCAAATAAATTCAGAAGGAATTTTTTTATTTTCTTAGTTAAGCAACCATTACTAGTTGATTTCACTTTAGGGTGTCTTGTCAAACATAGGGGCAAATTTACTAATGATTTACTCAAGAAGAAGACAAGGCTTAAGGGGCACCACAGTGCTTAAAAATTCTGGTATAATACAGCTGTGGCACAAACTGAGCTAACAAATAATTGGTAAAAATTCTGACTAAACAGTCTAAAGATATGCCAGATTTATTATCCAGAATCATTTACTGTCACAATTCTGGTGCTGTTTTACAGTGTAAGCTAAAAACATTGAATCCAGATAACAGTAAGACAACGGGAAAATAAGAACCATGCTACAATCCAAGCAAATACCTTATATTTATATATATAATATACAAGATATCATAATATTGTAGAACAGCTAATATTCTGATTCAAAATAAAAAATGCATGCAACATGTTTCTCCCATATAAACAGAAATAGATATGGTAGATTAAATATAATTTTTTTGTATATTTGCAATTCTGATTCTTCAGGCTGCACATTAATGTAAAATATATGTTCTTATTTTTGTTTTGCAATTTTAGCAAGTGAGTATTTTTTTTTTTTCAAATATATTTTCTGAAATTCAATTATGGTTCAACTTATCATATTTATATGCACAACTGAATCTACTCTCCTTTGCCATTGGCACCCCAGAAGGCAGCACCGTTAGATGAGACAAGGAAACAGCGGAATCACAAGCAAATAGAATTTCATTTCAGGAAATTGTCAAGAAGACAGTAGTTATTGCCCAAATAGAATCCAAAAGAAGACATTGCAAATCTATGTTGACTTGCAATGTTTTGAGTGTAAAAATAATAATTTTTACCTATTTAAATCAGTTAAGAAACTTGACCTCTCAAGTAGGAGACTGACGATCTGCAAGAATAAAGCATGTTTAATAAAATGTTAATTATGTAGACTCTTTAATTTATAGAATAGGTGAAATAATTGAGTTGTCCTCAAAGTGTTATTCTCAGTAGTATTCTACACCTGTGCTAGTGTGTAAGACTCATATATCCATAATATGTATTTTGGCAGGTGTAGTTTTTATGAATATATTGATCATTTTGACATTTACTTACTTGTCAACACAGTTAACAACAAAGATGACTGAAAAAACTACTACTACGACGACGACTACTACTACTACTACTACTACTAATAATAATAATCAGTGATGGTCAGTTCACACATGCGGGCTGTCATCTTTAGTAGGGTAGACTCACCCATCCGGCGATGCATAGGTAAGCCCTTACCTGTGCCTGTGCCGGTCTGAAATCAAAGCAGTCACCGAGAGCAGGCAGTACCGAGAACAGCCCGATGAAGACCCCCTGGCGGCTGTTCTCGGAACTGCCTGCTCCAAGTGACTGCATTTTATTTCAGACCAGCTCCCGGCACAGGCACAGGTAAGGACTTACCTGTGCATCGCTGGACGGGTGAGTCTACCTTACTAAAGATGGAAGCCCACATGTGTTCACTGGCATACATTGCAAACTGACCCTCACTGCTAATAATAATAATAATAATAGAAAACTCATACTAATACTTTTTTTGTATTGGGACATTTTGAGCATTCATTGGGCAACAAAAATAAACGTATCAATTTGATTCTAATAATCTAGTTAGGCCACACCCCATCCACTCCTTAGCTGACAGGGATTTAAAAAATGAAGGTAAAAATCAACTTCTGTTGGCTGCAGGGGTGGGAGGGAGGGTGACTTTCTCCCTGCAGATCACACTCAGACAGTACAGTGCTGACACTTAGAGTTAGCTGTTCAAAAGGACATGCCCCCAATCCAGTAAAGGCCACTGTGAAGGGGGTGGGCCCCTATGGAGGTCACTGTCAAGGGGGTGGTATGCTGTGAAAGTCACTGATAAAGGGGAAGGCTGCTGTAAAGATCAAAGTTAAGGAGGTCCAATTTTACGGGACAGGGCACTGTGGGGTGGTCAGTGTTAAGGGGTGGGGGGCTGTGGAGGTTCACTGTTTTGGGGGCAGGGTGCTGTAGATGTCCCTGTTATAGTGGATAGTGTAGATATCTTTTAACGACACACACAAACATTAAATGAAATAGATTAAATATACCCAAGCCAGCCCTTCAGCTTGTTGGTTTATAAATATCTTCTCTAGAACTTGTTCAGAACCCCATAATTTTATTAACAACTATTTATATCCATAAAAATAGATGTCAACAAAAATGCTTGTGTGGACATTTCCTAACACCAAATTGTCTACTTAACAGATATGCCAAATTTCTAATCTCAGCACAGGGACAGATCATGTCATCTGATCAACTGAACTCCAGAAATCAGATATCTAGATGTACTAATACAGACTGTTACAGTAACCAAAAAAGAACATTCCTCGTTGTCAGTGTTCATTATCTGCCAGAAATAGGATATCATTCTAAATGCATTAAGAATTGCTAACATTCTATTTATGATTCAACAATGCAATTAAATAAATACACATACGTGTATGCCAGATGTTTTCTTTAACTATAGGGCATTCATAGACCTTAAGCACTTAGACCACTGGCAAAGAGTTGACATGGAAATCTTAATTTTTTTTCCTAAAACATGCATTCATTTGTAAACTAAAAATAAATATAAAGTGGCTAAAATAATCAATTAAACTATAAAATGTAGATTTTATTACTAATCACAACATGACTAAAACTAAACTAATCAATAATATGCCATGCAAGTTATCTAAAGCAATTGTTTTACTCTCCTTGAACTATATGAACACATGTACATATGACATGATAAAAATATGTGACAATCACAATGTCTATTATAGTTAGTAAAGCATATAAATATACTATAACAAGTTCATTATATGTATAAATATGTTGATATAAATAAATGGATGCTGTTTTTGTTGCAGTCTTAAATTGTGTAAAGCATAACAAGTTACTTAAAATTATTTTGGCGTCAACATATTCTTGTTTACATGGATGGTCATTCCTTAGAGATATTGGAAAGGGTGTGGTATGTTTGGTACAATAAAACATATAGTCTGGGATTGCTCACAGGTATTGTTACTTTGGAGAGAGACGTTCAATATACTTAAAGATCAGATTACAACATATATAGTATCAGAATTAAAAAAAAAAAAAAAAAGCCTTTCCAACCCAATCAGCCAGTCAGAATAACTGCCTGGATCAATGTAACATTTAAAAAAGTCTTGGTGTAGCCTTAGCCTAAGAAGTAATTGTGCTCATTCTTGCATAACTACAATAGGCTGCTTCCCAGTGCTAGAAATTAAATTCATGATCAAAGATTGCTTTGAGAAATTGAGATACAGAAAGCAATTAAAATAGAAAGAAATCTACCAAAAAAACATTAAAGATGTGTTTTTTTTAAGTTTCTTATTCAACATACTTCAAACATGAGCACTTAGAACTTCTACTGTGTTAATTTCAGAAATAAACTTTACTCTTTTGAACAGATTTTGAATTGAAATAAGATTGAAAGTCGGATAGTTTTGAAAATTGATAATCTGTTCTGTCTTTATTATAAAATTATACACTTAGGTGAGTGTGAGTTGTAATTTGCTTGTTCATTTTATTTCTTCAGTTTCTGTATTTTTTTTAAAACACATGATTTGTCAAAATACACAGGGATCATGTGATAACTCAAATATATTTTTCTGGAAATAAAGTCAGGGCAGAGATTTAAATTATTTAAAAACCTGTGTTTTTTTCATGCTTATGCTTTCTTGGTTCTCAACTGATCTTACATGTAAATAGTTACACACATCATATGTTCAGGTAACATAGCATTATAGGAGTTGGATAGAAAGCTACTGAGAGTGGAGTAGTTAAGCATCAGAACATTGGAAATCTGGGTATCCCTCTTTTTGTTATTTTGTACGATTGTCAGCTGTTTTCCAAAAATATCATAAGGCTGGAAAACCCTTTTAATTAAAGTCAAATATAAATGTATGTAATTGCTTTTATATTTCTGAATTCCTAATAATAATTTATTGTGTAGAGTAGGACACATGCTTATGAATGTGGGGATTAGGGATTAGTATCACAGTGCTTTCTGGTAAGGCTACTTTCACACACTAGCGTTTGGTGCAGATCCATCATGTAACTGCACAAATGCATCCGTTCAGATAATACAGCTGCATGCATCCGATAAGAACGGATCCGCTTGTATTATCTTTAACATAGCCAAAACTGATCCATCTTTAACATTATTGAAAGTTAATGGGGGACGGATATGTTTTCTATTGTGCCATATTGTTTCAGAAAAAATGGATCCGTTCCCATTGAGTTACAAACCGGATTCCAAAAAAGTTGGGACACTAAACAAATTGTGAATAAAAACTGAATGCAATGATGTGGAGATGGCAAATGTCAATATTTTATTTGTAATAGAATGCAGATGACAGATCAAACGTTTAATCCAAGTAAATGTATCATTTTAAAAGAAAAATACGTTGATTCAAATTTTCACGGTGTCAACAAATCCCAAAAAAGTTGGGACAAGTAGCAATAAGAGGCTGGAAAAAGTAAATTTGAGCATAACGAAGAGCTGGAAGACCAATTAACACTAATTAGGTCAATTGGCAACATGATTGGGTATAAAAAGAGCTTCTCAGAGTGGCAGTGTCTCTCAGAAGCCAAGATGGGTAGAGGATCACCAATTCCCACAATGTTGCGCAGAAAGATAGTGGCGCATTATCAGAAAGGTTTTACCCAGCGAAAAATTGCAAAGACTTTGCATCTATTATCATCAACTGTGCATAACATCATCCGAAGATTCAGAGAATCTGGAACAATCTCTGTGCGTAAGGGTCAAGGCCGTAAAACCATACTGGATGCCCATGATCTCCGGGCCCTTAAACGACACTGCACCACAAACAGGAATGCTACTGTAAAGGAAATCACAGAATGGGCTCAGGAATACTTCCAGAAACCATTGTCAGTGAACACAATCCACCGTGCCATCCGCCGTTACGAGCTGAAACTCTACAGTGCAAAGAAGAAGCCATTTCTAAGCAAGATCCACAAGCTCAGGTGTTTTCACTGGGCCAGGGATCATTTAAAATGGAGTGTGGCAAAATGGAAGACTGCTCTATGGTCAGACGAGTCATGATTCAAAGTTCTTTTTGGAAATCTGGGACGCCATGTCATCCGGACCAAAGAGGACAAGGACAACCCAAGTTGTTATTAACGCTCAGTTCAGAAGCCTGCATCTCTGATGGTATGGGGTTGCATGAGTGCATGTGGCATGGGCAGCTTGCATGTCTGGAAAGGCACCATCAATGCAGAAAAATATTTTCAGGTTCTAGAACAACATATGCTCCCACCCAGACGTCATCTCTTTCAGGGAAGACCCTGCATTTTTCCACAAGATAATGCCAGACCACATTCTGCATCAATCACAACATCATGGCTGCGTAGGAGAAGGATCCGGGTACTGAAATGGCCAGTCTGCAGTCCAGATCTTTCACCTATAGAGAACATTTGGCGCATCATAAAGAGGAAGGTGCAACAAAGAAGGCCCAAGACGATTGAACAGTTAGAGGCCTGTATTAGACAAGAATGTGAGAGCATTCCTATTTCTAAACTTGAGAAACTGGTCTCCTCGGTCCCCAGACGTCTGTTGAGTGTTGTAAGAAGAAGGGGAGATGCCACACAGTGGTGAAAATGGCCTTGTCCCAACTTTTTGGGATTTGTTGACACCATGGAATTCAGATTCAACATATTTTTCCCTTAAAATGGTACATTTTCTCAGTTTAAACTTTTGTTCCGTGATTTATGTTCTATTCTGAATAAAATATTAGAAGTTGGCACCTCCACATCATTGCATTTAGTTTTTATTCACGATTTGTATAGTGTCCCAACTTTTTCGGAATCCGGTTTGTACATTGTGTGTCAGGACAGATCCCTTTGGCGCAGTTTAGTCAGACAGACGCAAAAACCGAGCCAAACTTAGCCAAACTGATGCATTCTGAGCTGATACTATTCCATTCAGAATGCATTAGGGGAAAACTGATCCGTTTTTGGCTGCTCCTGAGATCCCTGAACCGATCTCACAAATGGAAACCAAAACACCAGTGTGAAAGTAGCCTAAGGCTACTTTCACACTTGTGTTTTGGCTTTCCGTTTGTGAGATCCGTTCAGGGCTCTCAAAAGTTGTCCAAAACGGATACATTTTTCCCTAATTCATTCTGAATGGAAAAGGATCCTCTCAAAATGCATCAGTTTGCCTCTGTTCAGTCACCATTTCGCTCTGGAGGTGGACACCAAAAAGCTGCTGCAGCATTTTGCTGTTCGCTTGACGAAGCGGAGCCAAACAGATCCGCCCTGGCACACAATGTAAGACAATGGGGGACGGATCTGTTTTCTCTGACACAATATGGCACAATAGAAAATGGATACAACTCCCATTGACTTTCAATAATGTTCAAGACGGATCCATCATGGCTATAGAAGACATAATACAACCTGATCCGTTCATGACGGATGCATACAGTTCATGCATACATGTAACGGAAGTGTTTTTGCATATCCATGATGGATCTGCAAAAAATGCTAGTGTGAAAGTAGACTAAGGAATATTTAAAATATCTAAGATTTAACTATAACATCTTTTAAGTGTACCTGAAATGGTAAATACTATAAAGAATGTTAATCTCTCCTGGAAGCTGTGTAATTTAATGAAACTAACCATAGCCTCTGCTTATTTCATACCATTAGTGAACAAGCAGTTTGACCTTATCTCCCTTATGGAACATGCTGATTTTTTACATAATCTTTACAGTTGAGCTGCACCAGCTATGAGAATATCTGATTTGAGATGAACAAAGTTTTAAAAAATTTTATTTGGCAACTTTCTATTGCCTGCAATCTCCTGCATGTAATTTGACAGTAAACATTGAATATTAATCAGCTCTGGCATATCCACTAGTGTTGGTCAAGTGGCTAAAAGCTTGGGTGCTCGAGTAGAACAACTTGGGATGCTCGGGTGTTCTAACGAGCTCCCAAGCACAATGCAAGTCAATGGGAGAACCCGAGCATTAAACCAGGCACCTTCTTCTCTAAAGAGGGGAGGGTGTTTGGTTCAAATGAAAAGGTCAGAAATTAATGGAAACACCACTGAAATGGTTCGGGAACAGCATGGGGAGGATGCCTGGATGCATCTTGGACTCCCAGGTCACTGCTGGGAACGATGTTGTCCGAGTAGTACGCCACTTTTACAGACTGACAATAATACGCACAAAACCGAAGATAAAATCGAATTTTGGAGGAAAAATTGTTAGAAAACATTCTTTCCTGTTTATTTACTTGTATACAAAGTTCAAATGCTACCAAAAATTACAAGGAAGAGGCACTTAGATACAACCTATATATCACATAAATGAGGGCTTCATTCTCATTATGATACAATTGTTCAGGAAGTGGGACTCCTACACTTATAAAGCCGATGCACTTAGTGAAAGGGCTGCCAAAAATTAAAGGAACCGGCACTACAATACACCTTTTATTACACATAGAGGGCATCATACACACCCTAGAAAAATTATGATTGATGGCCTGCTGGTGACCCTCAAAAACTATTGGAGCAAGGGCCTGCTGATCTGACCATCTAAAACATTGGGGTCTAGAGCCTGCTGCTGAGCTGACAATCTAAAACATTAGAGGTGAGTGCCTACTGCTGATCTGACCATCTAAAACATTAGGGGCTAGGGCCTGCTGCTGATGTGACCCTCTAAAACATTAGGGGTGAGTGCCTGCTGCTGATCTGACTACCTAAAACATTAGGGGAGAGTGCCAGCTGCTGAGCTGACCATCTAAAACATTAAAGGCAAGGGCCTGCTGGTGAGCTGACCCTCTAAAATATTAGGGGCAAGTGTCTGCTGCTGAGCTTACCATCTAAAACATTATGGGCGAGGGCCTGCTGCTGATCTGACCATCTAAAACATTAGAGGTGATGGTCTGCTGCTGAGCTGACCATATAAAACATTAGGGGTGAGGGCCTGCTGGTGACCCTCTAAAACATTAGGAACACTGGCCTATTGGTGACTCTCTAAAACATTATGGGCAAGGGCCTGCTGGTGACCCTCAAAAACATTATGGGTGAGGACCTTCTTATGACCCTCTAAAACTTTATGGGTAAGGGCCTGCTGGTGACCCTCAAAAACATTATGGTTGAGGGCCTGTTGGTGACCCTCAAAAACATTATGGGCGAGGTCCTGCTGGTGAACCTCTAAAACATTATGGGTGATGGCCTGCTGCTGAACTGACCCTCTAAAACATTAGGAGTGAGGGCAGCCTAATAAGCATGTTGATATGATGGAGGAGGAGGACGAAAAAAGGGAGATTCAACCATAAACCCTTTTTTGTAGTGGAAGTAGTGCATGGGAATTCAGTGTATTCAATACAATATTGCTCTAACTTCGTCTTTTAGAATATTACGAATATTCTAAAAGGCGAAGTTAAAGCAATATTAAGAATATACGTAAAAAGTTGAAATCGTAATTCGATTAGTATAACTTGAATTAATTGGATTGCGATTTCAACTTAGCTAAGTTAGCACTGCTATATTCCATATTAGGCTAGAATTAACGAATATGGAATATAGCAGTGTTAAGTTGAAATCGCAATTTGATTATTATAACTTGAATTAATCGGATTGCGATTTCAACGCAATTCTCAAATCCGACAGTACATTCTAGTATATGGAGACGTTCCCATGGTGATGGGGACGCTCCATGAGCACGGAAATCGGCAGAAGCAGCAACGGGCACTGACTGGAGCAGTCAGGAAGCCAGGAATCCAAAGGACAGGTAAGAACAACTTTAGGGAAGTGGGAAAGAAAAAAATATAACAATAAAAAAAATACAATATTCGATTTTGCGAATATATAGAACAATATTCTAAATACTCGTGAAATCTTGAAGTTGCGATATTCGAGAAAAAAATTCGCAATTCAAATATTTGCGCTCAACACTACGAATCGCTGCAAAAATTAGGTTAGTTACTGATCGGCCGGTGACCACAGAGCTAAAAGCAGTGCAGGACCGTTGTGGCTCTTGGCTTCCAGGCACAACAGCCGCAGTACAGAATGCCAATGTCTCATCTGGCATGTCTAATAGGTTTTGGGCAGCTTGGGGGGTGCAGCAGAAGAGATGATAGCATTGGAAAATGAGGAGTCAGCTGAGGAGGAGACGGAGGATGGAGTAGGAGGAAAATAGGCAGGCCTGCATGCAATCCATGGTGGTAACACCAAGTCCACACTGGTGCCACGGGTTATATGCTTGACAGCCATCAGAAGGTTCACCCAGTGGGAAATAAAAGTTATGTACCTTCCTTGCCTGTGTTTTCTAGACTACGTGTCTGTGGTCAGATGTATCTTGGCACCAAACTGTGTGCCAGAGATATATTAACTTGCCACTGAAAGTGGCCATATGGTTCAGGGATGCCCTTCTGGGTGAAATATTTCCTTCCGGGGACTTTCCATTGCGGTGTGCCAATGGGCACAAATTTTCTAAATGCTTCCGAGTCCACCAGTTTATATGTCAGTAGTTGGCGGGCTAACAGTTCCGACAAGCCAGTGGTCAACCATTGGGCCAGAGGGTTATCCGGCGTCATCAACTTTTTACGCTCAATCATTTGGGCCACGGAAGCCTACCTTCTGCCAGATGAACGCGACAACGGCACGTTGGAAGGTAGAGGGGTGGACAAATGGGAGGAGAGAGGAGAAGTAGAAGGAGAAGAGGCAAGATGTGGAGCGCTGGGAGTGTGGTTTTGTGGTTCGAGAATGTGGCTTTGTGGCTTCTGATGGCGTTGCTCCCACTGGGCTTAGTGATGGGAGGCAAGGTGCCTACTTGGGTACTTTCTCTGCATCTTGCTGACTTTTCTAGGATATTCATACTTTGAAGGATGATTTGGAAGAAGTAATGCCTGCAAAAAATAAGGATGGTCATCATTAAGATCTGCTTCCCCTCAAAGGGTCGCAGATTAGATGATATTGGTTGGCACACTGACACTGGAATAATAAAGGCTTCCCTCTTATTGGTATTGAATTACATATCTTAGTTTAAGGCTGATGTAGGAATAAGTAAATATAGGAATAAATTAATAAAACTGATGCAGAAAAAGTCTCCCTGCACTGTCCGTGCACGGCCCCGCTCCAATATTCTTCCATTAATTGTTTTCAGTAACTCTGCCCTTAGTGCACGAGTGCTTGCCACGTCTCTCCCTTTGCTCAGCTCACAGGACAATGGCAGGATGACTGTCTGCGAATTGTCTGTCTGCATGGCCTTATGGGTAATCACATGTTTCGGTGCTTCTTGAATTCACTTTGTAACATGTGCAGCTGCCATTTTAAGAAAAATTGATTTGTTACTATGAAGCAGGAAGAAATTAGGATTTGTTGTGAATTGAAGTTTTTTGAAACTTTAGACTTTGTTCTGTTTTGAATGCTTTGAATGCTTTGCTTCGTTCAACCTTAAATTTACATTTTTTTCTAGTAATAAAAGCAAAACCTATATGAATTGACATCCAAGACACCAAAACTTCAAAATTAAGCAATTATCCAGCTTTAAAAAAAAGGCAGCATAATGTTTCAACCTTCAAAAACCCTTTTTCAAGCCAGGACCAAGAAATACACTAGAATCCGACAAACTGAAATTCAGCACCCAAACATTGTGTTCTGACAGTAAATAAAAAACTGCCAGAGATGTTTGGCTCTATCTGCTCTTGCCATTGGAAATAAATTGAAAACCTTAGTTTTACCAGAAAGTATGTGTATGGAGGAATCAATAGGAGTAGCTGTTAGGCCTAGTTCACACAAACGTTTTTTTTGTGAGTGTACGGGCCGTTTTTTTTGTGTTCAGTATACGGTCCGTATACAGAACCATTCATTTCAATGGTTCCGCAAAAAAAAACGGAATGTACTCCGTATGCATTACGTTTACGTATTTCCGTTTTTCCGTTCCGTTAAAAGATAGAACATGTCCTATTATTGCCCGCAAATCACGTTCCGTGGCTCCATTCAAGTGAATGGGTCCGCAAAAAAAAAAGAACACATACGGAAATGCATCCGTATGTCTTCCGGATCCGTTCCGTTTTATCTGAACCATCTATTGAAAATGTTATGCCCAGCCCAATTTTTTCTATGTAATTACTGTATACTGTACATGGCATACGGAAAAATGGAATGGAAAAATGGAATGGAAAAACGGAAAGGAAACGGAAACACAATGGACCTCAAAAACGGAACAACGGATCCGTGAAAAACGGACCGCAAAAAACTATAAAAGCCATACGTTTGTGTGAACTAAGCCTTAGCCAAATTAGTTATTGATGGTGTATAGCCACCTTAAGAATCAAACTATACATACAACTTGAAATTAGCAAATCAAAGGATCCAAAGTGGAATTCAATCCAAAGTTTAGAAAATATTTGATACATAGCAAATCAGCATTTCCTTGCGCTTTCTGGTAACAAATCATTTTTTTTTTATTCCTTAAATGGCAGCTACATGTTTTACAAGTGGAATAAGAAGCCCGAAAACCCGAAATGACTCATAATGCTGTGCAACCAGCCAATCTATAGATAGCAATCTCCTATGATGTCACAGCCCTAAAAAAAAAACTCATCCCGTGTCGTCTCCGCCATGTCACTGTGAGCTGAGCATAAGGAGAGATGTGTTCAGAGCAAGGAACAGTGTTTCAGAAAGGTTTTAATTATAGAATATTGGAAAGGGAGAGTGCAGGGACTGCAGGAACAGTGCAGGGACAGTGTAAGGAGATCATAGGGAGAGTTTTTAGACACTGTATGTGGAGTATAGAGAGATCATATGGAGACTGCAGAGACAGTGCAAGCTGAGTGTAATTGCCCTGTGAATCTTGTTCACATGCTGAACCATTCATACTTAATCTGTTCTGTTATACATAAAATTACTTTGGATCAGACTTATTGTCAAGAAATGGTCTAATGTATTGGCACATTTCTCTAGTTCACCTGCTGTGCCATTAATACTTAATGTGTTCTGTTAGGCCCTGATTCACAAAGTTGGTTAATATACTTGTCTAATTCTACTATTTTACTTAACTGATTTTGTTAGCTTTGTTTTTTTGTAGGAAAAAATAATCTTTTACCTAAAAATTGTTCTTTTAGCAAAAACATTGATCTTTTAGCAAAAAAAAAAGTATTTTAGTGAATAAATTAGTCTGCTCCAGTATTACAATTCCCGATTAGTGATGAGCAGCAGGGGTCATAGTCGAATTTGGGATATTTCACTAATATTTTGTAGAATATTCTTGGAATATTAGCAAATTCGAATATTCGTAATATTCTACATTATTTTTTTTTACTCGAAAATTGGCAAGGTAATGATTGCATAATATGCGAATATTATGAGATCAATACAGATGTGAGTCAAAAACGAATACAGGGAGTGCAGAATTATTAGGCAAGTTGTATTTTTGAGGATTAATTTTATTATTGAACAACAACCATGTTCTCAATGAACCCAAAAAACTCATTATTATCAAAGCTGAATATTTTTGGAAGTAGTTTTTAGTTTGTTTTTAGTTTTAGCTATTTTAGGGGGATATCTGTGTGTGCAGGTGACTATTACTGTGCATAATTATTAGGCAACTTAACAAAAAACTAATATATACCCATTTCAATTATTTATTTTTACCAGTGAAACCAATATAACATCTCAACATTCACAAATATACATTTCTGACATTCAAAAACAAAACAAAAACAAATCAGTGACCAATATAGCCACCTTTCATTGCAAGGACACTCAAAAGCCTGCCATCCATGGATTCTGTCAGTGTTTTGATCTGTTCACCATCACCATTGCGTGCAGCAGCAACCACAGCCTCCCAGACACTGTTCAGAGAGGTGTACTGTTTTCCCTCCTTGTAAATCTCACATTTGATGATGGACCACAGGTTCTCAATGGGGTTCAGATCAGGTGAACAAGGAGGCCATGTCATTAGATTTTCTTCTTTTATACCCTTTCTTGCCAGCCACGCTGTGGAGTACTTGGACGCGTGTGATGGAGCATTGTCCTGCATGAAAATCATGTTTTTCTTGAAGGATGCAGACTTCTTCCTGTACCACTGCTTGAAGAAGGTGTCTTCCAGAAACTGGCAGTAGGACTGGGAGTTGAGCTTGACTCCATCCTCAACCCGAAAAGGCCCCACAAGCTCATCTTTGATGATACCAGCCCAAACCAGTACTCCACCTCCACCTTGCTGGCGTCTGAGTCGGACTGGAGCTCTCTGCCCTTTACCAATCCAGCCACAGGCCCATCCATCTGGCCCATCAAGACTCACTCTCATTTCATCAGTCCATAAAACCTTAGAAAAATCAGTCTTGAGATATTTCTTGGCCCAGTCTTGACGTTTCAGCTTGTGTGTCTTGTTCAGTGGTGGTCGTCTTTCAGCCTTTCTTACCTTGGCCATGTCTCTGAGTATTGCACACCTTGTGCTTTTGGGCACTCCAGTGATGTTGCAGCTCTGAAATATGGCCAAACTGGTGGCAAGTGGCATCTTGGCAGCTGCACACTTGACTTTTCTCAGTTCATGGGCAGTTATTTTGCGCCTTGGTTTTTCCACACGCTTCTTGCGACCCTGTTGACTATTTTGAATGAAACGCTTGATTGTTCGATGATCACGCTTCAGAAGCTTTGCAATTTTAAGAGTGCTGCATCCCTCTGCAAGATATCTCACTATTTTTGACTTTTCTGAGCCTGTCAAGTCCTTCTTTTGACCCATTTTGCCAAAGGAAAGGATGTTGCCTAATAATTATGCACACCTGATATAGGGTGTTGATGTCATTAGACAACACCCCTTCTCATTACAGAGATGCACATCACGTAATATGCTTAATTGGTAGTAGGCTTTCGAGCCTATACAGCTTGGAGTAAGACAACATGCATAAAGAGGATGATGTGGTCAAAATACTAATTTGCCTAATAATTCTGCACTCCCTGTAGAATATAGTGCTATATATTAGTTTTTTAGAATATATTGTCAAGCAACTTAAGCAGGAAGGAATCATGACTTCAGATGGAAAAAAAATAGGAATATTCAAAAAAACTAAAATATAGCACTATATTGAATATAGTGCTATATATAATTTTTTTAGAATATTCGTATATTTTTTTTCCATCTTAAGTCGGGATTCCTCCCTGCTTAAGTTGCTCGTGGGCCAATGACTCATTGGTCGACAAGCAAGAAGCAGGGAGGAATCATGTGTTCAGATGGAAAAAATGATGACTATTTGAAAAATGAATATATAGCACTATATTTGAAATATTAGCAAATTCTCGAAGTGCCGGCATTCACGATTAAAATTTGTAATTTGAATATTCGCACTCAACACTATTCCTGATCCCTATGTTGAACGATGTTGAGTGGGTAACCCACACCTGTTGGCAAAGGGTAGTCATATTGCGATTCCTTCAGTGCAGTCGTGTGTAGCCCCAGTAATGTAAGGGCATCAGAGAACAGTTAGTGCTAAACACCACTTAGCCCTCCAGAAAGTTGAGACTGTGTGAGGTCAAATAACTCCTGGTATTTGGGTTAAAACCAATTTGATGGGTGAATTAAACATGGCAGCTGGATTATTGCCTTATAGGAGGAGTGTCACTTGTTATAGGAATGAACAACACAAATCACTCCACCAACTGGACCCAGGTAATAAGCTCTTTTAGCAACAACAAAAAAATGAGTCTGTGTCGTTATTGCAATTGTTTATGGTTGGAACTACAACGGTGCTACCAGACAAATAGCTCCATCAACTGGACCCAAATTCATCATTCCTAGCTAACATGTTCTTTTATCGAAAATAGTTTTCTGCGTCACTCTGACAGCCACAACACATTTTAAACATATTCTATGTCACTGTGCAGTGCAACAACATTTTAATCCATGTGGATCCCTCCATATTATGAACATAATGCTATGTTGCTTTCAACATATATTTGGGTTACAACCAGGTGGGCCAAAGTTGCTGGGTGGATCAAACATGGCCGCTGGATTATTGCCATAATGGAGGAGTCTCGTTGGTTATCAGAATGGACCACACAAACCGCTCCACCAACTTGACCTAAAATCATTTTACCATATATGTTATTTTAGTCAGTGTTTGGTCAGTGTTTTGCATCAGTATTATCAGAACATGTAAACCAAAAGCAGGAGTGGGTCCAAAACACAGATGAGAAGCAAATAATTAAATTCTATTATATCTGTGGTTTGGACCCACTCCTGTTTTGGGCTTAAACACTGACAAAATACTGACTGTCTGAAATAAGCTTTCTGGATGCTCAAAATGCAGGATTGTTTTTCTTTTGTTTTATATTCTGATGGATCAGAAGAACGGAAACAAAAGCAGTGATATTAACATAGCCTTACTGCCATTGCTGCTATCCCCCTCCCCACTCTGTCATGGTTACTGCTACTGCTACTTCTGCCTTCACCGTCCCCAATCTGTCATCGGGCAACTACTGCCACTGCATTTGCCACTACTAAGTCATTGGGCCACTACTTGAATCTTGGAGCATTGCACAGTTAAGTCGAATAGATCTGATGCTTTTATTGACCTATAATACTGACAAACAGTAATTCCACAGCTAACAGAATAGATTAGCTATGAATCTTGGTGCCCTACACAGTGATATAGACGGTGATCAATTACGACTGCCTGTAATACTGCTAGTACAGTACTTACAGAACAGATTAACTATGAATGTTGGTGCACTAGAATGTAATGCACATGGTGATACCCTCTCCCTGCACTCTCCCTGCACTTTCCCTGCAATTTAAGTTTCAAGCCTCCACGCTGTGATTTGGCCACCAAGTAATATTTATATCATTAGGCAGAGTGTCCTAGGTATACCAGATCTATTGTAATTCACTATGAATTAATTAGGAAATAATAATAAAAAAAAATTAAGAACTAGTTAGTTCAAAAACTACCACAAGAGGACACAGTTTTAAATTAGAGGGGCAAAGGTTTAAAAGTAATATAAGGAAGTATTACTTTACTGAGAGGGTAGTGGATGCATGGAATAGCCTTCCTGCAGAAGTGGTAGCTGCAAATACAGTGAAGGAGTTTAAGCATGCATGGGATAGGCATAAGGCCATCCTTCATATAAGATAGGGCCGGGGCTATTCATAGGATTCAGATATATTGGGCAGACTAGATGGGCCAAATGGTTCTTATCTGCCGACACATTCTATGTTTCTATGTTTCAGCAAATTGTCTTAATCAAATTTTTCCAAACTTTGCTCATCTCTACATACAATCTTTAATTAACTTCTATATACATTGTAAACACAACATATGTAGTACTCAGACTTTCCACTTTGCTTAATATTATAATTGGTGCCTAATTTGTTAACGGTATGGCAGATATGCATATCAATACTTTAAATATGATGATTCATAGGTGTGCAGAAGGGGTCCTCTACACTACTTGCTTTTACTTTGCTTAGTTTGATGTGATCTTCACCTTGTGACTACTGCAGAGTAATTAGAGAGCCAAGGCATGAGAACTTCAGTAAAGTAAGTTTTTATTCACCTTGTCATAAAAGGAAATGTCAGACTTTGTGTATATAACTCCTTTTTTTATGCCAGGACTTTCTTTTATCATTGCTTGGTAAAGGAATTATGTTATGCTAGAACAGAAGGTTAGGGCATTGAAATTCAACTAGTCTGATCCTTGTTTCTCCCAATAGCATTCAAAAATAGAGAGTTTGGCCAATAAGTGTCTATTGTGAATGAGGTGCCTAAAGGGTAGTTAAAAACTATAAAGATTTAATATGACTCACTAACATTGTGAGTCCTTCCCAGCTCTAAACTATTTAAAGCAAGGCTATTCAGATCTTTTCTAATAGTCTGACAGTCTTTTATTAAGTTGAATTTGGGTAGTAAGAACTATACTATTCCCTAGTTTTAATATATATTTTTTTTTGTTATTTCACATTTTTAAGCAAAGGAACAAGACTATATTGAGGAATTCATATAATTTTATTCATTATGGACTTCATATGCGCAACTTCGCCAATTCTACTACCGACATACTTTTACATTTTTCGTAATTTTCTTTCAGTTTTTGTTGATTCAAAGCATAGATAGAGAACTTTTTATAAATTATGGCAATTAATTAGGAAGCACAAATTATAGTAAGAACACCTATGGATATAAAAGAGTTCAGCTGTATTTAAATGTACCCCTTTCCCCAAAGACTCCTCAACTTCTTTTTAAGATTAGTATTGTAAACATTTTAGGTTATTTTTAAAGATTAGTGCTAAACTAGTGTTAAAAAAGAGTCATTTTGTATATGCATAAAATACAGTAAACATGCTCTACTATCATTGAACTAAAATTACGATGACATTCTTTTCACTTAGGTAGGCTGATTATTAGTATATTATTTTCTTGTTCATATATGGTTTTCCATGGGTAGACAATTAGATTTTTAAGTAGAAGTGTTAAGTATGGACATGACTACACTTATAACACTTGCCCTGGCTTTTGCCAGTGAAGAAGTACCTATTTTGAGCTCCACCTCCTCTTCAAGAAGCTGATCGTGGGGTGCCAGAAGTCAGCTCTTACCAATCTGATATTGATGAACGTCTGCTGTCCCTTTTGCACCTCCATGATAGGTAGCAACAGAAAACATTACATAAATGGAGGTAAATTTATAACATAACGATATAACTAGTGTTGATTGAGTGCTCGGGTGCTCAAGTAGAACTTTTTTGGGATGCTCGGGTTCTCGGCAAAGCACCTGAGCACAATGGAAGTCAATGGGAGAACCCGAGCATTAAACCAGGCACACCCTGCTCTGAAGAGGGGAGGGTGTCTGGTTCATAGGAAAAGGTCAGAAATTTATGGAAACACCACTGAAATGGTTCGGGAACAGCATAGGGAGGATGTCTGGATGCATCTTATGGCTGCTAGGAACGATGTTATCCGAGTAGTACGCCACTTTTACAGAGGGACAATAATACACAAAACCTAAGATAAAATCGATTTTAGAGTTAAAATTGTAAGGAAACATTCTTTCCTGTATTTACTGGCATATAAAGTGCAAATGCTGCCAAAAAATACAAGGAAAAGGCACTTCTATACAACCTATATGTCACATAAAGGCGGGCCTCATTCACATTGTGGTACAATTGTTCAGGTAATGGGACTCATACACTCATAAAGCCTATGCACTTAGTGAAAGGCCTGCCAAACATTACAAGGAACCGCTACTTCAATACATTCTTTATTACACATAAAGGAGGGCATCATACACACTCTTGAAAAAATATGGTTGAGGGCCTGATGATGAGCTGACCCTCTAAAACATTAGGAGTGAGGGCAGCCTAATAAGCATGTTGATATGATGGAGAAGAGGGAGGATGAGAAAAGGAAGATTAAACCATATACCCTATTTTGTGGTGGAGGGGGTGCATGGGAATACAGTGTACTCAATACACCATAATAGCCACATTTAAAGTGCCTCAAAAACATTATGGGCGAAGACCTGCTGCGGAACTTCTGAAACTTTATGGGTGAGTTCCTGCTGCTGATCTTACCCTCTAAAACATTAGGAGCGAGGGCAGCCTAATAAGCATGTTAATATGATGGAGGAGGAGGAGCATGGGCGTCACTCAATCATGTGATGCGCATGCTCCACCCACTTTACGAATGAAGCAGACGGAGCAGGCGTTGAAGAGGTGGAAATGCGAGAAGACAGTAGACAGGGTGATAGCCAGACCACCCTCAGTTCATCTTCTCAGCACAAATTGGATGAGGAGGAGGAGGAAAAGCAGGAGACAGTTGCCTCTGCTACAGATGGTAGTACCCATGGAAGTCTTATTCCATCTGTTCAGCGTGGATGGGGTAGAAGAGAAGGAAGAGGATGAGGAGATTGAGAGTCATCCTCCTGATGAGGACAGCAAAGTTTTGTCTGTTTTGACTGTGGCACACATGGCTGACTTTATGTTAGGCTGCTTTTCCCGCGACCCTATGCTGCATTTTTTCCAACACCTATAACTGGTTGTTAACCCTTCTCGACCTCCGCTACAAAGAGAACTTCTCATCTCTCATTCCTGTGGTGGAGAGGAAGAGCAAAATGGTGCAATACCAGAAGGTCCTTGTAGAAAAATTGCTCCAATGCTGGCAGCAGAGTAAATCCTTGGCCAACCGAGGAGAGGATATAAGGGGATCACACAACAGTTCCAACAGAGGCAACACTCTCCAAGGCCTGGGACAGTTTTATGACACCCCGCCAGCACCATCGACCTAATGTGTGGCCCAGTGTCACAAGGAGAGAAACATTTTGGAAGATTTTGAAGTAGTTGACTGTGTCAGCATTCTCAGTGATCCCTCTGTGCCTTACAACTATTGGGTGTCCAAGCTGGACATGTGGCACTAACTGGCGCTCTACACCTTGGAGGTGCTGGCCTGCCCCGCTGCCAGTGTTCTGTCAGAGCATGTATTTAGTGCTGCTGGGGGCATAATAACTGATAAGCGCATCCGACTGTCAACTGAAAATGCTGAACGGTTGGCTCTTATAAAAATGAACAAGTCCTGGATTGCCCCTGACTTCTCTACTCCACCAGAGGAAAACCGCTGAACATAAATTAACTTTACATGTGGCTTTTATGGTGTATTGAATACACCATATTCACATGCACCCTTTCCACCACAAAAAAATGTAAGTGGTTCAATCTCCCTTTTCCCGTCCTCCTCTTCCTCCATCATATTAACATGCTTATTAGGCTGCCCTCGCTCCTAATGTTTTAGAGGGTAAGATCAGCAGTAGGCACTCACCCATAATGTTTTAGAAGTTCCGCAGCAGGTCTTCGCCCATAATGTTTTTGAGGGTCACCAGCAGGCCCTCGCCCATAATGTTTTAGAGGGTCACCAGAAGCCCTTGTTCTTAATGTTTTAGAGGGTCACCAGCAGGCCCTTGCTCCTAATGTTTTTGAGGGTAATCAGCAGTCCTTCGCCCATAATGTTTTAGATGGTCAGATCAGCAAGCCCCTGTTCCTAATGTTTTAGTGGGTCACCAGCAGGCCCTTGCCCCTAATGTTTTAGATGGTCAGATCAGTAGCAGGCACTCGTCCCTAATGTTTTAGAGGGTCAGCTAAGCAGCAGACCCTCACACCTAATGTTTTAGATGGTCAGCTCAGCAGCAGACCCTCACCCCTAATGTTTTAGATGGTTAGATCAGCAGAAGGCCCTCACCCCTAAGGTTTTAGATGGTCAGATCAGCAGCAGACACTCGCTCCTAATGCTTTAGAGGGTCAGCTCAGAAGCAGGCCCTTGCCCCTAGTGTTTCAGAAGGTCAGATCAGCAGAAGGTACTCGCCCCTAATGTTTTAGATGATCAGATCAGCAGCCCCTTGCTCCAATAGTTTTTGAGAGTCACCAGCAGGCCATCAATCATAATTTTTCAAGAGTGTGTACGATGCCCTCCTTTATGTGTAATAAAGGATGTATTGCAGTGGCGGTTCCTTGTAATTTTTGGCAGCCCTTTCACTTAGTGCATAGGCTTTATGAGTGTAAGAGTCCCACTACCTGAACAATTGTACCACAATGTGAATGAGGCCCACCTTTATGTGACATACAGGTTGTATCGGAGTGCCTCTTTCTTGCAATTTTTTGCAGCACTTGCACTTCATATACAAGTAAATATAGAGGAGAGAATGTTTCCTAACAATTTTTCCTCTTAAATCGATTTTATCTTTGGTTTTGTGCGTATTTGTGTCAGTCTGTAAAAGTGGCATACTACTCGGACAACATTGTTCCAAACAGCGACCTGGGAGTCCAAGATGCATCCAGACATCCTCCCCATGCTGTTCTAAAACCATTTCAGTGGTGTTTCCATCAATTTCTGACCTTTTCTTATCTACCAGACACCCTCCCCTCTTCAGAGCAGGGTGTGCCTGGTTTAATGTTTGGGTACTCGCATTGACTTTCATTGTGCTCGGGTGCTTGGCAGAGCACCCGAGCATCCCGAGGTGTTCTACTCAAGCACACAAGCACTTTGGTGCTAGACCAACACTACTCCCTATCCTTTCCCTACATCTTGAAAAATCTGTCCCTGCAATAGTTTTTTTAAGGACAATGACGATTTTTCTATCACTGTCCCTAGCGCCTGTGGACATCTTCCCCTGCACTAAGTACAGTGGTAAATAGCAGAATCTAAGATGGCTGACTATTTTTATAGGGCTGTGACATCACAGGGCTGGTTGGCTGCACCAGCCATTTTAGGAAAAAATTTGATTTGTTACTACAATGCGCCCAGGAAATTCGTAACAAATTCCACTTTGTCAGCTTCGTTTTGCTCATCTCTAGTCATAATATTTACATAATCTCTATTTCTAATGTGGGATAATCCTCCTTTATTTTCTATTTTATGTATTAAAAGTTCATCTCATATTTATTACTAGACCTAAATGCTATTTTGTGGAATTTAATATAACTTTCTATTAAAAATGAGTTAAAATTTAATATATGAACTCAGACAGGAGAGAGGTAGCTCATTCTAATGCTTTATGATCTATTTTGCCAAACTGACTTGTCTGAGAGAGAACTGTTTCTGTCAGAAGGCCTTCATTTGAATTACAATGGCATCTTTCAGTGGTCGGGCTGCAGCTTAATAATAGAATGACAGGTATTCTTACAGCACTAAGGTCTAAAACAGAAACTAAATTGTCAAGATTATAAAAAACATTTTATGTGGCTTTTCTATACTTCTCTCAATATTGCAAACTTATATGTATACGCATATAGTCAAGGTTGTTTTTTTTTAACAGTAGTAACATTTGATACAATACCAGGAATGACATTGTAACATGCAATCTTTAAAACTGATTTTAAAATAAATCCAATAATATTCCAGCAAAATAGAAAGACAACATAAGTCCATGGTCTAAAACACTAAATGAACATAAAACAACTTAAATTGGTTAACTTCCCTATAATTTCTTTGAAGGGTATATAAATAATGATAAAGAAGCAAGATTAAATGGAATGATATCCTTAGCTAAAACAGATGACAATTTATAAGCACAGCTGTTGTTTGCAACACCAATTCATGTCAGATGATTTTTCTCTCAGTTCTATTCAAATTATATGTGATCTACTCTATCTTTAGTAGTAAAACCATCCAAAAGGAACTGAGGAGGATAGACGTTGATCCAAAAGACCAAAAGGACTAATTACTTTCTATCTAGGTTAAATAGAATGTTAATATTCTAAATTCAGCTAATATACTCATGCCAATAAAACCAGGACTGATAATTCTGCAAACTAGAGACTGCCAAAATTCTAAATGAAAAACATTTTATGTATACATTCCAAAATCAGATAGAATCTAGAAGTGTAAAGCAATTAATGCATGATATAAGAATATTTTAGACATTCTTGACTTTGGGTTTAATTTGGCAAATCTGAAAACAGATGATATTTTACATTTTAAAACCAATGTAATTTCAATGCACCGTTTAAAGACAAGTTTAAATAAACATATGTGGTATGGCCATCATGGCCATCATATGGCCATCATAATTTAGACAAATCCAATATGTAATTTGTCTTTTTCATAGAAATAACATGTCATATGGATCGAACAAACATTGAGGCCTCTTGCACACGAACGTTGTGCATTCATAAATGTTGTGCATTGGGCACTGCAATTTGCGGTCCCCAATGCATGAGCAACGTCTGTGCGGAAGCCAGGACGGATCGAGACCCATTCAACTTGAATAGGTCCGTGATCCGTCCGCACCGCCAAAATTTAGAACAAGAATATGCGGGCTGCAATATGGCCATGGGCACACAACGTTCATGTGCAAGAGGCTTTACTATTTATTGCCCCACAAAAGCAATCCAGGTTGCAAGCAACATATGGAAACAGTATAGTGGGAGTAGCTTAGTAGATTGATATATAGTTTTCTGGGAGTCTGTCACCAATTAGGAACGTTTATAGGAACTTATATAGTCTTTTATAAATATACATTTATAAATAATAAATTCCTTGAAACCCCTTGTTTAAATGCTAATTAGCTGAAATGAACTCAAGGGTCTGTACTTATCCATACTGGAGCCCAAACGCATTCATCAGAATGGAGCCACGCTACCCCTTCCTCTTCTTCTTTCCACCTCCCAGCCTCAGCAAAGTTATGAGTTCACTTGAAATCTCACACATTTGGACACATCTCCTTTTTGCATGCACCTGTGCCATCTGTTAACTGCTACAGCAATGGTTTTAATAACTGAACTGAATACTGCTGGTGCATATGCAGTTTATTTATTGAAGCTGCTGTTTGAAGCAGGTAACAGAAGATGTAGGTGCACTCATAAGGGAGATATGCACCTTTTCTGATTTCCAGTAGACCCAAGATGACGTCACTGAGGCTGGGAGGTGGAGAGAAATAGAGAGGAGAGGAGCTCAATTCTGATGTGCATGGCTGGCTCCAGCACTGTTATGTAAGGCATCTTTGGCTCTTTTCACCTACTGTAATTAACATTTTATATTTTTATTATTATCTTATCTTGTCTCTTTTGTGAGAAAGGCTAATTTGAATATTATTCACTTACTCTCTTGCTTCCATATTGATAGAATTGATTTGCTTATCTCTAGTATGTAAATTTATACATCATATCTCCTTGTTCTTTATAGATACATTTTCCCCAATTTTTTTGTCCAAGTTTTGGTGTTCTTTCAGTGCTTTTTCATAACAATTTTTTTTATTGGTGTGCTTGTATGCCCATAAAATAGTTCTCCTAAAAAAAAAAAAAAAAAAAAAACATGCAAAGTACTTATGGAGGGTGCCAAGTATACACAAGGTGTACCATAAACTAGTCAATGTTCCTCTTGGATTCTAGGAAAAATATATAAAATTAGCATATCTTATATCTAGTTGCATCATATAGGCTTAGGAAAGTTAATTTGAATATATTTCTCTAGGCATTGCCTAGTCTACAATACTCCATACATATACTATTTTCTCCTCATAATGAGAGCATCCCCAGACTATATATATATATATATATATATATATATATATATATAGCCCAAAAACTTAGAGTAGTGTATTATTCTCTCTCACTCTCCCCCTCCCTTCCTCTCCCTCCTATAATTGATTTATACCTGAACTTTTTTTTTTCTATTCCGCAAACCTGAAATGAATTAAATACAAATCTTTAAACTTGTCTCATCATTAGCACTTCCATGTCTGTAAAATATAAGCATATTTATCCAGTATGAGTGAGGGCACTATTATATTTTTTCATTTCTTCATTTCCCAAACAAATTGAATAAAAAGTAAAAGAAATAAAAGCTATCAAAAAGTTAGACACACTACAAAATATAAGCCTTCACATAGCTCTGTAGACATAACTATGAAAAAAAAGTTGAGGGTCAGAATATAGAAATGTAAAGAATTTTTTTTAGCCAAAGTTTTTATTTTTGTAAGTATTAAAATACAATGAAAACGATATAAATGTGGCATTGCTCTAATTGAACAAGCCCTTAGAAAACAGGTAACAAATTATTTATATTGTACAGGTCCTTCTAAAAAAATTAGCATATTGTGATAAAGTTCATTATTTTCTGTAATGTACTGATAAACATTAGACTTTCATATATTTTAGATTCATTACACACCAACTGAAGTAGTTCAAGCCTTTTATTGTTTTAATATTGATGATTTTGGCATACAGCTCATGAAAACCCAAATTTCCTATCTCAAAAAATTAGCATATTTCATCAGACCAATAAAAGAATAGTGTTTTTAATACAAAAAAAGTCAACCTTCAAATAATTATGTTCAGTTATGCACTCAATACTTGGTCGGGAATCCTTTTGCAGAAATGACTGCTTCAATGCGGCATGGAGGCAATCAGCCTGTGGCACTGCTGAGGTGTTATGGAGGCCCAGGATGCTTCGATAGCGGCCTTAAGCTCATCCAGAGTGTTGGGTCTTGCGTCTCTCAACTTTCTCTTCCCAATATCCCACGGATTCTCTATGGGGTTCAGGTCAGGAGAGTTGGCAGGCCAATTGAGCACAGTAATACCATGGTCAGTAAACCATTTACCAGTGGTTTTGGCACTGTGAGCAGGTGCCAGGTCGTGCTGAAAAATGAAATCTTCATCTCCATAAAGCTTCTCAGCAGATGGAAGCATGAAGTGCTCCAAAATCTCCTGATAGCTAGCTGCATTGACCCTGCCCTTGATAAAACACAGTGGACCAACACCAGCAGCTGACATGGCACCCCAGACCATCACTGACTGTGGGTACTTGACACTGGACTTCAGGCATTTTGGCATTTCCCTCTCCCCAGTCTTCCTCCAGACTCTGACACCTTGATTTCTGAATGACATGCAACAGTCCAGTGCTGCTTCTCTGTAGCCCAGGTCAGGCGCTTCTGCCGCTGTTTTTGGTTCAAAAGTGGCTTGACCTGGGGAATGCGGCACCTGTAGCCCATTTCCTGCACACGCCTGTACACGGTGGCTCTGGATGTTTCGACTCCAGACTCAGTCCACTGCTTCCGCAGGTCCCCCAAGGTCTGGAATCGGTCCTTCTTCACAATCTTCCTCAGGGTCCGGTCACCTCTTCTCGTTGTGCAGCGTTTTCTGCCACACTTTTTCCTTCCCACAGACTTCCCACTGAGGTGCCTTGATACAGCACTCTGGGAACAGCCTATTCGTTCAGAAATTTCTTTCTGTGTCTTACCCTCTTGCTTGAGGGTGTCAATGATGGCCTTCTGGACAGAAGTCAGGGCGGCAGTCTTACCCATGATTGCGGTTTTGAGTAATGAACCAGGCTGGGAGTTTTTAAAAGCCTCAGGAATCTTTTGCAGGTGTTTAGAGTTAATTAGTTGATTCAGATGATTAGGTTAATAGCTCGTTTAGAGAACCTTTTCATGATATGCTAATTTTTTGAGATAGGAATTTGGGGTTTTCATGAGCTGTATGCCAAAATCATCAATATTAAAACAATAAAAGGCTTGAACTACTTCAGTTGGTGTGTAATGAATCTAAAATATATGAAAGTCTAATGTTTATCAGTACATTACAGAAAATAATGAACTTTATCACAATATGCTAATTTTTTGAGAAGGACCTGTATATGTAACACCGCAAAAACAAATCAGATAAAACTATGGCACAATTTTCATTATTTTTTCCACAATTCCACCCCTTTCAGAATTTTTCTCCAGCTTCCTGCTACATTATATGCAATATTTAAATGGTGACATTAGAAACTACATCTTGTCCAGCAAAAAACAAGCCTTAATATAGCTATGTGAATGCAAAAATTCTGTCAGCTGTTTTCATTACATAGCATCAGTATTAGAGTACAATTAAATATTTTGCCCTGTTAAATTGTGTAATGGTGAATGTCTTCTGTTAGCTGTTGCTTTACATTGCATCAGTATAAGGGTCCATTCACACGTCTGCAAAAGGGTCCGCACCCGTTCCGCAATTTTGCGTAACGGGTGCGGACCCATTCGTTCTCTATGGGCCCGGATGTGAAGCGGAAAGCACACTATGTGCTCTTCGCTTCCGCATTTGGGGAGCGCGGCCCTGAACTTCCGGGTTTTGGCCCTGAACTTCCGGTCCGCAGCTCCGCAAAAGATAGAACATATCCTATTCTGTGTCCGTATTGCAATCCCCAACCCCGAATGGTAATGAGCGAGTTACCCGTTCCTGACGATGAAGGTATGTGGCGGTGTATTGCATGTGCAGCCCTGGATATCTAAGGGCATCACAGACCTGTTATTTTTGAACGCCACCTGTCCTTCGAAGATGTTGGAAATGGACCACCTGGGGTCAAATAACTACTTGGCACAGAGAAGTCTCTTCAGTCTCTTCAGTTATCAGAATGAACCACACAAATCACTCCACCAACTCAACCCAAATATCTTAGCTAATGCATTCATTTACTGTGTAGTCTGTGTCATTACTGCAATTGTTAATGGTCAGAAATACAACGGTATTACCAGACAAATCTCTCCACCAACTGGACTCAAATCCATAATTCCTAGCTAACACGTTTTATTAGTAAAAATGTTATTCTGTCACGACAGCCATAAGAAATTTAAAACAAATTTTATGTCACTGTGCAGTGCAACTAAATTTTAACCCATATGTATCCTTCTATAAGGTCTGGAATCCCTCCATACTAAGAACCTAATGGTATTTTGCTTTCAAAATGTATTAGGGTTAAAACCATATTTGCAAAATATAGTGGATGGATCAAAAATGGCGGCTGGATTATTGCCATAATGGACAGGATGGAAAACTAGCTGACATATAATATGATAGCCAAAAATACTCTGTTGCTGGTATGTATTAACAGCATCTGGAGGGTTGAAAGTCTATGCCTGCCATTACCACCATTCTAGGATATTAGTGATGGGTGTATGCTCTATAAAGCAGCAGATTTTTAAATGACTGCTGCCGATATATATATCGTGTATATACACTGTCGGCAGTCGGGAAAGGGTTAACTTTCAGGCCTTTACACTGAGAGGCCTAAATATACATGATTTGTAACTAATTAATTTATAACAAATTTCCTGTCGAAGTTTGGTAAATCAGCCGAATTGAATCTTACAAAACTTTGCTCATCTTCATGTGTAATGATCATGTAGCAGTGTTGCACCTATAAAATAAAATCAAAATGCAGATGAACAGCATTTTGTTTTGTTCACATTTAATGGAGAATGTGTTCATCATTTCGCTTTCTCTGCTTATATAAGATAGAAGTTATTTCCTAGCATCAGAAATGCATTTTGCTGAGCAGCTTTGTAAATATACTGTAGGGTACTGAACACGCAGAAAGCAAGTTCTAATAGGAATTATTTTATTTACTAAAGCAAAATACTGTGTTAAAGTCCCAATAAAATCAGAATCCAATATAAAGGAGTAATTTTGACATTATTTTTCCAAGGTTGACGATGACAGCTGCTGGAAATCCTCTTGGATTTTAAATTGTTGCCTCAAACTGTCATATAGGTCTAATGAAATGGATTTTGTTTCATTAAATGTAAAAATTTGGATAAAATCTACTTTGTTCTAGGACCACAGCCAAAAATCTTTAATTAAATAAAAATCTGCCTGTGGTGCTGCCTGTGCATATTAAAATGGCAATAACCATCCTCCTTTTTTTCTTTTAAGAACTATATAACCTGCAGATATGCGGAATTGAAGAAATCAAGCTGTGAAAGTCTGGATAGAAAGCTTAGCCTGAAAGTAAATGTGTGCTTCCCCTATCAACATCATTTTTATAGAAACAGAGTCTTGGGTAGGAAATTTTGCAGAACAAAAGAATGTACTTCCTTACACTGAATAGGCTGCAGAGCACAGAATAGGAGCTATGATGTCACCACAGTGACTAGAATACCAAGTCCAAAACCTGGCACAGCTTCTACTGCACTATGACTAAACAAGCTGCGTGAGAGGAAACAAAAGAGTAGTTCTTTTAAAGACATTGAAATCATTCTAAAAATATGTTATGAAATATTTTCATTAGAATTACTTGCAGAAGCTAGTTTTTTAGATAAAAAAATGATCTTAATATGTCCCACTCTACAGTATACTCATATGGAGCAGGAACATGAAATGAGCCTTGTTCTGTTAGTATATTGTTACTTCTAGTGACATACTGGTAAGGTCTTGTTCATATCAACATTATGTATTCTGCTATGGCTTTCCGTTATAACATGGTTATAATGGAAAATAATGGAATCCATAAGACAGAAACCTTTAGAGGCATTCTGCTTTGATCTGTCATAATAGAAGTATATGGGCAAGCATAACGGATCCGTCTGGTTTCCATTATACATTTCCGTTTCCTAATACATAAAGTTGATGTGAACAAGCCCTAAATTATTTCTGGTTACAATAAATAGACATGGTAACTATCAATCAGAAAGACGAAAGCACGATTCTTCTATGATAGGCTGTTAAAGGGGTTTTCTGAGATTTTGATATTGAGGGCTTATCCTCAGGATAAGTTAGTTAGGTCAGTTAGTATAAAAGTGAAGGAGCTATGATCTTCTATTAGCTAATATGTGTCATGTGATGGTGCAGTACTTCCAGGTTTTGTGAATATGTCAAAAAGGATTCTTTATGAGAATCTTTCCAGACACCCAATGCACCTGCGTGCAGTTCAGGCATTTGGATGCCTATAGAGGACATTCGACAGACAGATATTGCTTTTATTTTGGGCATTTTGGGAAACAGCAATACCGGTTATGTTCATTTTTTTATGATTAATATTTATATGTACAATTTGGAAAGGGGAATTATTTGAAGTTCTGATATTATGATTTTTTACATGGTAATTTTTATTACCCTTAATAGAATAATCTTGCAGTGTATAGGTTAAGTAGAGGAATGCCCCAGACATAGCTTCTTAGGCAGTTAACCATCACAGGCCTGGAAACCTCCACAAGGCCCCAGGCTGTCATAGCAACTGATCAGAGCCACCAAATTTTGTTTCAGAGACTCCGATTAGAGGGCAGAGGGAGCCCCCTCCCTTTGCCTGACCCCATAGATTCCAAGGTTGCTCCAGACAGCGGCATCTGAGGTGTTAAATGACCAGCATTGGCATCATGACCTATCCTGGTCATTGTGGGTGGTGCCAGCTGGGTTATACACCTAACATCCGGCATGTATGGTGGGAGTTCTGCATGTGAGCTTGCTCCATACATATCCTTAACCCTGATCACATGCATTTATGTGATTTTGCAGATTTTTAAAAACTCATGGTGTTTTCCGTTAGTGATGAGCTGCAGCAGCTATATTCGAATTCGTGATATTTCACAAATGTTTTTTAAATATTTGTCATATATTCACAAATTTCGAGAATTTTATTGAATGCAAAAAATCTGCAATGTCAAAATCACGTAATGCGAATCTGTAACGCAAAATACAGGAGTGGGTCACTTTGGCTACATTTTTCAAGCTGGTATAAGTTTCCTGAGACTGTAGAAAATGGTTGGCACGGCAGAACATTAGAATAGATTTATATGCAGATAGAGTCAAGTGCTCCAATATATTTTGTGATTTCGTATTTTCCCACTACGTGCAACTTCACATTTTAGCAGGTCTGAATACAGATTACTGATTGGTGCACTAAGTATTGTTGTGAACTTGACATTGCTTCCTTCTCATTGGCCCACAAGCAAGAAGCAGAGAGAAATCATGTGTTCAGATGGAAAAAAAATGCTGAATATTCAATATAACAAGTATATAGCACTATATTATAAATATTACCGAATTAGTAGCGATATTCGTGATAAAAATTTGCTATTTGAATATTTGTGCTCAACACTATTTTCCATAAAGACAGAGGCATGTTGAGACCAAGAGTGTAAAAATTATGCTTTAAAGGAGGCAGTTTCCTGCCACTGTTTATAAGAAACAGTGGCTTGTTCTGCACAAGAGTCAAAAAAAGATGCATTAATGGTAGCAAAATGGTTGCCCATATTTATACACCCAAAAGTGTTAATTTTTAGAAGATGACAATGAATACATAGTCAGAAAATTGGCCAGATCAGTCAAGCTTTTGCACCAGTGGATTGCTGGATGCATAGCTTTGTTTTTTGGTTACATATTCCATTATTAATGGCTGATGACAGAACAAAGTAGGAGGAGGAGAAGTCTGAACAGGAGAAGCAGTAACTAATGATGACAAGGACACGGTAATACATATGGATGTGGCCTTTGTACTGCAAAGGAAACCATGAGAAGGAGGACACCATTGTTCCTCTATCTGGTTCAAAAGAACAGTAGTGGTTATGTTTGAACACCAATGGCTTTTTTTACTTGCATATCTTGCACTTGGAGATGCTTTTGTCTTCTGGCACTGTGGAGAAAAACTGCAAGAAGAGAAAGAGTCGCCAAGAGCTAGCGGCAGCCAAGCTTGGTTTAAGTGTGGCACATTTTGAACCTGCACCCACAGTATCAGTGAAATCACCATTTACCAAAATTAACAAAATAGCAGCAGATCTCTGGCAGTTTTCTGGGAGCTTCTATCCATACACTACAGCCACCACTTACATGGCTCTCTAGCATACCTATCCATGATTCAAATAGTACCTTTGTAACTTTCTTTTGACTTTCACATTGAAGCACAAAGCAGCTCTCACCTTGCCCTCCACCAACTGAGCACGGATGATGCACCTGAATGCGTTAAAATATATGTCAGGAAAAGTGGAAAAATCCAGCTCGAAGGTGATGATAAAAATCGTAACTTTATTTGCGGTATTAAAATCGTCGACATACAGGACCAGTTCAGTAACGCGTTTCAGACCATAAATAAGTAGCGGTCCTTCCTCATGACACCTTGAACTTCTGAGAAAAGTGCACCTTATGAGCTGTTCACACAGCTGACCATGCAATCAATCTATCACATGATCGTGAAAAACAGCACACATGGCGCAATCAAACACATCTGACTAGCTTGAATATAACAACAATAAGATATAACATAAAAATGCATATATTGATGAACATCCTAAGCAGATCAGTGGAAATACATAAAAAACAATGGCAAAAAAAACATGCATTTGTGCAAATGTATATAGATACACACCTGTACATATAATAACTCCCCTAATAGTGTATAATTAAATCATGTCTTTTGTTAAGACCAAGAGGTTGTTTTGAACCGAGCTGAAAAATCCAATAAGCCTCCCAATTTAAAAGTTTTCTCCTGTGGTCCTCCCCTCTAGCTGGAAGATAGACCCTTTCAATCCCCTGTGCCACTAAACTAGAAGTATTACCACCATGCAAAACCGCAAAGTGCGTTCTGACAGCAGACACAATGCGATTTTTAAAATGTGAGACATCAGAAATATGTTTTTGTATTCTGATTTTAATTTCGTTTGAGGTGCAACCTACATATTGTAGTTTACAAATTTTGCAAGTTATTAAATATACCGCAAACTTCGTATTCATATTCTTCTGACTCTCACCAGCAGGAAAAACAATATTTAATCCATATATAAATGAGGGCTCGCAAGTGCCCAGGGTTAGCGTTCGGTGTGTAGGAGCCAAGGCTGCTCTGCCTTATTGCTACATAAATCCCCCTCAGCCTCTACCTTGGCCCGCCCTGCAAGTCCCTTGCTTCATCCACAGGACCAGCCGATATCCCGCACGTACGCTGTGCACCGCTGGCACGGGCATGCTCACTGTGGTGCCCATTGTGGGCACGGCATCACTACATATAGTGCACACTTGCCAGGAAACTCTGTGAAACCAGTGACATGGGGGTGGACCAAAAGCAAACAGGAGGACTGAAGGCCTGCGCATGCGTACCACATCTGGTGATGGTATGCCCACAATGGGCATTACAGTACGCATGCCTGGGCCAGCAGTGCACTGCTGTGGGATATTGGCTGGTCTTGTGGATGAAACAAGGTAGACCTCAATAACAGTTAAATTGCACAACTTATTTATCTCAGTTTGAGAAACAAGGCATAATAGAATTGCTTATCTATTAAACAAGGTGGACACCCCAATAACAGTAAAATTAGACAGCTTTCCACCCCATATTTCACTATCACTTTGTAACAGAAGGTGTTTGCTGAAGCCTATGGGGATGTGGGGACACAAGTGGTGATAAATACACACACTGTGAATGGAATCTTGTGAGTATATCTCTTCCTTGTGGTTTTAAAACACAGTGGTAGTACTTCACCATATGGAGTTTTCATTTGCACCCTGCAGGCACTTGTAGAGGAGGATTATTTTTTTAAAATCTTGTGAACCTGGTGAAAACCCAGTCTTTCCCTTTAAATCCGAGAGAAGTTTGCAGAAGAAAAGAGGAAGGAGAGAGAAAAAAATAAAAATAAAAATTATATTCTTTTGGCAGTGCAGTGTCTTTTTTTGATTGAACTTAGGTTTAGAATAATATATAACTACAGTAAAATGATCTCTACAGACCAAGAATTGGAGCCTATTATTAAGCTTAGAGGCCAGTGCGAAAACTGCAGGATTTTATGGTATTTGTTTAAATATAGTGACATGGAAAATTAAAAATCACATCATCAAAAACATAATCAAAAATTATTTAAACATAAAAATGTGATGTAAACAATAGGTCATTTTCTGATGACAGATTCCCTTTAACTGCTACCCAAGTGTTATACATGAATGTTATCCATTCTATTCATTCCATCATCCCAATCGTTAATCCTCTATTTTCTTTCAATAGATAAAAAAAAAAAAAAAAATCCTTCCATTTTGCCATATACACCATATTCCCTGTCAAAAAACATAAAACTTGTCTGAGACAGTAAGATATCCCTTTCTCTTCTGAAGCACCTGCTTTAATCTGAGCATACTTTCAATTGTACAGTTTTCCCTAATAAACCTTTGCCCCGATGTTGTAATCAATTACATATATCATCGGTACATTCACTAAAATTTTGTTGCATTCAATTCCAACAACTCCTTGTTGGGTTATTTTTTTGTCAATTAAATTACATATTACATTTGTTTTTTTCATATTTTTCTTCTGGGGCACTTACAAAGAATGCTGGAACATAGTATATTTTATTATGTTATATACTAGAAAACTATTTTGTATTAAAATGATTTTTATACAAGAAATGTTGATGTTTCTTATTGCTAGATAGTCTATTATCTTTTTGTATCCTTATCTCATCCTAGTTTGAGCAAATGAAAAGCTGTCATTCCATGATTTAATAACAGCTTTTTTAAATTAGTTTTTGCTCTTTGCTCTTGTGTTTCAATAAAGTATGCATGTTATTAATTTATAATACATTAAAAACAGTATTTGTGATTGTCATGCAATTATTTTTGAAGACACAGTCCCATTCTACAAGCTTAAGTGCCTCTCTTAACTGGATACATTTTGCCATCCTATAAGACATCATGTATGTTCATTTATCAAATTTTCCCAATCAGTAGTCTAAAATGGATATATTAGTGGTCAGACTAGATAGTTAAATACTATAACGTGGGTGTTCTCAGGTTTAGTTATGTACCAATGGAACCACCATAGGCTCACAAATACATATATTTGATATTGATGTAACTGGAAAAACAAAATACAATACAGTGTACACAATTTTTTTTATTGTTAACTGATAAATGGTACACAGCTGTAATTTGTAAAGCAATAGCTGCTCATATATTATAGGCTTTGAATATGTGTGTTGTATAAAATCTTTAGCTAATGTGGTTGTACGAGATTCCACTGATCTAGGCACATAGAGTTCAGTGAGCTGACACCTAGAGCAGTGTTTCCCAACCAGTGTGCCTCCAGCTGTTGCAAAACTACAACTCCCAGCATGCCCGCACAACCAAAGGCTGTCCGGGCATGCTGGAAGTTGTAGTTTTTCAACAGCTGGAGGCACACTGGTTGGGAAACACTGACCTAGAGCAATGGTTCAACACCCTCAGATGAATTCAATATATGCAATATATGAATGAAATTATCTTTAATATAGTCCATATCTAGCGGCATATCAAATGCATCAGACTGCTGCTCCTGACTGCAGATCACAGAACTTTTTCTTAAAGAAAAAAGAAAAAAACAAAAACATCAAGGTTAGAAATCAAGAATTATCCATAATCGTGAATACAAGAAATATTTTATATTATCCAGAGCTTCTAGGAAGAATCCACCTTTATTCAGTCACTGCAATGTACATTATATAGGAAAAACAAACTTGTTCACTGTGATATATAAGCTTAGCTAAAGCCTCAAGGATGTTTTTGACTATTTCTAATGGCACCTAACAGAATAATGAATACAGCTCTGAACTACAATGTTGCTTATAATGAGTGGCATGTTGGCACTCCGTGGTTACCGCCATCTCACTTTCTGAGGTGGGCAAAGACTGTTCATCACTCACCTAGCTTCTGCATAGACACCAAATTATTGTGTCTCATGCTGCAGGTTATAGCCTGGCTGTAAGCTCTTTTACTGTATACGTTTTAGAGACTCCCTTTCTAATCCTTTTGACTAATGAGCTAATCAACTTTTCTATACAACTGTGTTGCTGACCTCTCTTCTTTGCCTGAGCAACTGGTTCAAGTCATGCTATGTTTCTATAGCTTGCTAGAGCTAATAAAGAGCTAGAATCAGTTTTTGTACCAGTGTACTATCTTTTGCCAGTTTCCTGGATCCACACCTTCTGGCACCGGACTTGATTGGTGTGCACTCATCATATTGAATCTCTGCCTGCTCTAACTTTTGGATTTATTCACAAATTCGCACAAACTCTGCCAGACCTGACCTCTGACTGTTTCCTATCTGTATTGCCTGATGCCTCTGTGCCTCTCACTGGAATTTTTGATTCCCATATTTCAGGAGCCAACCACACCAGGACTATTTCAAAAGGTAGCAGCCTGGTTGTTCCCATGTAGCGAAGGCCAGATCCCTATATTGCCCTCAGGACTATACCAAAGTCAAACTGGTTAGTTGCCACAGTGGATCCACACTCACTGCTCAAAACAAGGAGTTAGTTGTTCAACTACAATTACTTATTTATAAACAATAACAATTGTGCTTCAAAATTTCGACAGTATAGTTCCAAATCACCAAATTAATTGGGGAAATAATTTGTATAAGAGACAAATTAAAATGTTCTATTATGTTCTGAGAGCAGCAGCATCTATGAAATGTGCATTCATTTACTGTCTGTAATGTATCTGACTGTCAAACCATCTGCTCTGATGATTATGTTCCTGTGCAGGGATGCCAAATATCTGCTTTGCAACAAAATGACTTACATATTGCTTTCCCTTCAACTACCTAGAAGTCATCCATACGAAAAGTACATTTGATTAAAACTACAAATAAGCCAAATAAGAAAGGTCTTAGCTGTGAAGAAGTTCACATAAGCAAAATGCAAAAGAGCAAATTAAAATTCTGAAATCAGCTGGGATTACCTTATCTCCTCACTTACACTGTAATTAGCACAAAAACAGCATTATTATCATATTCTTTTAAAAACACAATTAAAGCTCCTACTAACAATTTGCTTGCTGCAATATCTAACCCTGTGATAGAAAATTTCAAAATTAACAATGATGACATAAACCATTTACAGCACATTTTATTCAACTTTTCCGTGGAGAATACACAATAATAGCCATGAACCTTTGATGGAAGAGACATTTAAATGTGTACTGTATATGCTGCTATTATGCCAAGGTATAATTTATAAAATACAATATATATGCTGAAATTAATTCAGCATGCTTCTATCTAAAACAAAATTGCAATTGTAATGCAGACATCCTGAGTACTTTTTCCAGTAATTTTATCCTACTTGTCAGTAAAACATTTTTTAAAGAGTTACTGGACAGACAGAGCTTGTGAGATGAAAATTAGGCAGGCTATACACTTTCTAGTGTCATTATGGGAAAAGAGGGCCAGTTCGGTTAACCTGCAAAGTTACCGTAATTATTGATAATACACTCAATCATAGAAAATATTAAGCTTTTAGGCATTAGATGTAATCAATTTAGTTAATATAGAGAACAAGTCTCTGGATTGAAACACCACACAAATGTAACTATATAGATTTAATAAAATAGATGAATGTACATAAAACAGATTTAATTACCTTCTTAGCACTTACTGAAATGGGAATATAGATAGAGATGGCATTGCGGTTCGCCCGGCGGTCGTTTTGCGGCAAACTTTGCTAGTTTGCGATTTGCCGATCATGCGAACATATGGTGATGTCTGCTGGTGCCATTTTATTTTGCATTGTACTGAACTTTGACCCATGACACATCCATCAGGTGGCACAGGACAGCCAATTGAGACGTTTCAGCACATAGACACCCCCCTAACCTTTAAATAAACCCGACTGGCAGCCATTTTACATTCAGTTTTTTGCCAGTGTAGGGAGAGGTTGCTGTGTGGAGCAGAGACAGACTGTTAGGGACACCAAACGCTAGCTAATAGTGCCACAAAAGTCCTTTTGAGGACCTGAATAGGTGTACTATCGATAGGTGTGGCATACTGAGGGGTGTGATATACTTATGATATACTTTCTAACATAGAAAGTATATTATAGTGCATTTGTATTGTGTTCAAGCAGTTCTACTGAAATACCGCAGCTAGATAGAGGGACAAATGCTATTGGAATAACTAATTGCAACTGGTGTGATATAACTGTTGCCCCCTCCCCAAAAAAAAAAACTGATTGAGGGGTGTGATATACCTATAATATACTTTCTAACATAGAAAGTATATTATAGTGCATTTGTATTGTGTAGCAGTTGTGTGCAGTTCTGCTGCGATACCGCAGCTAGATAGAGGGACAAACGCTATTGGAATAACTAAGTACAACTGGAGTGATATACCTGTTGCCCCCAAAAAATTTGATTAAGGGGTGTGATATCCCTGCTTCCACAAAATACTGATTAAGGGGATTGATTTACCTGCTTCCACAAAATACTGATTGAGGGGTGTGATATCCCTGCTTCCACAAAATACTGATTAAAGGGATTGATTTACCTGCTTCCACAAAATACTGATTGAGGGGTGTGATATACCAGCTTCCACAAAATATTGATTGAAGGGTTTGATACACCGGCTTCCACAAAATATTGATTGAGGACTGCAATACACCAGCTTCCACCAATTATTAAGGGATTTGATATAATATCTTCCAGCAAATGCTCATTAAGGGGTTCTAAATACCTGTTTCCAGAAAATACTCATAGAGGCGATTAATATATCGGCTTCCACCAAATATTAATTGAGGCCTACGATACACCAGCTTCCACCAAATATTGATTAATTTTTTTTTATATACCTGCTTCCAGCAAATACTCATTAAGGGGTTCTATATACCTGTTTCCACAAAATACTGATAAAGGGGATTGATAAACCGGCTTCCACCAAATATAGATTGAGGACTGCGATACCCCGACTTCCGCCAAATATTAATTAAGGGGTTTGATATATACCGGCTTCCAGCAAATGCTAATTAAAGTTGTTCTATATACCTGTTTCCACAAAAAATCTAAAAGAGGGGATTGATATTCCGGCTTCCACCAAATATAGATTGAGGCCTGCGATACACAATTTTTCACCAAATATTGATTAAGGGGTTTGATATACCATCTTCCACCAAATATTGATTGGGGCCTGCGATGTACCTGCTTCCACAAATATTGCTCTTGTATAGGGCCTTTGTCACAGGGTCATTTTGAAAAAGACAGGCAGAGGAAGAGGCAGGCCATTCTGCAGGGGTGGTTGGGGTCGGACAGGTTCACCAGGCCAAAGCATAAGTGGGAAGTTGGAGAAGGTGCGTGCGATTACGTCAAAGGACGCACCAGAGTTGGTTGAGTGGCTCACTCAGCCTTCTGCTTCTGCACCCTCCTCATCCTCTGTATCTGCACCCTCCTCACTTTCTGCCACATGCACCCATAAAGACATCACCACCACCACCATAGCCCATCCACTTGAGTAAGAGGAATTTTTTTACCATCCATTCCCAGACTTTACCGATTCTCAGCCATATTTGGCATCGGATCAGGTAGAGGAGGAAGCAACAGCCGCCAATCAAGGGTCTGACGACAGTACCCAGATCAGCCCAAGGATGGAGGTTCCCACTGCTGCTGCCTACTCCAAAATCTCTAATGTCAGTGGTGGTGAAGCTGACGATGATGACGTTTCGATGGATGTCACATGGGTGCCCACAAGAGAGGGAGAAACAGAGCAGCAGATAGAAGTTAGAAGAAGGAGAATCTGGCAGAACTCGCAGTGCACAGGAGGCAAAAAGCAGACTGCAAATGTATCTGGAGCGAGCCATCCACCATGCACGGTCACATGGCTCCACAGTGTGGGCTTTTTTTTATGTGTCAGCTGCTGACAATAGTGTTGCCATCTGCAGCCTATGCTGTCAACGCATAATTTACGGTAAGCCCAACACTCACCTAGGGACGACCACCTTAAGAAGGCACCTGGCCTCCCATCACCGAGCCCAATGGGATAAATACCGTCAGAAACCACAAAGCCACACTCCCAGCGCCCCACACACTGCCTCTTCTCCTTCTCCTCCTGTTTGTCCTCCACTCCATCTTCCACCATGCCGTCGTCGCTTTTATTTGGAAAAAGTTGATGACACCGGATAACCCTATTACAGTCCTACACTGCTTACAGCTCTGAAGTCACAGGTCAACAATCAGTGGCTAATCAAGCTTAATTTGACAGTTGGTAAAGTGGTGTGCAACAATGGTGCCAATCTGCTGAGCGTGCTGAAACAGAGCAAAATGACACATGGCACTTGGCACTTGTCCTGAAATTAATCGTGCAGCGATTCATTGCCAAATACCTCGGGGTCCAGGATGTTTTGCGGCAGGCCAGGAAAATCTCCGGCCATTTTAGAAGATATTACACAGCACTGGCTCGCTTTGCTGACGTTCAGCGGTGACACCGCCTGCCTGTCAGGCGTCTGATTTGTGACAGCCCGACACGCTGGAACTCCACCTTGTATATGCTTGATAGGCTGCTCCAGCAGCAACACGCCAACACACTACCTGTACGAACTCTGCAGCAGGATAGGTTCTGGGGAGCTTGGTAGCGCCAGTGGATGCTCATGTGCGACGCATGCAGACTTCTGCGGCCATTTGATGAGATCACCAAACTGGTCAGTCGCATTCAGGGCACCATAAGTGACATTGTACCTTACGCCTTCTTTCTGGAGCATGCATTGCATAATGTCATTGATCAAGCCATCGAGAAGCAGGAGCTGGAAGATGAGGAAGTTGCAATGCTGAATGAATTCCCTGGGGAGGCTACTCCATCTGAGACAAGTCAGCAGGAGTCTAAAGAGGAGTTAAAGGAGGATGTTGGCTGGGGATAGGAAGAGCAGGAAGAGTAGGCTTTTTTTTTATTTTTTTTTTAAATATATCTTTATTTTCATTATACAAAAAGAAACATACACATTCCAAGCACATCAAATATTTAAATATCTCCAAAACACCAAGTATAATTCCATCTTTCCCTGACCGATTATTTTATACTATTTTTCTCCCCCTCTCCCATTTCCCCCAATATTTTCCCTTTCCTTTCCATTTACCCTCCCACCACCCTTATGAGGGGGGGGGGGGGGGGACGTGTATAAAAAAATAAATACAAAAAATTTGTAAATCCTGCCCTAAAGTAACCATTTTTTCCAAAGATCCTCAATACTTTTTTCGTTTTTTCTGTGGCCCTCCATCAATCGTTCTTCCTTAATCAGATTATCCACCGCTTTCCTCCATTGTCTCACCGTCGGAGTGTCTACCCCTACCCATTTCTTAAGTATAAGAAGTCTAGCTTGAAATAGCACTTTACAGAGAACCACTCGTATATCTCTATTTAGATTCAGATGTTTAATTGCCCCTAATATGCAAATCACCGGATCTTCAGGTATATAAACCTTCAGAATTAAATGTACAGTCTCCAGAATTTCCCTCCAATATCTAATCAACCTTGGGCATCTCCAGAAACAATGTATTAAATCAGCGTTCTCTCTCCCGCATTTTGAACATGCATTCGAAACTCTCACACCCATTATCTTCAATGACCGCGGGGATCGATGCAACCTATGCACTACAAAAAACTGTGAGATCTTATGTGAGCCCCTATTGGAAACCATTGAGTAACTTCTGAGGGCATCTTCCCATTTATCTTCAGTAAGAGATTGAAGTTCATCCTCCCATTTTTTTCTAGCGAGTATTAAAATCAGTTTCTTTTTGATCTCCATCAATATCTTATATCTTTTTGCGGTTATACCACCCCTTTCCCCCTCTTTAGTAAATTTGTGTATTATATCAGATTTTTCTATTTTATATTTGTCCTCCTGAAGGGCTGTCCACAGGGCATTCCTAAGAGTAGGCTTTAAACTTTTCGGGGATCCCTGATGTTGTCCGTGGCTAGGGGGAGGAGACCGAGGACAACATTCTCCTGGGCAATGAGCAAAAGCCCAGGGGGCTCCACCGCTTCCAATTTAGTGCAAATGGGGGCCTTCATGCTCCAGTGTTTGAAGAGGGACCACCGTATAAAAAGCATAAAGGGCAAGGACCAGTACTGGGTGGCAGCGTACTTAGACCCCCGGTACAAACACAAAATCATGGAAATGTTACCAGCATCACAGAGGGCTGGCAGAATGCAGCACTTCCAGTCCTTGCTTTGAGAAATGCTGCATTCTGATTTTGTGGGCGCTGGCAGAGGATTTTCCACCCACAGAGAAACAGGTGCGGTTACCAATCCTACCGTGCATTCAAGAAAAGGGTGGTTAGAAGATGTTTTGGTCACTTCGGATATGAGATCTTTCTTGCACCGAACCCATCGACAGCTGCTCTCTGGATCCAGCCTCAGGGAATGCCTAGACCAACAAGTGTCCGACTACATCGGGTTAACAGCCGATATGGACGCTCTGAGAAGCGAGGAACCCCTGGGCTACTGGGTGTGCAGGCTTGACCTGTGGCCAGAGCTGCCAAAATTTGCCCATGGAACTCTTGGCTTGCCTCTCGTTGAGTGTCCTGCCCAAAAGGACGTTTAGTGCAGCAGGGGGGATCGTGACCAATAAACGCACTCACCTACCTCACGACAATGTGGACTACCTCAAATTTCTAAAAATGAATGAGGCTTGGATCTCGGAGGAATTCAACACCTGTGATGATCACATTTAATTGAATTTCCTCATGCCAGCCCACGCATATCTGCCACCACACAGAAAAAAGAATAGTCCTTGTCTTATGTAAATACAGCGGCATAAAAGGCCTTTTATGTCCGGTGAATGCCTAATGTTTGGGGCCTTTACTCCTCTGGCCTGTAGTTAAATTTTTATCCAATGACTGCATAATATACCTCCAGCCACAAAATCACTTGATCTTTTTTGTACGGGAATGCCTAATTGTTGTGGCCTTAGACAAATTCAACACGTGTGACGACCAGATGTTATCGAATTTCACCTATTCTCATTTGAGGTTTATTCAAGAGGGGGGGATTTTGTTTTTAATCCAATTTAATATTTTTATTTCTTTTAAACATATTTATGTGACATGTTTTTGTATTGGCCTACAGTAAAATCATTATCCAATGACTGTCTAATATACTTGTACCTCCAGCCACATATTCACTTGATCTTTTCTTTTTGGTGAATACCTAATGTTTGGGGCCTGTATTCTACTGGCCCGCAGTAAAATTATTATTCAATGACTGCCTAATGTACCTCTAGCCATATAATCGCTTGTTCTTTTATGTAAGATGAATGCCTAATGTTTGGGTCCTGTTCTCCGCTGGCCTGAAGTAAAATTGTTATCCAATGACCATCTAATATACCTCCAGCCAAATAATAACTTCATCTTCTCTGTACGGTAAATGCCTAATGTTCGGGGCCTGTTCTCCAGTGGCCTAAAATAAAAAAAATTCTAGGCTCCAGCAGGGCACATTTTTGAGAATTTCCCTTTAAGACACATACAAATGGTCCCTGATTAAAATACATATTTATTGTGGGAATTTTTGTCATTAATCCCCCTCTAGTATGTCACTGTCCATGTTGTGGGACTATTTGTTCGCTTTCGCAAACCATTCCGGCCGATGTTCGTCCATCACTAAATATAGAGTACCTTCTTTTAAAAATGCAATGCAGTCCCATGATGTCATAAATCAGTTGTCATTTTTTGTGGGGTGGTGGTAGTATTAAAATATGCAGAACAAAGCAATAGCCTTTACTGTAGCCACCAATCTAGCTTCTATTTACATTTGTTGATTATTAAAGGGGTTTTTCACTTTAAAAAATAACAGCTAGGATGGAGGGTAGCATTGAATCAAATAACACAAGAGAAATGCTTCATTACATGGGTCAAATAATACTTAACTTTCTTTCTGACAATAGACTATCTTAGTAAAAGCTCTTCCTCTCTCTCCGTTTTTCCCCCCTCCTCTCTCTTTTTCTCTCCCTCTCTGAATAAAAATAGGGGGTGATATTTTAAAATAGCATGTTTATATGCAGAAATATGTTTTAAATTTACTTTACATAATAGATTTTACTTTACATAATTGGATACACATTTTATTTCAATGATATAGTATATCAAAAATCATATATAATTTCAAAATCAATCAAAATCATGTCATCATATGGATTTTTGGATTGCCATTTTTTTCATATTCCTTATTTACCCGTATTGTCTGCAAATACACAAACCAGGTAGGTATTAACCTACCCATATTGAATAATTCATATTACCACATGGCCAAAGAATTAGTAACCTATGCATAGCATCCTGCTGTATGTATACAATATCCTAACAATCAAGTGTTTATGTTTAATTAATTGTCTATTTACAGTATGTACTTTAGCATTTAAATGTCACATAATAGTTGTTAGACCAATGTTATATATTGTTGCATTGGCATATCTAAATAGTTATTAAAAATAACATCATAATACTATACAGAGGGGATGCTTATTAAATACTATATCACCAATTGCATTGCATGTAAATTCTCAAGCAATCATATACATATAGTACACTTACTTAGTTTTTGTGTAGTGCTATAGCAGTACTTCTCTTTTTATTTACCAAACACATTAGTAGCAGTCTTAGTTGCCCAGATTGATAAATAAAATGCACCCAAGGGTGTGCTATACATATACAATATATCAATATGGTTGCTTTTGTCTGGAGGTAGATATTTCCAGTCATAACATTAAGGAACAAATATATACACATGACAACAGAAAATCCCATTCACACAAAAAAATAATTAACTGTATTGTAATTGTTATATTCATATAATGCGACTATCTGCATTTACATCAAGCAGAGTGTTAGCTTTAAACCTCAGCCAGCTCCTTAGCTGCATCCCCTCCCCAGCAGTGGTTAGATTATTTTCCATTTGTGGTACTAAGCATGCATAAAATCACCTTATTATGCTCTGTTTCACTTGGAATCTGTCTCTTCAGAGCTATAATATAATAATGTGTATATGTGTGTGTGTGTGGGTATATATATATATATATATATATATATATATATAGTGAGGTATTAACTCTTTTTCAGGGGTCATTCTCACAATTATCTTCATAACAGCCGGATTGCAGGTCCAAATATGAGGTTTATTTTCACAGCAACAAAACATAAATTAAACAAAACAAACACCTGCCCATCTAGGCACTTGCTAATACAGAAACACAAGCCCTGACTCACCTAAATCAGATGTGGTACATAAATGTGTCTTTTACCAGCCATACAGTCCAGGTGATCCTTCAACACCTTTTGGGGGATTGTGGCCCAGTAGTCCTCCCGACTCTGGCCTTGTGACTCTTGTTCCCAGGCGTCACAGTGTCCCCCAACGTCCCGGATAGCACCTAGCCCCTCAGCCAGTCCGGCTGAGACCATTCGTAAAGAGCTTACAGCAGGACTCTGTTTCTCAAAGACTCTCTCTCTTCTGACTGAGAGTCTGGGCTCTTATCAGAGACTGATTGCAGCACCTGGTGCTGCCTCAGACCTGATAATTGACGGGGAAGACATGGAAATTCCTCCCATAAATCTCCCCTAGCAGCTATGAGGCCTGTCCCTGCCTCACATACCCCCCCTTTGTTCAAGCCCGTAGGGGGAACACTAGCATTAAATTCAGATGCTCGTGAGCGGGCATCGACCTGGTCTACAGTCTTCCCTTTATTCTGCCAGACCGAGGACAAGAGCGCTTGGTTTGTCGCACTCATGAGTTTATTACAGAGCCGATAAGAGAAGGTACTTTCTTTCACGAGACAGGATGATGCGCTTTTGCAACCATGGTCTCTCTCTTTTCTTTTTTCTGTTCCTCTCCACATTTGGCATTCTGTCTCTGAAACTTTTCTCAGAAAAAGTTTTTATATGACCGGCAGGCGTTCTTTTTAGATTCTCTGGCTTATACACATGCTTCTCATGTCCTTGCTTGGACTGTTGCAGCTCTTGGCCAAACAGTTCCTAGTCATGGTCATGTCCCGACCCTTTCTACTTTGCCTTGCGGGGCTCCTTCCACATAGCAGGCTTATCCCTGCTCGCTTCTTTTGTGTGCCTCTGATTCAATTCTTCCTTCTTTCCAGCAGTGTTTATTTTTTTACCTTCAGTAGCTGCTCCTTCGGTCAGTGCAGCACCTGAGGATTTCACGTCCTCTGATACATCGGCCCTAACTTCTTCAACCTTGGTTTTCTTGGACCCGGCATCATGTTCTTGCCCTCTGAAGTCCTTTTCCTCTTTTTCATCAAGGTAGAAGGTACCGGGGACACCAGGGTCTTCACCACACTCGTCGACTTCTGGGATTTTCTCTAGAGGCTCACTTAGGACACTGTTCTCCTTTCGAGAAGAATTCAAAAGAGCCAACCCACAGTAGTACACAGGATCTGCATACTGGTCGTCCATCTCCTCGTGTAACTTCCCCAGCAGGCTGCTGGCTACTTTGATGGCCTTGCAGGCGGAGGGGATGTCTTTCGGGACCAGGTCCTGGCTACCCACTGCCATGAGTCTCTTGGCCTCTGCATCCACATCAGCCCCATCAACGGGTTCAGCAGAAAGATCTTCCGGCTTCTATGCCTTGGTCGGCACCGCAGTTTTTCTGTATTTCTTTGAAATCTTTGCTCTTCACCTGCATATCAGGCCAAAGACCCTTCAGCGCACTCATTTATTTTGGGGTATCCTCCCTTGACCCCTCTTCAGCCTTCTTTGGTTACGTTGTGAAGACAGCTAGTCTTTTCTTTATCATATCTAGGCACTGTGTAGAGAGGGAGGAATCATCTTCCTGATTGCAGCAGTACCGACATGTCAGCTCATCTACCACAGCCTGGGTTTGGGTCTCAGAAACTAGGCTGAAGTCTCCCCTCTTAACTCCCGTCATGTCAGGTACATGTCTGGTCGCTACCAGTAACCACCTCAATTTTGCAAGACCTCGACATGGTAGCTTCCCTCTCGTAGTTGCTAACGGTCATAGCACACACATCACCTATACTGCTCAGGTCATTATTAACCCTGAACTCAGGTCATTATTAACCCCCACCTAGGACACCTCCCCAGCTGCCATAGAACCTTGTGGTACGTGTGGTACCCCCTCTAGTACTGCCACACTTTCCTGTCTGTTCATCACCTTGGGTTCCCCCAGCCTTAATTTCTCAACATTTATCAACCCTTCTGCCTTTTTTAAAATTTTCCTCAAGGGGGCACTATTCCCCCAACCACATCCTGCAACGGAAAAGGCATGTCATTATCATCACCTATTTCAAAATATGTCACATTTTCATTTTGCACTTTTGTTTCTAATGGTCACTTCTGCTGGAGTTTTGTCCCTGACTACAAAAGTGTTTCCACCTCTCCACAAATCACAGACCAACATTCCCTCATGTATGAGTGTATTTATATAATTAATAAATCCATGAGTCCCAGTTGTCACCATAGTCTCACATCTAGTGAGAACTAACCTGACAGTCCTAATTAGTCGCATTATTGTCCAGCGTATTTATCCCTTTGCCAGTCTCCAGTTTCACGGGCATTTTGGGCATCACAATAACCTTTTTCCCTGCAGATTCCTGCGAGGGAAAAACAACAACAGGCTTACCTGCCTATTCAGACACTGCGTTTTCCACATAGTCACACCCCCCTGTAACAGTTCCTGTGCTCTGCAACTTATCACCTACCAGCCCAGCAGGTAGCAACTGTTGCTGACATTCTTACCCCCTGACGTCGTGGATTCGATAGTCTCAGGAGACGAAGGTATTCCCAGGACGTCTCTACCGAGATAACCAGACTTCTCCTCTTGATTTCTGGTATAATGAACACCGGCAGACTCCTTACTGCAACCGTTGCCACCTGAAACAGCATGGCCTGGAGTCCCGACTTTTCCTGGGTGATCACTCCAGCCGCACCCATTTGGACTCTGTGCACAGTCGCAAGTAATATAGGAACTCCGAAAAACCGCACTGTTCTCTATCTTCTTGTCTTCCTGACGGTTGCCCTTGGCAATGGCCTACATCTGCGTTTCCAACGGGACTCCGCTCTCAGCCAAGTTCAGAGCAGCCTCTCCAAGTGCAGCACTCAGCTTCCTTAGCAAGGAATTTGTTTCCCGCACCAGCTGCCCCATTACTTCCTCTGTGGCCTTGGTTTTCCGCCAAACCGGGCCACTTCCCACAGATAACATCACCTTGGTTATGGGGGGTTTCCGCCATAACCATCTTTCACCCAGGTCGCCATTTTGACCAAAACTTTCCACAGGTCAGTCTCTGTAAATTAGGGCTACTTTAAATCCCCGCACAGTTTGCACTTCAGATTTTAAAAAGTCCAGATTATCACCAGCAGCACATGCTCCAACGAACAAACAGGCTCATGAGTTATCGCTGCCTCCTACTTTTCAGCACGGATGCCTGCACGCATCCTCCAACAATTGTGAGGGATTAGATTTTTTTCGGGGGTCATTCTCACAATTATCTTCACAAAAGCCAGATTGCAGGTCCAAACGTGAGGTTTATTTTCAAAGCAACAAAGCATAAATTAAACAAAACAAACACCTGCCCATCTAGGCACTTTCTAATACAAAAGCACAAGCCCTGACCTAAATCCAGCACTGTTCAGATGTGGAACATAAATGTTGCTTTCTCCAGCCATACAGTCCAGGTTATCCTTATACACCTTTTGGAGGATTGTGGCCCATTAGTCCTCCCTACTCTGTCCTCGTGACCCTTGTTCCCAGGCGTCACGGCGTCTCCCAACGTCCTGGCTAGCACCTAGCCCCGTGGCCCCTCAGCCAGCCCGGCTGAGACCATTCGTACAGAGCCTTCAGCATAACTCTGTTTCACAGAGACAGTCTGGGCTGGGCTCTTATCCCAGACTGATTGTGGCACCTGGTGCTGCCTCAGACCTGAGGACTGTCGGGGAAGACATATAAATTCCTGCCATAAATCTCCCCTAGCAGCTATGAGGCCTGTCACTGCCTCACAATATATGTGTATGTATATATATATATATATATATATATATATATATATATATATATATTTTATATATATATATATATATATATATATATATTCTATGCTTATTATTTCTATTTATTTTTTTAACTATGACATGCATCCTATTAACTTTTCAGCACAAAGTTTATTGTCAAATACATTATAAGTACAATCTATATTGTATTGAAATTAATGTGAAGTGAGTATTTATCTGATGCTAAAACTCAATGATTAATTTAACAAATTAAATTAGATAACACAACAGGCACTTCTCCATATTTACTAGACAAGACTTTATTCTTGTGTGGTACATTCCTATTTACCATATTTTCTCCCATCCTATTACAGTGGCTTTACATGGTTCACTGAAACACATTATAATAATAATAATAATAATAATAATAATAATAATACTAATAAAGAACAATTGCAACAACTTGTATTTTAGAGAGCTGAAGTGACTTCCCGATAACCGCCATGATCGGGCGGGTGCAGAATCTACGCCTACCTGATCATCAGCAAGGCCTGGCTGTTCCTGATAGCTGATACCCTGCTATATACATCAGCATAGGTGATTACACCAAGGCTGGCACATTAACCCTTTGTATGCTTTCTCTCCGACCCCATTGGGTCCCCAGGTTGCTGTGACTGGGACCTGATGGCTGGGGATGCCTTCCACAGGTATTGTGGCTTGCCTTCTATGGAAGTCTGCAAGATGCTTTTTCTCCTGTTAGCCCTAAGCCTTATAAGGTCCTAAAAAATAAAATTACATTCACAAAATGATGCAAACATAAAATAGACATATAGTGAATGTTAATTAATAACTACTGTATTTTATGATAGATCACAATCCAACTTAAAAGCAGAGGAATTCAAATTTTTAAAATAGATCATTTTTTCAACATTTTCCGTACATTTTGTATTTTTTTTAAATAAATAAAGGTAAAACATATTGGCTCAAATTTACATTTACCATAAAGTGCAATGTGTCAGTAAAAAAAAAAAAAAATCAGCCGTGCGATGCCAGAAGATGTAGTCGCCACTTGGCCAGGAGCACAGAATCAGGGAGCAGGTCACCTCCTAATACGTCCCTAATCTGACCCTGACTCTTAACTGCATGAGCCGACCCTGATGGTGGGAGGGCTCATACTCCAGAACCTTCAAGTCCCTACTAGCCCTCAGGGTGGCCCTTACTAGGAGCAGGGTAAGACGACCTGTTCCTTCTGGACACGGAGGAACAGGAGTCTCACTGGCCAAGCTGCAAGGAATGGGGGAACACAAACAGACCTATGAATATGGCAGGGGAACTGCACTAGTTCCACCTACCTGCCACAGCCTTGCTGACTGGATCCCTGTGCTGACAAGCTGATGTCCACACAATACTAAATGAACACAGCAAACACACATCCACACATAGGAACCCAGATCCATAGCTGCACCAAATAACAAAAGGAAAACATCAACTGAACATCACATATAACATAAACTTATGACCACAAGGGTGGCCCCCACTGGCAGATGGTGAATTACCAAGAGGATGTCTCCAGCAAAGCATGGCTAAAGAACCCCTCAGCTTCTCCAACGAGGCTTTATAGCCCAAAGTGGCCACACCCACACAGACACACACAGGAAAGGGAATTAACCCTTCCAACACCAACAAGGGAAGTGAAACCACTTAAAGGGGAATACACACACAAACACACTGGAGCTGTTACCGCCGGCAACGACATGCATGGCAACCATGTCCTGGGAGTCAGCCAAAAGGCTGAGACACTGCCACCACATGTACAATATAGAACACGTTGCCACGGGCAGCCACCAGTGAAGGGAAGTGTCACAGTGCACACACCTAAACCTCGTGCACACCAAGCACATAAAAGGCACACCTACAAAGACAGGTAGCCAGGTGCAACCGCATACACAAACAGCAAGCTGCCAGATAAAAATGTTGCCAGCTGCAACCACAGGTGAGGCAACATACTTCAGCCCTCACCTGTGATTGACAACACAACCAAGACCGCAGGCAACTGCATGCGGTTACAGGAGTAACGACCATGACCATGGTTGTGACACATTCCTGGAGAATTCCTTTAATATAGTCTTGATCTGATGTTGCCTGCATTGGTTTCTCACATTGTCTATGTATCTTTCATTTTTAAATTTGGATTATCTGTATATTAACACATGCATTAAAATCCATAAACATGAGCCTAACACATAATGTACTGTATAGCTTCAGGTGTATGGGGTCATATATATATATATATATACATATATATATATATATATATATATATATATATATATATATATATATTATCATTATCCTATCCATCCCATTTTTAGATTGACAAGCATAGAATATATTTACTCAGATTTTGAAGGACTATTCTCAGTCTTGGGGGCTCTAACATCTGGTAATGTGTGCATTGGATTTGATACAGTTACCCATAGACCAACAGAGGAGAAATATACTATATAGCTCTGGAAAAAAAATTTAGGCAGACCAATGTATCCACAATGATACTTCCAAAATAAACTGCTCTAAAATTATCAGTAGTATTGAGTAAGATTAGTATATATATATTTTTTAACTTGAAGATGTTTTGCCAATCTTTCGACTGGCTTTTCAATTAGAAAGCCAGTTGGATGACTAGCAAAATGTCTTTAAGAAAAAAAAAAGAAACAAAAAAAACTCTAGTTGCTCTACCTTATTAGTACAGATATACCTCGACCTGGATGAATTTGAACCATCACAGACATATTGCTCTAAAATGTATAAAGCAAGAAAATGATGTCCAGAAACGGGAAGTTAACAAATAGGCATGCATAGTATTTCCTCAGTTACATGTTTACTAATAACCAATGACTATATCTTTATAAATAAACACTTTATTTTATAAAAAATTTTTACCTCATCTAGTTACATAAATATATAAAAATGCTCCTAATATCAAGATAAATAGGACATTTTGTGGATGATTATTATAGCTAATTCACTTCAGGCAAGATTGAACCATCTTTCTTGTGTAATACACTAGCTCTTAGGCAAAAGAATCTGAAGAATAAATGAGTCCTTTGTCAAGGTGCTCCTTTGGGCATTTTCACAAGACTTTGAGTTCTACTTACAATAAACAATAAATTCTGCTAAGGGGTATTTTTACCCCGGCACCAGATCAATAGGACAACAGAATGGTTAATGGAGAAAGCTTATCAAGTAGGTCAATATAGGATTTGAATCTTCCTGCAGGGAGCTTATAATTGATGCTTTAAATAGGAATTTGTCTAGCTATTCCCTCTCTTATGACTTTAAGGAGTCAAACAGGTTGTAATTAATTTGTTTTTGTTTGTGGGTGATTATAACTTTGAAGAAAGAATCTTTTTGCAAAAAGATGACTAGAACAGTGTGGTCTATGATTCCTATTAAATATGTGGGCTGAGTTTTGTTAGTCAAGGGATTAATTTGCTGTAGCAGATGTGAGAGATCAAGAAATAGAGACTTTGCTTTTTCAGAAACAACCAGTTTCAAAACATAAGGATTATTACACAAGAGAAAATAGTATTATTTTAGAAACAAGAAAATGATTTTAGATAAGATTGCTCCAAAACCCAAATATATATTTACTAAAACAGAGAAAATAGAACATAATTAGTGCAAAGAAGTTATGCTCTTTATCGTTTTTGTTCATATTCATGTATAGTTTTAAATATCAACTACCAGTACTTAACTTTATTGATGAAACAATCTAAACAATTAAAAGGATATGTCAGTGTACAATACATTGTACTATATTATTGTGCCTCAAGCATACATTCTGACTCACACATATTTTGTGCTGGAAGAATAAACATGCTTGGTACAGTAGTATATGTGCATCTCAAATTAGAATATCATCAAAAAGTTAATTTAATTCAATTTAAATAATGAAACTGATATATTATATAGATGCATTACACACAGATTAATCTATGTCAAGCATGTATTTCTTTTTATGTTGATGATTATGGCTTACAGCTAATTAAAACCCAAATGTTAGTATTTCAGAAATTTTGACTATTATATAAGATCAATTAAAAAATGATTTTAACATAGAAATGTTAGCCTACTGAAAAGTATATATAGTATCAATCCTTTTTCATGAATTATTGCATTAATGTGGCATGGCATGGAGGCACTGCTGAGGTGCTATAGAAGCCCAGGTTGCTTTGATAGTGGCCTTTAGCTCATCTGCAACGTTGGGTCTGGTATCTCTCATCAGAAAGTTTGCTGGCCAATCAAGCTCAGTGATATTATGCTAATTAAACCAGGTATTGGCACTTCTGACAGTGTAGTCAGGTGCCAAGTCCTGCTAGAAAATGAAATAAACATCTACATAAGGCCACGTGCACACGGCCGCTGTGCGGCTATTCTGTGCATTGGGGACCGCAATTGCGGTCCCCAATGCACGGGCAACATCCGTGCAGCAGACTGCACCCATTCAATTTGAATGGGTCTGTGGTCTGTCCGCACCGCAAAAAAATATGACATATCATATTTATTTGCTGTGCGATACAACGGAAAGAAACTCCACGTAAGCACTCTGTAGTGCTTCCGGTGTTCCGTTCCGTGACTTCATTCCGCATCTTCGGAATTGCGGACCCATTTAAGTGAATGGGTCCACATCCGTGATGCGTGGTGCACACTACCCGTGGCCTTGGATTTCCGACCCGCCTTTTGCGGGCCACAATACAGTCATGGCCGCCCAGAAGCTGTGTGCATGAGGTCTAAAGCTTGTCAGCCAAAAGAAAGCATAGAATGTTTGAAAATTTTCTAGAAGACTGCTATGCTGACTTTGGACTTAATATTACACAGTGGACCAACGCCACCAAATTACCTGGCTCCCCAAACTATCACTGACTGTGGAAAATTCACAATGGACCTCAAGCAACTTGGATTGCGTGACTCTCCACTCTCTCTAGACTCTAGGACCTTGATTTCCAAATTAACTTCAAAATTTACTTTCATCTGAAAACAGGACTGGACCACTGAGCAACAATTCTGTCCTTTTTCTCCTTAGCGCAGGAAAGAAGATTCTGATGATCTCTCTGTGTCATGGGGGCAAGGCACAAGGAATAGGACAGTTATAGCTCATGTTCTGGATACATATGTCTGTGTGTGGTGGCTCTTAAAGCACTGGTTTCAGATGTAATCCTCTCCCTATTTCCTTCAAATTTTTGAATAGCCTTTTACTGACAATCCTTTCAAGGCTGCTGTTATCCCTGTTGCTTGTGCTTTTTCGACCACACTTTTTCCATCTATTTAACTTTCCATTAAAGTTTAATGGAAAGTTAAAACATGCCCCTTAATGCCTGGGCCCCTTATATAGATTATACTTACCTCACTTTCTGGCACCAGCGTCGCTCCTGCCCCCATTCATGGTTGCAGCTGTATCTCCCTGTTGCGTGGATCAAAACATCCAGTGATGGAAGGAGCAGCCAATAGAAGGCCGCAATGGCCTTCCCTACGATCATCCTCTAGGTTATCCTACTGTCATACTGTCATATGCTAGGTCTTCAGCAATGAGGGTGCCATAGATTGTCTTCTGGACAACTGCCAAGTTAGCAGTCTTCCCTATGATTGTGTAGCCTACTGAACCAGACTGAGGGACCTTTTAAAGTCTTAGGAAACCTTTGCAGGTGTTTTTTTAGTTTGTTTTTTTTCTTAGCTGATTAGTGTGTGACACCATGAGTCTAGAATATTGAACTTTTTCACAATATTCTACTTTTCTGAGATACTGACTTTTGGATTTTCATTAGCTTTAAGTCAACATAAAAAGAAATAGATCTGTGTAATACATCTATATATTTAACTTTTTGAATTAAATTACTAAAATTACCTTTTTTACTAGACAAATAATAGGTTGCAGTTGATATAAAAAAAATCTCAGTATCATATTGCAATACAGATTTATTTCATATGATTTGATCTGGTGAGAAGATAGTTTAGTGCAATAATATGATATAAAGATATTACTCATTAACTAGAAGTATCAAGACCATACTGTATATAGTAGAGAGTAGATATTTGGTATTCAATATTTACATCTGTTGTCACTCTAAATGAGAACTAATAATTCTGATGTACTACTGTTCTCTTTGTTTTGGGATATAACTTTTTTGCAAGTTTGCAGGGAGAAATACACATCAGAAATTCTTCCTAATCCCAGTTGATCTTATCAGAGTTCCTATAGTCTGACTGAGAGAATACAAAAAGCGGCAAAACTCAAGGGAAATGCGACTGAACATGGAATCTAAGGTCATTTGTAAAAAGATATATAAAGTATATATCATAAAGTATTCATGAGTACTATAGGTATACATGGCTGGGGATGATAGTTGTTTGGAGAATTGCAGCGCCCAGATCTTCTCATAGTTTGAAAATATAGTAACTGGATTACTTGAATCCTATGACAATTTACACACAATTTATGCTTTGCAGAAGGTCTTAGGAAGTTTTATGCACATAGAGTATTCAATAAAATATGATTATAATTATTTCAGCTTTATATTTGGCTTGAAGTGTATGTTGAAGTCTTTCATAGAGTACACTGTTAATATAAATACCATAAGTACCATTTTATTTTTTGCAGTTAGTAATGTATGTTTGCATTTATTTTATTCAATGATGGATAAATACTACAATATTCTTTCACTACAGTTTAGTATGTCAATTTGCTCTAAGTTATATAAAATTTTAGATACTAAATAAACCACTTTCTGTCTAGGCCAAGAATAGTTACAGGGCAAGGGAATGGTCCTTGTGGCAAATATAAATTTATATTGTGCTTCTGATTGTACTGTGCTCACTTATACATTGTGCCATCTGCAGCACAATTTCATAGTGTGGCAAGGAACTGAAAAAAATAAATAAATAAACATAGCACTTCTGTTGAGCTCTGTGCTCCCAAATCTCCATTGTTAGGGAACCCTGTGAGGTCAATAATGATGTCACATTGATGGGCCAAAATTGCTTGGAATCATGCATAGGGTATGCAATCATAGTCCTCTCTACATATCTGTATATACAAATCATATTATGTAGAGAGAATCTTAATCACACATCCTCATTCCTATACTTCTGATACGACAACTGTTTGCAATTTGCAGCATTTCTTTTGATAAAACATGGCTATACAGCACTAGTATCAATCATTTGCTGTGCACTATTAAGAGGCATTAGTATACAGTTTGATCAAAGACAATAGGCCCACTTACCGCGACAAGGTTGCCTCTTTTTAAGTGGGGACCTACTCTAACCATAGCGTGGCGCCGTGCGGCGACCACCCCGCCTCCACACTGCTCCAGCAGGTAACGGGATCCAACAGCCACACCTCGGCCCCACCGTGCGGCAGAGCCACCCAGGCCTTGGATCCCATCACTCCACCGGCACAGCACAGAAGCAGCGACGGCCACCGTCCAGCGCCGCATGTGAACTGGTGCAAAGGGATCACCTGTTCACAGCTTCTCAGGAACTCCAACTGAGATGTGGTAGGAATTATAAAACCCTTTGCAGACTTCTGCTAAGTGGTGTGGAGGCGCGGTGGTCGCCGCACGGCACCGCTCTATGGTTAGAGTAGGTCCCCACTTAAAAAGAGGCAACCTTGTCGCGGTACTAATGCCTCTTAATAGTGCACAGCAAATGATTGATACTAGTGCTGTATAGCCATGTTTTATTGAAATGCTGCACATTGCAAACAGTTGTCGTATCAGAAGTATAGGAATGAGGATGTGCGATTTAGATTCTCTCTACATAATACAATGTATATACAAATCATACAAATCAATTTGTTCATCTGAACAAATTCTTCATCTGTGAGGGACTGTCCCTCTAAAGATAATTGCCCTCTGTGCCAGCAGATTAGCATGGGTGCCATGATAATTTTGCACATGCTCTGTTACTGTGGGTATCAGCACAGGCACAATTTATATGTCTACGAAAACAAATCAGGGATTGTGCATACACCACTAAAATGTATTATTTGTAGTAACAGTGCATGTGCAAGATTATCAATGTCATGCAAGATGTCCGGGCATGTTAATCTACTGGCAGAGGCAGCGTCTAAAGCTGTGGGGACCCTTCCTCACAAGTGTAAATTTGTTCAGATGAATGGATAGATTTGTACAAATTGATTCATTTATCACTAACCAAAAGAAAAAGAAATACAAGTAAATGCAATTTTGTTTTCACATGATACATTTTCACATCAACAATTTTGTATAAGTATCAAGTGTCATGAATACATTTTTTGCATACACAATTTGCATTATCCCAAACATGAAGGGGGAGATTTATTGAAGTCTAGCGTATTCTGGAAAGTGGTGAGGGTAGTGTAAAACTGTCACTTGCAGCAAAATTTGTTGCATTTAAAAAGTCGCAAATGCAGTTAAAATTCAGTTTTTTACACCACAAAAGTGGCATGGGGGCATGATAAATTCTTCCAAAATGATTACCCTCAGCCATTATATTTTTCTGTTATTTGTTGGCCATATTTACATTTTCTCCTTTAATAAAACATTTCTGCATTAGAGTATTTGTTCTTGGTTCTTTAGAATTCTATGCAAATTATTTTTGTGTCTCAAGAAGTCATCTACAGTATCCCCATACTACTCATAGTCCTAAAGCAAGCCAAGCCAAGTGGCTAGAACAAGAGCCTCCCTGCTGTGTCCTGCCTTTTGTAGAACAACAATGTTGTTAATGATCTAGTGACCACCCATACTATATGTGATTTTAAGGTGGTCAATATTGGACTGTCCTATGCTAGGTGGAGCGAGTATCTGAATTTCAAATGAAAGTGTTATAGACTTATAAAGAAATTAGGAAAACAATATCTGCATATATATATATATATATATATATATATATATATAGGCTGTTATTTTAAAACATAGCTTGAAAAAAATGAGTCTTTTTTCCTATTTCTGACCACTTTTTCCTAATAAAATCAAAAAAATGAATTGACATTCCCTTTAAAAAAGCTACATCCTTAAGTTGGTACTTACTCCTTATAGGAGCACTTGTGTTTTGCTCCTTTGATCCACCACTGCAATCATTATGCTTTGCAATTAATCACTGGCCATAGAGGTGACATATCCAACAAGCAACATGGCACTGGGTCACTGGGAGGACACATCACTGTTGTGGCCAGTCATTAGCTGCAGCAGCACATGTGAGCGCCATCCATGCCCAAATTTGGCAAATGGAGACTGGAGCATGCACAAATGCAGTGGTAAACCTAAGGAGTCAAACCCAAGTAGCAGGGAGCATGTAAGTAGGCTTCCTTCCATAGGTCTGGAGAGTAAGAGGAAACTGGGCTGATATTTAATATTAGACATAAGCATAGTTTCTGGAGGTGGACTGAAATAATTGCTTTCAACAATTTCCTTTAATGGCAAATACTGTAACTGCATGAAGCTATTCCAACATCCGAAACAAAATTCCGGACTGAATATAACTAGTTACTATCCAATATTCAATACAATGTGACGTTCTGACTTAAAATCCATTGAAATATTGGCATTTATAGGTTGCTAAATTTATAGTTTGCATGCAGTATGGATTTTCAGCAGAATAGCACTTCAATGCATTTTACAACCTAACTTAATCTCAGCAATGTCAAGCCATTTTTGTCACATTTTTGAATCTTGTGTTAGTGGCACCATTTTCAATATGCAAAAAAATAAATAAACAAATAAATAAATCAGACTTCAGTACCACAATCAATGTCACACATATGACAGTCATTGAACCATGGACGAACACTGCATGCATAGCCCAATCGAGCATATGCCCCAAGCCCCACAATATTATAAAAACGGGCATAAACTTTATCACATGCGTCAGATAAGACTTGCTTCAAAAATGAGGAAAATGCATTAAGTGCCACGTTTCAACTTTCATTCTTTTTTTTTTTTTTTTTTTTTTCATTTCAATAGTTTTTATTGAGTGATTCAAAGTCATACATGAAAAACTAGAGAAGTGGGAAGATGACAAATCTCCACTACTCATAAACATTACAGAACTTATTTCAGGTCTGGCAAATACAAATTTCGGATCGTGAGACTTTCATACATGTTTTACATCAGGGAGACAGCTTATCTCAAAAAACGGATGACTGTTATCATTACGGTTACATAAACCTAGACATGTTCACGACAATAATTGCTTAATTGCTTAAGAAGAGCCACCAAAAGCCTGGCTTAACCGTCCGCAGGTCAATTATGCAGGTCGCTAGCAATTAATAGAAACCTGAGGTCTATCTTAGCGGCTATTTTTTGAGAGACATCTTGTGAGACACATCCGAGACAGGTCATGTAGGGAAATCCAGATGGAAATAGGAATATTCAACTGAGGTTCAGATTACCCTTGGGGTGTACTAAAACTGGCCTTATCCAGTAGGCCCTGAATAACCTCTAAAAGAGATCCAGTTACACCAGATCCTCAAAAATTTCGGGTGAGATCTCATTTCCCAAGAGGACAATTCCTCCAGGCGATAAATCTGGTCTATTTTTTGGAGCCATTGCTCTGTACCTGGGACCTCTGCTGTCAACCACAGAAGGGGAATTAGTAATTTAGCCGCATATATTAATTGTTTAAACAGTGCTAAATTGGGTGGGGGAGGATCAGTAGGGAAAAGGTTTAGAAGGGCAACCTCCGGTGATGGGACAACATTAGATTTACAAATTTTATTACTAGTCTGAAAAATCTTTACCCACCAACTAGCTAGGATCGGGCATGACCACCATATATGGAGAAAAGTACCTTTGTTTTCAGAGCACCTCCAGCATGTGTCCGAGGCCGAAACAGAGTACAGGCAAGTCTTGTCAGGGGTTTTATACCAGCGAGTGATAATTTTGTAATTATTCTCCTGAATTTTGACACAACGTGAGGCTTTATGAGAGGAGTTAAAAATATTAGCGACAGCCTCAGGGGGGAAGCATTTATCTAGATCTCTTTCCCATAGTCTGATATATGCCGGCGTCAGCGCAGTAGGGGGAGTCCTTATCCTGTTGTACCATTGTGAGATTGATTTACGTGGGGGGGAGTTTAAGGAAATTAGATGCTCAAACCACGTTACAGGGCGTAACAGGTCCTGTACTTGAATGTGTTGAGACATGTAAGCCCTTAAAAAGAACGTGCCGTTAAAACTAGAGCAAGGGACCTTCAATAGGTCATTTAGTGCTTTGACAGAAAGTAACTGTCCATCTGCATAGAGGTCAATCAATCTCACCTTAGCCTTGAGAATTTCGGTAGGTAGACTTTTTTGCAGGGCCTGGGGGGCCAGTTGTAGAACATCTGCTATATTAAGGATAGGAGATGGAAAAGGAGAGCCAAGGGGAGAGGATTGTAAAGCTTTCCAGGCATTTAGGGTGGCTTTCATTACTGGAGAGATATTCGGGTGATGAGGCGGTAATGACATTTGCCCTAGCAGCGCAGTTCTGAAAGGAAGTCCTAATAAGGCTTCTTCCATAGGGACCCAGGATTTATGCTTGGGGGCTATCAACCAATCCACCACTCTGGTAAGTAAAACTGCTTTCCCATAGAATTCAGGATCTGGTAGTGAGATCCCTCCTCTCTCCCTCGGGTAGGATAGCAACGTGTAGGACAATCTGGCTTTTTTCTTGTTCCATATGAAAGCTCGGAACATGGACCGAAGTTTAGTATAATATGTAGAAGGGACTGGAATAGGAAGAGTCTGTTGGAGGTATGTGAGCTTGGGGATAACCAGAGAGAGTAAGATGTTTTTCCTCCCAAACCATGAAAGTATGGGGACATCCAGGGAATTCAGGTCTTCGGCCAACTTACTTAGGAGAGGGATATAGTTCAAGTTGAAGAGTTGGTTTGGATCCATGGACATTTTAATCCCCAGAAACGTTAAAAAGGGGGCAGACCAATTAAAGGGAGAGTTTGCTTCTAAATGGTCTCTTAAGGATTTCTTAAGGCCTGTGGAGATTATAAGCGATTTACTGTGGTTAACTTTAAAATTGGAATAGTATCCATAAATTTCCAAGTGTCTATAAATAATAGGGAGAGCTGTCTCAGGATTACTAATTATTAACAGCAGATCGTCCGCGAATGCAGCTATTTTATGTTGTTGGTCTCCTAACGTTATTCCCTGAATGTCCCCATCTAACCTAATGGTCTGCAACAGAGGCTCCAAGGCGAGGACGAACAGGAGCGGGGAAAGGGGGCAACCTTGGCGTGTGCCATTCTTAATCTTGAAGGGTTCAGAGAGGGTATCATTTACCCTGATTGAAGCCGAAGCATGACTGTACATGGCCTCTATTGCTAAGATAAAGGGAGGCGGGATACCTCGGGATCTAAGCGTCGAGTACATAAAGGACCAATTGACCCTATCGAAGGCCTTCTCAGCATCGGTGCTAAGAAGGACAAGAGGGATGTTCTTTCTTTTAACATAGTGAATGATATTAAGTATTCGGGCCGTATTATCCTTCCCCTCTCTTTGTTTTACGAATCCAACTTGATCCCTGTGTATAAGAGATGGAAGGACCACAGCCAGTCTATTCGCAAGCATTTTAGCTAAAAGCTTTAGGTCTATGTTAAGAAGCGAGATAGGCCTGAAATTGGGGCATAACGTATGGTCTTTACCCTCTTTAGGAATCAAGGTAATGTGGGCTCTTGTCATGTCTGGGGAGAGGGGTGTGCCAGCTAATGTGGCGTTATACACTGGAAGGAGGTGTGGAATCAGTATCTCCTGAAACGTCGAGTAGTAAGGAATAGGAAGGCCATCGGGACCTGGGCATTTCCCTCTAGGGGAAGTTTTAATAGCTTCCAGTAGTTCCCCTGAGGAAAAGGGAGATGTCAAACGGGCCGCGTTTTGTTCTGACAGCGAGGGAAGATCCAACGACTCTAAATAAAGAGAGAGGGATGAAGGCAACGCCGTATCACTCGGGAGAGATTGTTGTGGGTTAAGATTATAAAGGGATTCATAATAGTCTCTAAACAGAGAAGCTATTTTGTTAGTTTCAAAGGTTAGAGCACCATCCGGGGTTTTTAGCTTGTGTATGAAGTTTTGCATTCTCCTACTTTTTAGCCTGGACATCATAAAGCGGGAGGCCTTGTTTCCATGGGCAAATATTTTATGTTGAGAGTGTAAGTAGAACTTAGCAGAATTTATGTTAAGAAGATTCTTGAGAGAGGCCCTGCATGAGGAAAGCTCCTGAAGCTGAGACTCCAATAGAGAGGTTTTATGGGCTCTTTCCAGGAAGCTAATTTTCTCATGAAGGGAGTCTATCTGTCTTTGCCTTTCTTTTTTTAGATGAGCTCCCAGGCTAATACAATGACCACGTATGTAAGCTTTGTGGGCGTCCCAAACTGTTTGTGATGAAACCTCAGGGGTGCAATTGGTGTCAAAGAATTCTCTTAACAATTGTGACATTTTGGATATGTTATTTGAAGAGTTAATAAGCTGTTCATTAAATCTCCAGTGGACTCTATGTTTCTGGTTAGAGGGCTGTGCCATATGAATAATTATTGGGGCGTGGTCGGATAGGATTATGGAACCTATTTCAGCCCTGGAACACAGCTGGAGATGCTCTTTTGACACAAATAAATAGTCTAAGCGCTGGTATGATTTGTGCATATGGGAGTAAAAGGTATAATCCCTGGAGTCTGGATTCATGGTACGCCAGACATCTATCAAGTGAGCTTTAGATAGACCCCTCAATAGAGAGCGAATACCCTTTTGAGATTGGGCCGATTTTTGGGAGGAAGAGTCTATGAGGGGATTCAGGACTAGGTTCAAGTCTCCTCCTACCACCGTGACACCACCTCTAAAAGTTTCTAATTTCTGAAGAGTTGAGTTCAGCCACGAAATCTGGTGATCATTTGGGGCGTATAGGTTCACAAATGTGTATAAATGTTGTCCAATCTTTCCCTTAATCATCAGAAACCTCCCATCCGGATCACATATTTGATCATCCAGAATGAATGGTACTTTACTGTGGAATCCAATGCTAACACCTTTAGAGTTTGACGAAGGGGATCCACAATGGAACCACGTAGGGTAATAAGAAAAGGAAAGATTGGGAAAATGTTGCAATTTAAAATGGGTCTCCTGTAAATATACTATGTTAGCTCTATTTCTCTTCAGTAACCCAAAGACCTGACTCCTCTTAGAAGGTGAATTAAGTCCCTTGACATTATAAGAGGCAATACTAATAGCCATATTGGAGATACAGAGAGGGGACCAAGCATGCTACCAAAATAGTATCATGAAGATGTGGTATGTTAATGAGTAAAATACGGGACTTATCATCTAGTCGAGGTACAATAGATAGCCGTCTTATTCCTGAAGATGAGATGACCCGTCTCGGATGTATTCCCCCAAGGGGACGCTCAGACCTAGTGATAAAAGCAAAGAACAAACAAAATTTGAACTCAAAAAACACAAATGTAACAATAACGAAAAGGTCCTGAGAGACCTGGTCTAAAGGGGAAAAGGCATTTGCCTATAGTAGACCCGGCCAAACCTTTTGATAGACTGAGCTGCTATAAAAACAGTAGGTGAGGGTGACAGGGCTAGTGGAGATGGGCAAGGCATAGGAAATACAGGGGGATGGGCCATAAATTGCTGTCTCTCCACAAAACCTAGGGGGAGTTGAGTAGGTAGCTAGGTGTTTCTTGTATATGGGCCCGTAGGATTTGTGGAGGCAGTATCCTATACGATGCAATTTATTGGATATTGGATCAAAAAAGGTTCCACTGAGAAGGGTGGACCCTCCATCTGTGCGTTGTTTTATTTATTTTTTATTTATTTATTTATTTATTTTTATTTTTTCACTAATTGACTAACGGGATACCCTCGTCGGAGACCTCGAGCTGTCTATCTTTCTAATACGTCCGGGGCATTGCGAATATTAGTTGTGTCTTACTATTAGATCCGTGCGCAAGGGTCTTGTTGCTGAACCCCGCTAGGCTAACCTAACCTCCGTGTTTATGCGAATTAATGTGGCAAATATATTCGCAGAACTCCATTGATTCTGACTAAATTCGCAATTGCGACTAATGGAATGTTCACTCCTAACCTTGGATTCCAATCAGACCGCAGCATACCCCGAATCACATTGAGCTCATCTCCATCTACCAACTGGAAGCTATCTAGGCAATATTAACTCATGCATCTCAGTAATGGCTATCAACGTATAGATAAGGAATCTAGCAATACAAGGAAAGACCTTTATGTGTTCTCACTCTCGTCTTATATACTACCGAATTTGGAGAAGAAACGGGAGATATACCCCCCTACTATAACACGGGAGTAAGAAGGGACAAGAAGGGTAACAAATAGAGAGAATATAAGGGGGCTATACTCATCACACAAAGCAATGACTACAAAGAGGCGACCCGTCTGCTGCTTTAGAAAACGTCTGTAGAAATGCGTCTAGGGGTGAGAGGATGACTCTTCTTCTTGTCCCTTTGTCTCTGTGCCTTTGGAGTATTCTTCACCTCGAATGGGATTACTCTGGGGAGACTTGGCAATGAAGAAATGTCTTTGACAGCGTCCCAATCTGCAATCTGCAAGGGTGAAATGTCCAGAAGATCATACGCTGCCCCCAGGTCCAGGTGAGATTTAATGGTGATCCTCTTGCCCTGATAAGAAAAGGATAGCCCAAACGGGAATTGCCAGCGATACAAGATTTTATGATTTCTGAGCCAGTCAGTGAGGGGTTTGAGGCATCTTCTTTTCTGGAGCGTCATAGGAGCCAGATCCTGGTAAATGTTGATTGGCACTCCCTTGTATTTTGCTCCATTCGGCGGACGAGCTTTAGTTATTAACTCTTCCTTATCCTGGAAGTGAAGGAACCGGCAAATGATATCTCTACGGGGTTCGTTGCCCTGTGGTCTTGGGCGCAGAGCACGATGCGCTCTCTCCAGAATAATCGATGCCGAGCGTTCAGGGCCTAGCAACCCCTCACATATCTCCTTAACCACTTCAGCTGGATCTTGGGGAGAATCAATTTCTGGAACCCCTCTAAACCGCAAGTTATTTCTCCTTCCCCGATTTTCCTGGTCTTCCAGGGCATTAAATGCTTCATTAAGGTGCAGCTGGCACTGTTGCAGGCTAACGGCAGTTGCTTCCTGAAAGTCCAGGATCACCGCCTGGTTGTTCTCCAGTGTTTCGACCCTGCTTCCCACATGTCTTATATCTTGCCTGAGGGACGCCATTTCGCTCACCAGCGGTTCCATTGCTCTCTGCAGAGCCGCATCCAGGTACTTTCTAGAGATCGGAAGGTGCTTGCGGAGTCTCAGATCCTCCAGATCACTGCTGTCTGCTTGGAGGTCAGGTTCACTGTCTTCCGTCTCCTTGTTAGGCTCCGGCGCCATCTTAGGTTCCCGGGCCGCACATATTGCCGCGGCTTTTTTAATAAATTTGTCCATATCCCCACAGTTTGAGGGCTGTTTATGGGAAAGGGATGAGTCCCCAGTCTTTTGCTGGCCGATTTTGCCCATATTTGCAGCTCAGCAGCTAACGTTTGCTGTGAAAAGGCCGGGATCAAGCAGCAGAGCTCAGGCGCACACGTCCATTCAGGTCTGGCGCTAGCTCCGCCCCCCTCAACTTTCATTCTTAACACATGTCTTTGCCAAAGTTGAAAAGATCTTGTATTAGGATTGAAATGTTATTGGTAAAGAAAAGATTTTTAGCTTTTTTAGAATTTTTTAAGCAATTTCTATGGTTCTTTCTGATTTTATTACCAATATTTGTAATTGTACCTAAAATTCAATACTACGTGATTTTTTTTATATAAACATAATTTCGATAAATGAATAGACTAAAATGGTGATGAGTAAAGTATTGAAAAATTAGATTTGACTTCTTGACCAAAAAAATTCAATTTGTCACGAAGCATATTTCTTTGTAAGTAGTGGGTGCAATGAAAGGGATCGACAATGGCGCCGCTCCCCCTAATTGTACCACTCAGATGCCGCGTTCATAGCTGATCGTGGCATCTGATATTGATATTACAGTGTAAAATAAAATAAAAATTATAATAAAATGATACTTACCTCATCAGTTTTATCGTGAAGAGCCTGCCGCTGCCATCTTGATTGAAGATCTTGCATAGCCTATGATGACTTCATTATGTTGCGTGATATGATGACATCATACGGGAATACAGGATTTTGTGTGAGATCTTCAAGATTGCGGCGGCCAGCTCTTTGTGCTCAAACAGATGAGGTAAGTATTAGTGTTGATCGAGCATGCTCGGCCAAACACCATTTTTACTCGAGCATAGCGGTGTTCGGCCAAACACTGCGTGTGCTTGAGCGCGATGCTCGAGTCAGTGTATTTAAATCTAATTTAGCCTCCATTTCTGAAAAGTTTCTGTTAGGATTTGAACTCAAAACCTTCTACATTAAAGGCAATAACATTAACCACTCAGCTATAAAGCTAAACAACATAGTAGTTTCTCATATAGTATGAAACTACCATACTAGCAGGTAGGCTAGCCAGTCACTCACTTCATTAATAAATTGGGAGGAGCAGGTGCATGACGAAGTGAGTGACTGGCCAACCTGCTAGTACAGAAGTTTCATAGTGAGCACTATGTGGATTGCACTACTACAGTGGATTGCTATATTTTATATATAGATTGCCTACACTTTACATATAGATTGCCTATACATATAGATTGCTATCACGAAGCACAAGGAATTTTGGCTGGAGAATCTAATTTTCCCTGAAATTTGGATTGAATTCCATTTCGCGGAGTTCGATTCGAACCCTAGACTCAAATGTAATCCATATTATCTGTGAACACTTTGCAATCAATTTATTGTCTTGTTGTAAGTGAAGGGACTGGTTTAACCTGAGAGTGCAGCATATTTTGGAAAGATTTAAAAAAAAAAATATGTCACCTTTGATAGCATTTCTATATTTTTATTTAATCCCAGTCTCCTTGTCCTGATATAGGGAATACATTTTAAATTCTGCTTCTGTAAGTTTCCGTTCTTGTTAAGTTAGAGAGCCAGGTCTATGTGAATTAAATTTAAAGTAACCTTGGCTTTCAAAGTAATTAATGTCTAGGCAGTTTGAAAGCAAGGAGATTAGAAACTGCTGAGGAGAGTGATATGAAAGAGAAATGCTTGAGATGTTATTGTTACTAATAGGTTTGAAATAAAAAGACGGCTTATTTAAACTAGAATATTTAGCCTCTCTTGAATGTCTATATTTATCTCTATGTCATTTCCAGAATGGATTTGTGAAGACTATGGACTTTGAGTTGATATGTGTGGACATTATTAACCTTGACAGGCTTGCTTATGTGAGGTTCCTCTGGATAGGGTAGAGAGCTTGAGGAGTAAAATAAACGACACAGACACCATTAATGTACCTTCTTACCATGAAACATGAATTTTATTCTGAACATTATAATTATCAACAGTATTTGTATGTTTTACATTATAGTAAAATCTGGGAAAAGGTGTTGGTAATAGAGATGGTACCCAGACCCAGTTTAGGTTCGGGGTTCAGGCAATTTATGAATTCCTTTATTATTTTCCTTTATAATATGGTTATATTGGAAAATAACATAATACTTAAGACAGAATGCAAAAGGGACATCTTTAGAGGCATTCAATTTAGCATTCTGTCATAATAAACGTTTATGGGCAGCATAACAGATCCATCCTGGCTTCCGTTATTTATTTATTTTTAAAAATTACTCATTTCCCTAGTTCTGTTCTTGTTCTTTGTTGATATGCAGTTACAGAGTATGGGGTGTGTAACAACAATCTCTGAAGCTTTCCTCATAAATATTTGTGTGTGTCAACAAATATTGTCTTTCTCGTCTCCCTACTCTGCAAAATGAGTGAATAAAATTGCTACCTTGTCTGCAGTCTGACTTTTGGGATACTAATGTTGTATGTGTGGGACTACAAGTCCCAGCTATAGAGTACAATGTCAATGCTTATACCTGTTTTGTGGAATGCTGTGCAGACGCTTCTCCATGGCTAGCATTAGAGTACAGAGGAGAGAACTCTTCCAGTGTTTGTCAGCTCTATATCTGCAGGGTGAGGAGGGAAGATTCTGTGCATAGCCTTTATCTTATTAGTTACTGGAGAAGAGGAAACACTGCAGTTGGCCAGGACATGAGGCAGAGCTTCCAACCCTAAGTCTGTGTCTTGCTTTTAGTGGAAGGGGCTAAACTATGATGAAGAATCCAGTGAGAGGGGAGACATAGGGAACACATGTCAGCCAGAAAATCGAGTAGTGCAAGGGACATGGCTTATCACTCCAACCAGCACAGCCTTTACAGTGAAGTTTAGTGCATAAAGACAGACCTGTTCCTCGTGATTCCTCAGTCTTGTGCACTGAATGTCATCAGAGCAGGGAGAGAAGCTGATATCACAGGTCATATGATGCTTAGCTAAATAGCAGAACAGGGCCACTGTAGATGAAGGCAGTAAATTGAAAACCTCTTACATTTGCTTATTTAGAAAAACACCAAGAACAAAAAAACTTGGACAATCCCTTTAAGTACATGGAAAGCAGAGGTTCACTTAGAAAGGGGCTATGAAGCAGCTCAATACACAGAGCATTTCCCATTGAACCTATGCCATCTAGCAGAATAAAACTTCACATTCTTACTACTACTAATGATAAAACTTTCATAAAAGGTATGGTTGTACCTCCCAACCTAGTTCTGTCAGCAGTTTAGCATAGTCACAACTGCTGACAGATTCCCTTTAAGGTCCAAACTGGGCCACATTTTTACGGCGTTAAGCAACAACTGTTATTCCATAACATGATGTCATACCATAGATATAAACTGCCAATCATCATAATTTGTTTGCTTTTAAATGATTGCTGCCGTATTACATTTGTCAGTATAAAGGGGCAGTTTTATTTGCTACTAAAAAAGATAACTGCACATTACTTAGTTACTTAGTTATGAAAAACCCTATATATATATATATATATATATATATATATATATATATATGTATATACAGAACAGACCAAAAGTTTGGACACACCTTCTCATTCAAAGAGTTTTCTTTATTTTCATGACTATGAAAATTGTAGATTCACACTGAAGGCATCAAAACTATGAATTAACACATGTGGAATTATATACGTAACAAAAAAGTGTGAAACAACTGAAAATATGTCATATTCTAGGTTCTTCAAAGTAGCCACCTTTTGCTTTGATTACTGCTTTGCACACTCTTGGCATTCTCTTGATGAGCTTCAAGAGGTAGTCACCTGAAATAATTTTCACTTCACAGGTGTGCCCTGTCAGGTTTAATAAGTGGGATTTCTTGCCTTATAAATGGAGTTGGGACCATCAGTTGCCTTGTGGAGAAGTCAGGTGGATTCACAGCTGATAGTCCTACTGAATAGACTGAATTTGTATTATGACAAGAAAAAAGCAGCTAAGTAAAGAAAAACAAGTGGCCATCATTACTTACTAAGAAATGAAGGTCAGTCAGTCCGAAAAATTGGGAAAACTTTGAAAGTGTCCCCAAGTGCAGTCACAAAAACCATCAAGCGCTACAAAGAAACTGGCTCACATGCAGACTGCCCCAGGAAAGGAAGACCAAGAGTCACCTCTGCTGCGGAGGATAAGTTCATCCGAGTAACCAGCCTCAGAAATCGCAGGTCAACAGCAGCTCAGATTAGAGACCAGGTCAATGCCACACAGAGTTCTAGCAGCAGACATCTCTAGAACAACTGTTAAGAGGAGACTGTGTGAATCAGGCCTTCATGGTAGAATATCTGCTAGGAAACCACTGCTACGGACAAGCAACAAGCAGAAGAGACTTGTTTGGGCTAAAGAATACAAGGACTGGACATTAGACCAGTGGAAATCTGTGCTTTGGTCTGATGAGTCCAAATTTAAGATCTTTGGTTCCAACCACTGTGTCTTTGTGCGACGCAGAAAAGGTGAACGGATGGATTCTACATGCCTGGTTCCCACCGTGAAGCATAAAGGAGGAGGTGTGATGGTGTGGGGGTGCTTTGCTGGTGACACTGGGGATTTATTCAAAATTGAAGGCATACTGAACCAGCATAGCTACCACAGCATCTTGCAGCGACATGCTATTCCATCCGGTTTGCGTTTAGTTGGACCATCATTTATTTTTCAACAGGACAATGACCCCAAACACATCTCCAGGCTGTGTAAGGGCTATTTGACCATGAAGGAGAGTGATGGGATGCTGCGTCAGATGACCTGGCCTCCACAGTCACCGGACCTGAACCCAATCAAGATCGTTTGGGGTGAGCTGGACCGTAGAGTGAAGGCAAAAGGGCCAACAAGTGCTAAGCATCTCTTTGAACTCCTTCAAGACTGTTGGAAGACCATTTCAGGTGACTACCTCTTGAAGCTCATCAAGAGAATGCCAAGAGTGTGCAAAGCAGTAATCAAAGCAAAAGGTGGCTACTTTGAAGAACCTAGAATATGACATATTTTCAGTTGTTTCACACTTTTTTGTTATGTATATAATTCCACATGTGTTAATTCATAGTGTTGATGCCTTCAGTGTGAATCTACAATTTTCATAGTCATGAAAATAAAGAAAACTCTTTGAATGAGAAGGTGTGTCCAAACTTTTGGTCTGTACTGTATATATATATTTAATACATTGTTTGCAAGTGGACTTTACCATCATAGGTAGAACTATTAAAAGTGTATATATATATATATATATATATATATATATATATATATTAAAGGGGTTGTCCAAGACTAGAAAAAGATGGCTACCTACAGTGCATTAAAAAACACCTGTCGCTACACCTGTCGCTGCCAGGATCACTGAGTAGTGGTGATCCCATAGAAATTAATGGTATTGCCGTGGCAGTCACAAGAAATCCAACATTTCTATGGGATCACTGCTGCTCAGCGATCGTGGCAGCCACAGGTGTTGCACATCTAGTGCTGACGTGTAGTCCTTGCATAAAGGCAGAGCAGAAACTTTGATACTTGCCAGCATTTAAAAAGTCAAAATCAAAACTTTTAAGTCCTGTCCTTGGAATGTATGACAAAATGCCCTGGTATGTATGATAATGATCAGACTTTGGTGGAATTTTAATAAGTTTAGTGTTTTTTATGACCTGGTTTACGAGATTGTCCTTACAAAATTGGGACCATTGGCAAGTATTTATTTCTAGTGTAGACATTGCCAAAAACTGCTTTAAAATCTGTATCTCTAACATGTATATTTAACCTAAATGGTGTTAAACCTCAGGAAACCTGTGACAGATAGAATCCACTTTCACTTGTTTTGTACCGTAAAAGGGTTGTCTCTTCTCGCTAGTATATGCCCCCATTGTTTGATAGGTGCACCTCCCACCTCTGGGACCAACATCTATATCGAGAATGGAGCCCTGAAAGTGGTGGAGGGTGCACTGCACATGTGCAGCCATCCTCCATTCATTTCTATTGGGCCATCAAAAATATTAGTATTAAGCCCCCATTATCTTAGAGGACACAACCCCTTTAACACTTAAAATCCACAAAGGCTGTGCAAACTATATTTTTGATTATTTTCTATAAACTTTTACAAGGGGCAGGTATAGAGTGTTGTAGCTCTGTTGAGTGCAGTCCTTCTATTTGACCATGTTAAATGTGAGGACCAACATTTGCCTTTATTCACTTATAAATCAGTTTTTGACTCACCAGCAGCGATTGATACTCATCCTAGACATAATGGACTTTGTAAGGACAAATGACCAAAGCAATACAGAAGAAAAAGGACAGTTCATTACACATTTAAAGCCCGTATAACTTTAGTTAGTTATACAGTTATAATGGACACTAGTACCATACCTCCAGAATGTATGTAGTGATCTCTATGGGGTCACTCGGTTGAAATTAAATCTACTTCAAATGCCAGATGATAATAAAGTATATTAATAAAAGGATGAGTTTCATTTATAGCCATAGTTTCAAAGTCTGCATTTGTGGAAAATGATTATAGAGAATGAAATTAGACCATTTGTTCTAATAACAAAGCAAATCAGTGGTCCAAAAGAATAAGCCAGGAACAGATTGGTGCAGAAAATTATTTCAGGAAACTGATTAAATGACTTAGCTGAAACCGTATCAGTGTTAATCTAGTACAGTCAAGCTTTAGGTTGTGCCCTCTAGGCATAGATAAGGATGCATATCTTAAGAGCATTTTCTAATGGGGGAACTGGTTATACTTAATGAAAGCAAATTCCTATCAAATTACTAATGATATCCAGCTAATTAAACCTAGAATAGAAAAAGTGCAGGCTCAGGATAAATCAGTGTTAACCATATGATTTATAATGCTTGCTGTGCTACTTACATTCTGTTTATCAGATAACAGGACAGCATTAACCTGTTGCTACCTAGTGATGGAAAAATATGTTTTGGGCAAATGTCAGTTGCTCCACCATGACATACATCTACATCACAATGATGCAGTCAATGCACCTATGAGAGAAAGACTATTTCCAGCTCCTACCAAAACTGCTAGGATTGCAGAAAACTCTGATTCTGACAATTAACCCCTTCAGTACTGTGATTAAATATGATGACAACACTTTAAAGACAATTGCTGGTCCTGGGGCTTGGCATAACCTTCAAGGATGCCCTCTCAAAAATCCCAGGGCTGTCTTATGGCACAGTTGTAATATGCTACTGTATGCACTAAAAATGTCTGTGCATATTTCTATGCAGAGGAACAATATGCTGGCGTGCATCTATTTGGTAATCCCATGAACCTATACTTTAAATGTATACACTTCATTTAGGTTAACATGGAGCTCAGTAAGGAGAAAACATGGAGCAAATGGAAAATACATTGTGAAAAATATAGGAACTTCAGCCATGCTACCATAAAAATAAGACATTCATTTTTTGTAATGTAGAGACAGAAAACAAAACAATTGGCTTTTCTGGGTTTTCTAGTTTGCATCAACATCCTTCCTTTAACCACTTAAGGACCACAGGTTTATACCCCCCTAGTGACCAGGCCCTTTTTTACAAATCGGCACTCCACAACTTTAGCGGTTTATTGCTCGGTCATGCAACTTACCACCCAAATGAATTTTACCTCCTTTTCTTCTCACTAATAGAGCTTTCATTTGGTGGTATTTCATTGCCGCTGACATTTTTACTTTTTTTGTTATTAATCGAAATTTAACGATTTTTTTGCAAAAAAATGACATTTTTCACTTTCAGCTGTAAAATTTTGCAAAAAAAACGACATCCATATATACATTTTTCGCCAAATTTATTGTTCTACATGTCTTTGATAAAAAAAAAATGTTTGGGCAAAAAAAAAAAATGGTTTGGGTAAAAGTTATAGCATTTACAAACTATGGTACAAAAATTTGAATTTCCGCTTTTTGAAGCAGCTCTGACTTTCTGAGCACTTGTCATGTTTTCTGAGGTTCTACAATGCCCAAACAGTAGAAAAACCCCACAAATGACCCCATTTCGGAAAGTAGACACCCTAAGGTATTCACTGATGGGCATAGTGAGTTCATAGAACTTTTTATTTTTTGTCACAAGTTAGCGGAAAATGATGATGATTTTATTTTTTTTATTTTTTCTTACAAAGTCTCATATTCCACTAACTTGCGACAAAAAATAACAAATTCTAAAAACTTGCCATGCCCCTCACGGAATACCTTGGGGTGTCTTCTTTCCAAAATGGGGTCACTTGTGGGGTAGTTATACTGCCCTGGCAATTTAGGGGCCCAAATGTGTGAGAAGCACTTTGCAATCAAAATGTGTAAAAAATGACCGGTGAAATCCAAAAGGTGCACTTTGGAATATGTGCCCCTTTGCCCACCTTGGCAGCAAAAAAGTGTGACACATCTGGTATCGCCGTACTCAGGAGAAGTTGGGGAATGTGTTTTGGGGTGTCATTTTACATATACCCATGCTGGGTGAGAAAAATATCTTGGTCAAATGCCAACTTTGTATAAAAAAATGGGAAAAGTTGTCTTTTGCCAAGATATTTCTCTCACCCAGCATGGGTATATGTAAAATGACACCCCAAAACACATTCCCCAACTTCTCCTGAGTACGGCGATACCAGATGTGTCACACTTTTTTGCTGCCAAGGTGGGCAAAGGGGCACATATTCCAAAGGGCACCTTTCAGATTTTGCAGGCCATTTTTTACACATTTTGATTGCAAGGTACTTCTCACACATTTGGGCCCCTAAATTGCCAGGGCAGTATAACTACGCCACAAGTGACCCCATTTTGGAAAGAAGACACCCCAAGGTATTCCGTGAGGGGCATGGCGAGTTCCTAGAATTTTTTATTTTTTGTCACAAGTTAGCGGAAAATGATGATTTTTTTTTTTTTCTCTTTTTTCCTTACAAAGTCTCATATTCCACTAACTTGCGACAAAAAATAAAAAATTCTAGGAACTCGCCGTGCCCCTCACGGAATACCTTGGGGTGTCTTCTTTCCAAAATGGGGTCACTTGTGGCGTAGTTATACTGCCCTGGCAATTTAGGGGCCCAAATGTGTGAGAAGTACTTTGCAATCAAAATCTGTAAAAAAATGACCGGTGAAATCCGAAAGGTGCACTTTGGAATATGTGCCCCTTTGCCCACCTTGGCATCAAAAAAGTGTCACACATCTGGTATCGCCGTACTCAGGAGAAGTTGGGGAATGTGTTTTGGGGTGTCATTTTACATATACCCATGCTGGGTGAGAGAAATATCTTAGCAAAAGACAACTTTTCCCATTTTTTTATACAAAGTTGGCATTTGACCAAGATATTTTTCTCACCCAGCATGGGTATATGTAAAATGGCACCCCAAAACACATTCCCCAACTTCTCCTGAGTACGGCGATACCAGATGTGTCACACTTTTTTGCTGCCAAGGTGGGCAAAGGGGCACATATTCCAAAGTGCACCTTTCGGATTTCACCGGCCATTTTTTACACATTTTGATTGCAAAGTTCTTCTCACACATTTGGGCCCCTAAATTGCCAGGGCAGTATAACTACGCCACAAGTGACCCCATTTTGGAAAGAAGACACCCCAAGGTATTCCGTGAGGGGCATGGCGAGTTCCTAGAATTTTTTATTTTTTGTCGCAAGTTAGTGGAATATGAGACTTTGTAAGGAAAAAAGAAAAAAAATGAAAAATCATCATTTTCCGCTAACTTGTGACAAAAAATAAAAAATTCTAGGAACTCGCCGTGCCCCTCACGGAATACCTTGGGGTGTCTTCTTTCCAAAATGGGGTCACTTGTGGCGTAGTTATACTGCCCTGGCAATTTAGGGGCCCAAATGTGTAAGAAGTACCTTGCAATCAAAATGTGTAAAAAATGGCCTGCGAAATCCGAAAGGTGCTCTTTGGAATGTGTGCCCCTTTGCCCACCTTGGCTGCAAAAAAGTGTCACACATCTGGTATCGCCGTACTCAGGAGAAGTTGGGCAATGTGTTTTGGGGTGTCATTTTACATATACCCATGCTGGGTGAGAGAAATATCTTGGCAAAAGACAACTTGTCCAATTTTTTTATACAAAGTTGGCATTTGACCAAGATATTTTTCTCACCCAGCATGGGTATATGTAAAATGACACCCCAAAACACATTCCCCAACTTCTCCTGAGTACGGCGATACCACATGTGTGACACTTTTTTGCAGCCTAGATGCGCAAAGGGGCCCAAATTCCTTTTAGGAGGGCATTTTTAGACATTTGGATCCCAGACTTCTTCTCACACTTTCGGGCCCCTAAAAAGCCAGGGCAGTATAAATACCCCACATGTGACCCCACTTTGGAAAGAAGACACCCCAAGGTATTCAATGAGGGGCATGGCGAGTTCCTAGAATTTTTTTTTTTTTTGCATAAGTTAGCGGATATTGATTTTTTTTTGTTTTTTTCTCACAAAGTCTCACTTTCCGCTAACTTAGGACAAAAATTTCAATCTTTCATGGGCTCAATATGCCCCTCACGGAATACCTTGGGGTGTCTTCTTTCCGAAATGGGGTCACATGTGGGGTATTTATACTGCCCTGGCTTTTTAGGGGCCCTAAAGCGTGAGAAGAAGTCTGGAATATAAATGTCTAAAAATGTTTACGCATTTGGATTCCGTGAGGGGTATGGTGCGTCCATGTGAGATTTTATTTTTTGACACAAGTTAGTGGAATATGAGACTTAGTAAGAAAAAACAAAAACAAAAACAAACAAAAAATTTCCGCTAACTTGTGCCAAAAAAAAATGTCTGAATGGAGCCTTACCAGGGGGGGGGTGATCAATGACAGGGGGGTGATCAATGACAGGGGGGGGATCAATGACAGGGGGGGGATCACCCATATAGACTCCCTGATCACCCCCCTGTCATTGATCACCCCCCCTGTAAGGCTCCATTCAGACATCCGCATGATTTTTTACGGATCCATGGATACATGTATCGGATCCACAGAACGCATGCGGACGTCTGAATGGAGCCTTACAGGGGGGTTATCAATGACAGGGGGTGATCAGGGTGATCACCCCCCTGTCACTGATCACCCCCCCTGTAAGGCTCCATTCAGACATCCGCATGATTTTTTACGGATCCATGGATACATGTATCGGATCCACAAAACGCATGCGGACGTCTGAATGGAGCCTTACAGGGGGGTTATCAATGACAGGGGATGATCAGGGTAATCAGGGTGATCACCCCCCTGTCACTGATCACCCCCCCTGTAAGGCTCCATTCAGACATCTGCATGATTTTTTACGGATCCATGGATACATGGATCGGATCCACAAAACGCATGCGGACGTCTGAATGGAGCCTTACAGGGGGGTTATCAATGACAGGGGTGATCAGGGTAATCAGGGTGATCACTCCCCTGTCACTGATCACCCCCCCTGTAAGGCTCCATTCAGACATCCGCATGATTTTTTACGGATCCATGGATACATGGATCGGATCCACAAAACGCATGCGGACGTCTGAATGGAGCCTTACAGGGGGGTTATCAATGACAGGGGGTGATCAGGGTAATCACCCCCCTGTCACTGATCACCCCCCCTGTAAGGCTCCATTCAGACATCCGCATGATTTTTTACGGATCCATGGATCGGATCCACAAAACGCATGCTGACGTCTGAATGGAGCCTTACAGGGGGGTTATCAATGACAGGGGGTGATCAGGGTGATCACCCCCCTGTCACTGATCACCCCCCCTGTAAGGCTCCATTCAGACATCCGCATGATTTTTTACGGATCCATGGATACATGGATCGGATCCACAAAACGCATGCGGACGTCTGAATGGAGCCTTACAGGGGGGTTATCAATGACAGGGGGGTGATCAGGGAGTGTATATGGGTGATCACCCGCATGTCATTGATCACCCCCTGTAAGGCTCCATTCAGACGTCCGCATGTGTTTTGCGGATCCGATCCATGTATCCATGGATCCGTAAAAATCATGCGGACGTCTGAATGGAGCCTTACAGGGGAGTGATCAATGACAGGGGGGTGATCAATGACAGGGGGTGATCAGGGAGTGTATATAGGTGATCACCCGCCTGTCATTGATCACCCCCCTGTAAGGCTCCATTCAGACGTCCGTATGCTTTTTGCGGATCCGATCCATGTATCCGTGGATCCGTAAAAATCATACGGACGTCTGAACGGAGCCTGACAGGGGGGTGATCAATGACAGGGGGGTGATCAGGGAGTTTATATGGGGTGATCATGGGTGATCAGGGGTTTATAAGGGGTTAATAAGTGACGGGGGGGTGTGTGTAGTGTAGTGTAGTGTTTGGTGCGACTTTACTGACCTACCTGTGTCCTCTGGTGGTCGATCCTAACAAAAGGGACCACCAGAGGACCAGGTAGGAGGTATATTAGACGCTGTTATGAAAACAGCGTCTAATATACCTGTTAGGGGTTAAAAAATTCGGATCTCCAGCCTGCCAGCGAACGATCGCCGCTGGCATGCTGGAGATCCACTCGCTTACCTTCCGTTCCTGTGAGCGCGCGCGCCTGTGTGCGCGCGTTCACAGGAAATCTCGCGTCTCGCGAGATGACGCCTATTGGCGTTAGTGTGACCTGGGAGCGCCGCAGAAATGACGCCTTTCGGCGTTAGTGTGACGGGAGGAGGTTAAAGTAATTATTTATAATGGTAGCTGTTATTGTAATGTATTTCTTTTGCCTTTATTGCTTCTGTTCTGGGTTGTGGTCACATGACCGTGTCAGTAGAGCTCCTTCTTTTTTCTTATGATGTTATGTACCTGGATGTGTCAAACTAGCAATAGGCGAAGTGATAGGGGAGCATCTATGTTATTAGCTGGGTGGGTGGAGCTATAAACTAGCTGGGCGTTGTTAGGGTGGTGATAGGATAGTTTCTATGTAACTAGCTGGGCAGGAGGAGCTATACACTAGCTGGGCATTGTTAGGGGTGGCATTAGCGCTATGGCTGAGAAACAGGAAGTGCTACATTCAGGATGAAAACAAGCCAGAGTGATTGTTTTACATGGCAATTATGGGTCATGAGAATCTACATATAAAAAAAAAAAGGTAAGCAACTCTTAAGCATATCCGTTAAAACCAATAGTAATAATGGAAAACCCTTTTAAAGGGAACTTGTCGCCCATAAAATGCAATATAAGATACAGGCAGCAAGTTATAGAACAGGAGAAGCTGAGCAGATTTATACTATATATAGTTTTGTGGGGAAAAGGTTAACTTCTTATAAGTCTATAGGACTGGTGGAGACCTCTTACCCACAATGTATACTGTACCAGAAATAGCTTTATGTTTTTGACAGTTTATAAATAACTATAAAAAAGTCCCTTTCCCAAAATGGTTATAAATACTCTATAAAAGTGCTCAATATCATACTAAGAACTCTTTAAAGAGGTTGTGTCCAGTCTGAAAATATGTGTAAAATGTGCATACATAGAACTTCCTAATATGCGCTATTTAGAACGTTTGCATTGTTTTATCACCATGTGAAGCCATGTCCCCTTGTTATCAAAGCCTACTTACAGATAGCACTGCTATATCTGTCCTAAAAATGTTGTGACATCTCCTTAATAATCCTCCATTAAACATGCTAGCTTCCTGGATATTCAAGACATGCTCAAGCACAGATAAAAGTATGTTTTATCCTACATAGGTCCAGGAAGCTAGGGTATTCACTAGCATCTCGTGACCCTACATCTCCATCTATCTTTACAGAAGCAGAGGTGTTTTGGGGGAAAAAGGCTTTTGTAAAAATTGGAAATTGATTTACACAGTGATAAAACAGTGTACTTTATATTAATTATATTGACAGTTATATAGTAGTAAATTCTATACTTTCATATGTCATAAAGATTAGATATAAAGTTAAACAAACATTTTAAAAGGGATTGTTCACATTTTTATCTTTTTTAAATTCCCCTTCTCAGCAGGACCTGAGATGGAAGTATACTTAACTGCTCCCTTCTGGCTCTAATCCCAGCATGTATGAACATGGTCACATATGCTGCTGCAGCCAATGCTTGGCTTCAGCAGTGATGTGTCCCCAAGTGACATATGAACCAACAGTCCATGCAGGACGTTTTCATGCAGGGACTGAAGCACAATGAAGGAAGTCTGGGACCTATTTAGCCAGAACGGAGCAGCGGGAGCAAATAAGTTAACTTCCCATCACAGGTCATGTTAGAAATAACGCGAATAGCCCCTTTAAGGTGTCAATAAATAAACTGCTGTCTATGTATAATATACAATGTCATGCTGCCGGAGAAGCATGTCAAGCATGCACACTGCTATATCATTCATCTCCATAAGACCTGCTGAAAATAGCTGATACTTGTACTTGACAATATCTAGCAGTCTTATACATGGCCTGCATTCAATTGATGGGTGGGGGTCTCAGCATCACGACCCTCACCAATCTAATAGTTATTCCCTTCCCCGTGAATGGGGGCTAACTTAAAATAACCAACTTATCTTTTTAAAAAGGTTCTCCACGAATAATAAAAAAAAAATACTTAAATATTATTTTATAATAAATATATTCACAAATACCTTTTATTACTTAGAATGGCTTGTTTTGTCTGGGGAGCAAACATTAAGAGAAATAAAATGGCTGTCGTCCTATTAGTACACACAAAACCAGTCCTGATCACACAGGAGGACAAGTTACTTCACCACAATAAGCCATAGTCCATAGTGCTGCCTCATCATCCTCTCTGCTCTGCTTGTCAGGAATCATGATCCTGAATATAGGTGAATCTCTGTGGGAATGGAGATGATGAGGAGATATGAGAGGAGGGTGAGGTGTGGCTGATGAGCAGCAGCACTTGTATGCAGTCTCCATTACCATAGCCCCACATCACCATAGTATGTCCTGTCCGTCCTCTCTGTACTTCATGTCTCCTCATGAACTAAATTCCCCAGAGATTCAGCTAAAGTTCTTATCATCTGTATTCAGAATCATAACCCTGACAAGTAGAGCAGAGAGGAAGATGAGGCAGCTCTTTACCTCAGTGTTGTAAAGTAACTTATCCTCATGTGTGATCAGGATAGGTTTTGTGTGAAATAATGGGATAGCAGCCATTTTGTTGCCCCTGATGATTGCTACTCAGACAAAACAAGCTATTATAAGTAATGAAAGGTATTTGAGAATATATTTATAATAAAGTAATATTTAAGTATTTTAATTTTCTTAATTCCTGGAGAACCCCTTTAAGTCAAGCAAGTCATAGATTAAAATCCTTTAATTGTGTCCCCAAAAGGGAAAATTGTATGTGCATGCCTAAGAGTCAATTCATCAAAATGTTTATAGTTTAAAATCAATTTCAGTTATTGCCTCAAGGTTTCATAATGGTTCCATAATCTCAGCAAAAACTGCAGTGTGTCATATATATCCTTCACATTTCCCCAAGGGTAGAAATCTAAAGTGAAAGCAAATAATAACAATATACCATATTTATCATTGTAAAAAAATTGAATTCTCGTCCTTTCTTTTGCACTGCATATATAAAGTGATACATGATTGCCGTTATATCATGCCTTGGCCTCTCACACACAATTTACACAAACCCAGCATGAGGAATCGTGTTGGTAAATGATCATTTCTGAAAATAAAAAAAATGGACATGATACATGCAACCCCTAATTTATTTGTGTGTTCACTCAAAAAGGACATCAAAATATGATGCTTCAATATGAGTAGTGTGAAATAAACACATAAATATAGGAGATCATTTATTTTTTTTAAAATATGCTTATATTAGGTGTATTTCTGGTGCAGATTGCGGTGAAAAGGTCCTTTGCACCACAATCTGCGACTTTTCCCCACTCTTGGCAGGTTTTAAAAAGTCAGCGTTTTATATGTAGAAAATGGACTAAATGTAGGACAACTAGAAAGCTGTCTTACATTTGGAAGTGGCGGTGGATCTTCCGAAGTTATGTAGAGGCCAACTCCGGTAGATCCACCACCAGAACAGGGCCTTATTCAGGGGCGCAGCTAAAGGCTCATGGGCCCTGGTGCAGGTGTTCAGCTTGAGCCCCTCACCACCACCTTCCCTCAGTGCTTTATGGCAAGGGACAGGGGTACACCTAGCCTTTCTGGTGCCTATGGCAAAAATGTAAATGTTCCACCCCATGCCAGATTCTCAACCTAACCCATTCCCTCCAGTCCTACTGTTAAAGGGGTAGTCCTCTTTTTACTACTAACGACCTAGGTCATTAATATCAGACTGGCAGGGGTTCCTGGAGATCAGCTGTTTGAAGAGAGGGCAGTGCTGATATGAGAGCTGCTTTCTCTGCTCTGTTCACATGCTCACAGCAGCAATTGCAATGGTGAGCAGGTAAACAGAGCAGAGAAGGCAGCGCTTGTACGAAAAATAAAATGTATACCCCTTTAAAGAGATACTTGGAAAACATTACATACAGCGCTAAACATACAGGGTATGCCCCACATATGTACCTTTTCCATCCAGTGATGTCTCCTCTAATGTAGATATTCTCTTTCCTCATCTCCTTCAGACCAGACTGCCATGGTGACTTATTTTAGCTGCGCCTCGTCTCTGTATATTTTAGCAAACAGACGTCTTACTTTGCTACTTATCCATCCTCCTCCTCACCTTTTCAACACCCCATCCTGCCCCCTAATCCCCAATACTATACTGTAGAAACAGTCCCCCTGAAAATTCTGATCTTACACACCTTTCAGATCAGACCCCCATATCAAATCCCAGATGAGACCCCCATCTCAGACCAGACACCCTTTAGACTTCTGTCGGACCCCATATCAAACCCCCAGTAGACCTCAATGTCAGACACCACCCCAATATCTGACCTCAGATAAGACCCCTATTAGACCTCCAAACCCCCATATAAGACCCTAATTAGACCTCCAGACCCCATTAGACCTTCAGATGCCCATTCAGACCCCCGTTACACCTCCAGACAACCAATCAGACCTCCATTAGACCTCTAGACCCCCAATTGGACCCCCATTAGACCTCCAGACCCCCAATCGGACACTCATTAGATCTCCATACCAACAATCAGACCCCCATTAGACCTCTACAGACCCTAGTCAGACCCTTCAGACCTCCAATCAGACCCCCAATTAGACCCCCATTCATACCCCAAATCAGACCCTTTAGACCCCAAATCAGACCCTTTAGACCCACAATTAGACCCTTTAGACCCTCAATCAGACCCTTTAGGCCCCTAATCAGACCCTTCAGACCCCTAATCAAACCCCTTTCAGACACTTTAGACACCTAATCAGACTCTTTAGACCCCCAATTAGACCCCCAATCAGAACCTTCAGACCCATAATCAGGCCCCCAATCAGACTCTTCAGACCCCCAATCAGACCCTTTAGACCCAAATATCCGACCTATGATCAGACTATAAAATAAATAAACAAACTTACCTCTCCTGCTGTGCTGCTCCTCTCCCAGTCAGGCTGTCTCCCCGGCTCTCATCTCTTCTCAGGGCTTGCGCTGAAGTCACCTGACCTCCTGCAGCATCAGGTCAGCGTGCACCATGTATGTCCTGGCGCTGCAGGCAGCTAGGAAACAGCAGCACAAGCCCAGGAAGGAGCGAGCAGGAGGAGTGGTAAGGACTGTATAGCACTCACAGCACTTTTCTACCCCTCCTCCTACAGACTAGTGAGAGCCTTCATTATGAAAGCGTTCATTAGTATTCCCTTTATAAGATGCAATGCATCTTATAAAGGGAAATATATAGCACCACTGGTAGCACCCTCTGGGCCCCCCTGGCTTAGGGGCCCGGTCACAACTGCAACCGATCCAACCCCTATGGTTACTCCAGTGGCCTTATTAAGATCGGTTTCTAAAACTCTGATCTAAATAAATGCACCCCATACTTCTTCCATTTTGACTTTCACAATATAATTGTATAATATGTCCCCAAAGTGAATGCTTTTATTTTATGCATATAAATATATATTTTTTTATTTATGTAACACCAGCAAATCCCACAATGGGGGCAGCGAATAATAAGTTCAAATAATTAAAAGAACGGAAGAAACACAACTATATCATGCAATTCAACACCTGATATATTGCCAGCAACTTGCGTGCTCTGATTATAGCAACCTTTGGGTCGCATTATGTGGCAATGCAGCATCTTGATAATTTGACTTATAGCCTTGTTATATGTTATATTCTTAAAGATGCCATGTAGCCCTAACTTATTTTCTGGAAAACCACTTTAATGAAAGACGCATGTATTAAAACTGTCTCAGAGAAATAGTATCCTTCTTTTGAAGAAAAACCAATCAGTGTTCACTGTTCATTTCACAAAAAACTTTCTCACACATGGGAATTAATTGATATCCACAGCAAGGACACCTATCACTTAAAAGTGCAGGAGTCACATAATACAGTCAAGGGCAGTAAATTGTAATAAATATACAGTATCTTAAATGATTATTCATGAAATCTCATTATGGGTTGCATATGCAGCCAAATATTGTTCATCTGTTCTATTTCTCTACTGAGTAAACATAGACTAAGATATAATGCAGTTGAGAGCACCTGTTGTTGTTCATAGGAAACATTGACCTAGACATCAAACTGAAATAATCTGTGAGTCATAAAGCTTCTGTACAATATGTAACAATTGGTTACATAAGCCTTATGTGGACTATAAAAATGAACTGCTACGTGGCATCTGTTATATGGATTAAAATAGATCCATGTAGGTGGAAAGCATATATAAGACAATTGGAGACATCTCCTTATATTTTACAGTCTATATTCAAAAACTGCAAAGAAAGGACAAGAACAATTTGAATAGTACAATTAAAGCTGAGCAGGGTTTTGTTTCATGATTTTCATATATAATTTGTTCTTGACAAAGTTTGTAGATAGAAATGTGGTATAATATTAATTGGTTGTAGCTTGTTTATCTGGGACTTCCTTGTTTTTGTGCCACATTACTTCTGCAATGTTACCTTTTAATGGAAGTATCAAAAATGTCCTGTTGCTTGCTGTTCAATTTTCTACATTCCTTTGATGTTATAATAAAAATTGTCTAGATCATTATTTCGGAAAAATGATCTAAAGTTTACATAACTTTCAACAACTGATATTTAAAGGTGATTTGTCAGTAGGATTAACCCTATTAAACCAGCCATAATGTCTGGTAGCGTTGTCTGTTATTTAATTTAGAAGAAATAAGTGCATTATAGATATATAAGCAAATTATGGCTTACGTGCACCGAGGGCAGGTTCTAGCCACTTAGTGCACCTTAGCTCAGTCTTTCCTATACTGCACTGAAAAAAAATATAAACATATCACTTTCGATTTTGCTCCCATTTTACATGAGCTGAACTCAAAGATCTGAAACATTTTTTACATACACAAAAGACCAATTACTCTCAAATATTGTTCACAAATCTGTCTAAATCTGTGTTAGTGAGCACTTCTCCTTTGCCAAGATAATCCATCCCACCTCACAGGTGTGACATATCAAGGTGCTGATTAGACAGCATGAATATTGCATAGGTGTGCTTTAGTAGTGATGAGTGGCAAGGGTCATATTCCAATTTGCAATATTTCGCAAATATTTTGTAGAATATTCGGCAAATATTTGCGAATTTGAATATTCGTTATATAAAAAAAAATGCTAGAAAAATCGGCAAGGTAATGATCGTGTAATATGCGAATATTACGCGATCAATACAGCCGTGGGTCAAAAACGAATATATGGCACTATAGAAGATCGTGCTATGCCATATATTCTTTTTTTATATTCAGAATTTTTTTCCATCTGAAGTTATGATTCCTCCCTGCTTAAGTTGCTTGTCAAGCAACTAAAGCAGGGAGGAATCATGACATCAGATGGAAAAAAAATAACAAATATTACAGAAAATTAATATATAGCAGTATATCGACTTTAGGCCAGTCCTCGTACCATTTTTGATACTATATATATGATAGAAGTTTTAGTATTGTGTTGTGATGGACAATTTAGGTGGTAAATTTACTAGATTTAAGATTTGTAACAAAACAAACTGATTTAGGACTTGTTCACATCTTCATTTTAGACTCTATTAGAAATTGTTGTTATATATATATATATATATATATATATATATATATACCCAATACAGAGTATGGGTTATGGGTTGGGGTGCATCATAGATTTACAGTAATTGATCTGTTTAGTATAGTCTTTGTATGTATAGTTGGATGTTTGTATTAAATAAAATAAAGGTTATTAAAAATAAATCCAGACAAAATAGCACAACATTTACATGTCATACACCATGATGGAAACTTGATGCTAGGTGTTGGTTGGGAGTTGGGGGTGTAATTGATCTGTATAGTTTTCATATCTATATTTGGTTGTTTGTAATAAATAAAACACATATTATAAAAAAGCTGACAAAAAGCATTTAAATGCCAGGCATTGTGACCCGGTGGACCCCATTATAGTTGGTGTCCATTAAACAATAGACCAGACTTTCTCATTGTTCTACACCCCTAATAAAGCAAAACCTTGGAAAAAATGTGTGCACGTCTGAACAAACCCTTACTTTTTGTAGAATATCTGTTTCTTTTTTACTAATTTACTTATTTTGAGTGGTAAAAATAAACTAGTTAGGTGGGACATGCTGCCTATGCCTATCTATTGATTATAACTACTGTATATATTATATCTATAGACTATAGTAGTCTATAGTTTCCATTCTTTGCAACATATATACACATTTTCACTATGCTATTTATGGTAAGAAACATTTTTATTGAAATAACATTTCATAAATAATGTATATATTTTCCTACTTTTTTCCGTAAAGGGTATGGCTTGTCAGGGTCGATGCATGGTCTAAGATGCACTATAATTCTAATATACAATTATTTCACAAACTAAGCCAACTTATAGGTTTTATAAAGTTAGACAAAAGTGTCTGTACTTCCACCAAATTTCAGTCACTGTGATCAATCCAACGTATGTCTAGAGTATGAGTCTCAGTGTGACTAAGTTTTTTCCATCTGTAGGATGAGTAAATATGTCCCCATATCTCTGTAATGAAACACTCCATTCCAGGCATGATATACATGATATATAATATGATAATGTTTGGATTTCCTGTGCTGTTTTGCATATCACATTGTAATGTTTTATATTGCCCACTAAAGCTAATGTGGATTTCTCAATAATATACCAATATATGGCTAAAATGATAAGAGTTCTAATGGATTAAATGGCAAATATTTAGAATTTAAGTTTAACATATTTTTGGTTGTTTAATCTCATTTTACAACTGCAGAAAATGACATTTGTTGATAAAGGTAAAACAGGCTAAATGCCATGTTATCATAGATATATGTGAATTCTCCCAACACTAACATTGTGCACAGTATTTCAATATGGACATTAACATAGTTCAAATATATATGGATTTTAATTGACTTTAAAAGAAAAATCGTTTGGTCAATTATCCTAGGAAACATAATGTAGTAGGTCAAATGTATTAGAACTGCTCGAAAGGATAAAACAATAATGCAAATACAATTTCTTTTTATTTTATTCACTGACATATCCCACTGCCCTTTACAGATTTTATCATCACTTTTTTTTTTATTAATTATAAATGACTAGCTTACTTCACATTATTATATGTTTTTTTCAGGGCTATAATGCTTGGTCACATAAATGAAGAGTTCTGATACAGCACAATACATATGATTGTGACTATGCGTTGTACACAGGTCCGTTTTACTTGAAAGGCACTGAATAGGGATGAGGGAACTTTAGATTTTGAAGTTTGGGTTTACTTTGAATTGCGTTATAAATTCCATTACCATGGAACATACCGCAATTAAATAACGGAATGGGCAGCATGGTGGCTCAGTGGTTAGCAGCGTTGGGATCCTAGGTTCAAATCCGACCAAAGACCAGATCTGCATGGAGTTTGTATGTTCTCCCCGTGTTTGCGTGGGTTTTCTTCGACCCTCCAAAGACATAGTGATAGGGAACTTCGATTGTAAGCCCCATTGGGGACAGTGTGATGCCAATGTCTGTAAAGTGCATAAAATCAATAAATAAATGTATAACGGAATGTATTTAGAGGCATTCCATTATGTATTCCGTCATAATAGAAGTCTATGTCCAGCATAACGGAATCCATACCACAATTCAGCATAAACCCAAACCCTGAAGTTCGCTCATCCCTGGAACTGAACTGTGAGCTTTAGTACCAGGCACAATTACAATCACATAAATGGTACTGTGTAAAAAATAAAGCAAGAATTAAGAGAACATTTACTATTCATTACAGTCCCTAAAAACCACTTTTAAAATTAAATAGACATTATCACTAGAGATAAATGAAGCATTGAAAAATGTGATTTGGCTGCATCACGGAATAAAAAAAAATAAAAAATTGCTTTGTGACAAATTACTTTAACACAAAGCACATTTATTTGTAAGTAGTGGGTGCAATGGTAGGGAGCAGCAATTTCATCGCCCCCTGATCATTGAACCCCTCAGATGCTGCGTTCATAGCTAATCATGACATTTCATAGCAATTATCCAATATAAAATTAAAAAAATTATAAAATCATACTGGACCTCATCCATTTGATTGCAAAGAGCCAACCGCCGCCATCTCGATTGAAGATCTAGCACGAAATTTTGCTTGGCCTGGTGATGACATCATCACATCGGCTGGGTGATGTCATATGTCACTGCGCACAGGATTTCGTGCGAGATCTTCAACCAAGATGGCAGCATCAGGCTCTTTGCATTCAAATGGATAAGGTATGATTGTTTTTTTGTAAAATTTGAGGTAAAATTGATTAGTTACCATGAAACATGAGGAAATTCATATTCTCACCAAATAGAATTTTTCCTGAAATTTGGATCGAATTCCACTTCGTGGAGTTCGATTCACTCAGTACTAATCATAACTTAAAAAATCATAGGCAGTAAGAACATATTAGGAATGGGCTATCAAAGCTAGTACATCTAAAAATGAAGAGTTGGAATCTGACTGGTGGCTACTGACAGCAGCACCACTTTTCCGCAGCACTAGGTTTGATAAATATGTACCAAATTAAAACCTGACAGCTTATTAAGTGATCTGTGATTTAATAGATTAATTCGCTCATTTGCAGTCAAATGTAGCACTATAAATTATATCTATGGAAACCATTTCAGGAGAAATCAAATACTATCAAGCTAGGCAGAGAGGAGATATCAAGAGGAGAGATGCACAGCATATTGATCCCTAAACTTTTCCCCAACATTAGCAAGGACCTTAAAAACAACAAAAGCCAATACAAGCAAAAATATTTATAATTTTAAACCATTAATTTGCAACGGAAATGGTGTTTTTCAACAGAAAGGTTTTTTCTCTAACTATCAATCACCTTTGATGTTACTTTTATGAAGCATTTGGGTAATTATCAAATAAGAAATTCCTCTTCATCTCTATCTTTCTGGAAAAGATGTGGATGTTTCTTTGTCCAAAATATCTTGACTAGATCACTTGACCTAAATGAAGAGAAGAAGACCTAAATCATGATGCTGTCACCACTATGCTAACAAAAGGTAAGGTATTTTTTGGTTGATGGGTTTTGTTGCCTTTATGCCAAATATACAGTATCTTTTAAATTCTGATAAAATTTGTAATCCAAGCTGATGTAAAAAAGAAAAAAAAATCTCAAAAATACTCAGGATGAGCCCTGTCATTTTAATTTCTCAAAGCAAGGACCCTTGTAAGAACAGAGCATTATGTATTGAAATTTAACTAGATTCAGAAACAAATAGAAAAGCACCTGTAAGCTAAAGCAGGGATGCCCAACCTGTGGCCCGCCAGCTACTGCAAAACTACAGCTCTCAACATGCCTTTATAGTTGTAGGCTGTCGGGCATGCTCGGAGTTGTAGTTTTGCAACAACTGGAGGGCCGCAGGTTGGGCATCCCTGAGCAAAAAGTATCCATTTCTTAGCTAAGATCAGTTACAAAAAACTACAATTTATTTTATTTATTTTTTAGAAATAAGGGTCATATTTTGTTTCTAAACAACCGATGCAATAATATGTAACTTGTTTTTTAACATTTAGATGGTGGGCTATTATACTTAATTTGTAAGATAATACCATGGAACTTCAATCTGACACTTTATATCACATAGTACAGTCTCTCTCTTCCAGTTCACAATCAGGAGCATCATAAATTTAAAGGAAACTGATAGTTTTCTAACATTTTTACATGCACATTTGTTAGTTTTGTTTAAAATTTTGTACACTATTATGAAAAATTATTCAAAAATGTGTTGTAATTTACATTTGCAGTCATTTTGTGGCTGCTTTTAGAAGCCCATGTACATTATTTGACTATGTTGTGGGTAGAAATTTGTCCCAAGGCTTTTCAGAACTGATAAATCAGGGCCAGTTGACACAGATAAATTGTTGACTGGATTAAGCTCTGAGGGGTTTTCTACCATCTGGTGGAGCTAAAATGTGTAATCAGACAGAATTTTCTTGACTAACAAAATATTTGTTTTCTAAAATAATATAAAGTGTTAAAAAATAGAGATATGACATGATTGTAAAAGGTCTTTAATTAATACACAGTGCTATTACTGCTAACTTGTTCCAGTCATTAATGGCCCTTGAGCATTTTCATACTATGGCAGCTATAACTTTGTCAGTCAGCTACAATGTTCAGTCATTTTCTTTCTCCTGCTGGCTGAACAAATTAATTCTGGGAGAAACTGACTAGATGTTGACTTATGTGCCTTTTATAAGATAATTTTATATAAAATATTTTGTCCATAGCTATTTCCCTTTATTGTTTTCTACATTAGGACTTCTTCACCTATATTCGTAAGCACCTATAAAAAATGGAATTAATTTTTGTTGCCATTTTTTGTATATGATTTTTTTTCTGTAGTGTAGCAAGATCTATAGAGAAACAAGCAGAAAAAAGATGGCAGAAAAATGCTATACCCAGAGCATGCTGCATTTAGATTAAAAAAAAAACACACCAATGGCCTACAATATGGCTAGGGCTACACAACGACATGTGTCGCGCAACAAATGTCGTTGTGTAGCCCTAGCCTAAAATGCCCCCCAAAGACACAAAAATTCAACAAGCCCAATCTATTTGTATGTACTGAAGTACAGATATATATATATATATATATTTGGCCAAAGAAAAATACACAAAGCAGCTATATCATTTTTTCATAGTGTTTTTTTGTGTTTTTTATTTTATTTATTTGTGGTCAGATGTTAAAATATATGTATGACATAATTTGGGTCAATGATATTTTTCTCAAAATTCAGCATGCTCTTGATATGACAATTGATATGACAATTTTCTGTATTCCAGACTTAAAGTAGTTTTCTATCACTTAAAGGATTCTCCCGACTGCAGTTAGTAATGACCTAGAATATGTCATCAATATCAGATTGATGGGGGTCCACCTAGCATCGCTATCCCCATGAAGGCCTATTTTAGGCCTTGTCCACATTTCTGTTTTTCACTAACATGGGAAATACGGATAGCACACTTACCCATTGATTTAAATGTGTCTGTTCATATTTAAGTATTTTTTTACTGACCATAGGCCAATAAAAAATCATGGAGACATACACGACTTTTATCCATGATGTTGACCAAGCACGCCCATTGAAGTCTATAGGTCAGTGAAAATCATGGACACAACACAAATGGCATCCATGGTGTGTCCCTTTTTCACTGAAGATTAATAGGAGATATTTTGGAAATTGATCTTCAGCTGAGCAATGTCAGTGAATTACAGATGACACACGGAGGATAAAAATTGATGCACAGACCAACCTTGGATCCGTAACACACATCTTCACAGATAAAACATGAACTTTTTTTTCATGGACATGTCACAGAAATGTGGACATGGTCTTATGCTGCCCTAGCTCTGGAAGCTAATCAGTCTATGGTGTGGAAGCAGAAAGCTCTACACACGGTGTAGTTTCTGGCACCGATCTAATAAAGCCAAGCTCTTCTTTAGCCTACATGCACACGAACGTGGTTTGGTTCCGCATCTGAGCCGCATTTTTTGCGGACCCATTCACTTCAATGGGGCTGCAATAGATGCAAACAGCACTTTATGTGCTGTCCAAATCCGTTGCTCCGTTCCATAGCTCCGCAAAAAAAATAGAACATGTCCTATTCTTGTACATTTTACGTACAAGGATAAACATTGGTACAATGGATCAGCAAAAAAAAGAATTCCATACAGACGTCATTATTTTTTATTTTTTTGCGGATCCGCAATTTGTGGACTGTAAAACACAAACGTTTGTGTGCATGTAGGCTTATATGAATGTGAGCTGAGCAAAAGTTCCCCTGCATGGTCACTACACTATGTATGGAGTTGCAGGGGCGTAACTAGAAGTGACTGGGCCCCACAGCAAATATTTGTAAGGGCCCCCCTCAGCGCGCTTCGCACCTCCCTCCTCCTGTGTAAACCCCACTCCTTTGGCACAGTGTAGCGGTATACTGTATATTGTGTGGCACAGTGTAGAGGTATACTATATATTGTGTGGCACAGTGTAGCGGTATACTGTATATTGTGTGGCACAGTGTAGCGGTATACTGTATATTGTGTGGCACAGTATAGAGGTATACTGTATATTGTGTGGCACAGTGTAGCGGTATACTGTATATTGTGTGGCACAGTATAGAGGTATACTGTATATTGTGTGGCACAGTGTAGCGGTATACTGTATATTGTGTGGCACAGTGTAGAGGTATATTGTGAGGCACAGTGTAGCGGTATACTGTATATTGTGTGGCACAGTGTTGAGGTATATTGTGAGGCACAGTGTAGCGGTATACTGTATATTGTGTGGCACAGTGTAGCGGTATATTGTGAGGCACAGTGTAGAGGTATACTGTATATTGTGTGGCACAGTGTAGCGGTATACTGTATATTGTGGGGCACAGTGTAGCGGTATACTGTACATTGTGAGGCACAGTATAGAGGTATACTGTATATTGTGTGGCACAGTGTAGCGGTATACTGTATATTGTGTGGCACAGTGTAGGCTATATGTGTATAACATAAACATACTCCACATGAACACTTACAGTTACATGGCTTGGTCCTTGGGGATCTCGGACACCACTTCCACACTTTGGCCGGGGGCTCGGCGGAGCTGATGTTGTGTTTTATCCTAATGAGAAAGATTTTATAATAAGGATTTGGAGAAGGGGCAGAGGGATAGCAGAGCAGGGAGAGGCCGGTGCTGCTACTAGGGGGTCATACCATGGGGCAGTAATAAAACCCACCATAATGCCCCCCCCCCCAGTAGTAATAATTCTCCTTATAATGTGACAGTGCAAAAAATACCCCCTTGTAATGCCCCCAGTTGAGCTAATGTCCCCATAGTGCCCCAAAAAATGTGCCAGTATAAAATACCCCTATATAGTGCCCCCAGTAACTTCCCCCATAGTGCTCCTCTCCCCCCTTCCTGCTAGTGCCCCCCCAAAATGTACCAGTATAAAATGCCCCATATATAGTGCCCCAGTAGATGCCGCTCAGTGTCCGGCCTCTGATAGGCTGCCGGCCTAGTGTCCCCCATAATGCCCCCCAATAATGTGCCAGTAAGTGCCCCTATCATGTGCCAGTATCAAGTGCCTCTCCCCCCCCCACATGTCCCAGTATCATAGTGCCATCTCCCCCCATGTGCCAGTATCAAGTGCCTCTCTCCTTCCCACCCCCCATGTGCCAGTATCAAGTGCCTCTCTCCTCCCCATGTCCCAGTATCATAGTGCCATCTCCCCCCCCCCCACTAAAAAGTGCCAATATCAAGTGCCTCTCTCCCTCCCCCCTCCCTATGTGCCAGTATCAGGTGCCCCCCCCCCATGTGCCAGTATCAAGTGCCAACCCCCCCTCTCCCCTCCAGGTGCCAGTATCAGGTGCCTCCCCCCCCCTATGTCCCAGTATCATAGTGCCATCTCCCCCCCCACCACCACCACAAAAAAAGTGCCAGTATCAAGTGCCTCTCTCCCTCCCCCCCCCCCAATGCCAGTATCAGGTGCCTCTCTCCCTCCCCCCCCATGCCAGTATCAGGTGCCAACCCCACTCCCATGTGCCAGTATCAGGTGCCAACCCCCCCCCCCCAGGTGCCAGTATCAGGTGCCAACCCCCCTCCCCCCATGTGCCAGTATCAGGTGCCTTCCGCTCCCCCATGGCAGTAACAGTCGGGTATTAAAAAAAAAATAATAAACACTTCTACTTACCTCCATGTCAGCGATGCGATGCAGCCTCTTCCTGTGTCCCGCCTTGTATGCCCTTATATGGAGTCAGTGCTTGTATTTCAGAAAAGAGTCTGCTGGGATTCGAACCCAGGACCTTCTGCTTCAGAGGCAGAGCAGCTATCCACTAGACCATAAGAGCTGCCTTGAGGCTGAGTGAAAAAATATGAGACTTCTACTGTTATAGCTGGCTAAGTGTACATCTATACACATGGCAGCTGTTCATATATAGAGATGTAGCAGAGCTGAATGTGCAGGGACAGCTGTCATATACAGATATAGCAGTGCTAGGTGTGTTTGGGCAGCTGTCATGTGTATAGATGTATTTTTTTTTTTTACAGTCAGTTGTAATGCAGCCTTTATGGCTGTGAGGGTAAATGCTTTGCCACTGATTCACTTATAGATTGGAGGTTGTGGGTTCGAATCCCAGACCAGGAGACTTTTAGCAGACAGTAAAATTAGATCACTCTAGCGGCTGTGAAGGGGCCCTGAACACGATATTTATCTAACTTGAAAATAAACTGTCACACACGCTGCTTGGGGCGCCGGGCCCCCTTGGCAGCCCGGGCCCCGAAGCAGCTGCTTCCCCTGCTTCCCCGGTAGTTACGCCACTGTGGAGTTGTGTGGCTTCAGCTTTATAGTGCTATTCTTTCTGGGCCAATATAGTATTTTTTTTTTTGTTACAACTTTTTCTAGGTATGGCATTTTTTCAGAATGTGTGACAGCAGTTGCTTTTGTGGCATTTTCTTCAGTACTGTTCATGCTTATTTTGCAGGTAGATGTTTACTGTGAAGCAGTGATGAATAGTGAATTTGTATGGTATTTTAACATTTCAAAATGCAATGTAGTATTTTTTTCAGGCATTTAAGGATTTTCTGTAGGAATAATAAAAAATAAAAAAATCACGACAAAGTAACAAAGAGTATTCCACAACTCAACAGAATTTTTAGAAACAACAAATTAATCCATAGAAACTGTGTGAAGGAAACCCTAAAAGAAGCTTACAGACTTTAAAATATATTTTTTTCAAAAGCTCTATAAAGTAAAATAATAAATAATGATTTACTCACCTTTCAAATTTCAGATGGTTCTGTGGTCCTGCATCAATCTTTGTTTATAACACTGCAGCAATGACAATCATTGTTTGCACCATTGACATTAATAACGTGGACAGTTTACCACTATAAAAAGAAATTTGCTGCCACAGTCACTTGTTGGCTTGTTAGGATAATAGGTGGGGGAGTAACAAACAATCAGCTTAGGAACAACATAGTGTTTTGAAGTAAAGTAATGAATAATACATAAATTAGTTATTCTTTCTAATTTTAACCCCATAAGGAGCAGCTTTTTTATATTTCATTGTTTGTTTTCCCAGGGATGTAACTGTTATGAGGGATTTTTGTGGTATGAGTTGTATTGCTTGCCACTATCATAGGGTACATAGAATTTGTTGATACAATTTCAATATTGCAAGAGAAATTTGTATTTTTGTTTCTTGGCTGCTATATTTTTTTGCTTTCTACGAACCAATATGGGAATTTGAGCTTTCTAGCCAGATTGTAATTTTTATTAGCATAATTTTGGGTTACAAAAATGTTTTTTTTTTTTTTTTTTGTGTGGGGCTGTTAAAAATTATTTCACTATATTGAAAAATAATTTCCCACTAGAGCAGGCATCCTCAAACTGCGGCCCCCCAGCTGTTGCAAAACTACAACTCCCAGCATGCCCGAACAGCCTACAGGTATCACCCTACAGCAGGGCATTGTGGGAGTTGTCGTTTTACAACAGCGAGAGGGCCGCAGTTTGAGGATTCCTGCACTAGAGAATTAAAGCTGTGATCAATTAAGTGAAAAAATAATGTTTTGAAATATTTAGTATTCTAAAACATTATTAACTATTAGGACGTTCCTTGAGCATGGTTTAATAGTCAGATGATGCAGAATAGGGGGCTTTTATTAGGTCACTAATTTTCATAGTAGCCCATCAGCACTCATCAATTGCATAGCAAGGTGCTAACAGGTTAACAGCGGGAATTCACTCCCTTTATAAAATACTGTTGATGCTGTTGACTTTGACAAAATAAGGAGGCTAAACTCCTAGGTAGTGATGGATGAACATTGTCCGGGACGGTTCACGAACGCAATCGTGCAAATGCGATCAAATGTTCACGAACCGCAAGTTCACGGTGGGCGGTGGGCCCCATTCACTTTAATGGCAGACAAACCTGAAAAACCTTCAGCTCATATTTTTAGCGACTAAATACTTAGTAGAAATGTACAAATAGTCCCACAACATGGACAGTGACATACTAGAGGGGGATTAATGAAAAAAATTCCAACAAAAATATCTATCTTAATCAGGGGACATTTATATGCATCTTAAAGGATTTTTTATTTTTATTTTAGGCCACAGGAGTACGGGCCTTAAAAATTAGGCATTCACCTGACATAAAAATAAATTCTGATTATGTCGCTCGAGGTACATTATGCGGTCAATGGATAGAAATTTTACTGTAGGCCACTGGACTACAGGCCACAAACATTAGGCATTCACCAGACAGAAAATATCAAGTGATTATGTGGCCGGAGGTATATTACATGGTCAATGGATATCAATTTTACTGCAGGCCAGTACAAATACAGGTCAAATACATATGTTTAAAAGAAATAAAAATATAAATTTGGATTAAAAACATGGCTAACGAAATCCCCCTCTTGAAAAAAAACAACAAATGATAATAGTTGAAATTCGATAATATACGTGGTTGTCACTGGTGTTGAATTCCTCCGGGGCCCCAACTATTAGGCATTCACCGAACAGAAAAGAACAAGTAAGTATGTGGCTGTAGGTAGATTATACGGTCATTGGATATCAATTTTACAGCAACAAAACCGTGAACAAATGCTGCACTACCCAAATGCACTATATAGAAAGTATATTATTGGTTATAACACCCCTGGCCTTAATCACTTTTTTGGGGGGCAACTGGTATATCACACCAGTTGAAAGTATTTGTTCCAATGTCATTTGTCACTATCTGTAGCTGAGATAACACAGCAAAACCGCAAAGAAATGCTTCACTACCCAAATGCACTATATAAAAAAGTATAAAATTGGTATATAACACTCCTGCTTCAATCAGTTTTTTGGGTGGGGCAACTGGTATATCACACCAGTAGAAATTATTTGTTTCAACGTTGTTTGTCCCTATCTGTAGCTGAGGTAACGCAGAAAAACTGCAAACAAATGCTGCACTACCCAAATGCACTATATCGAAAGTATATAATTGGTATATAACACCCCTGCTTCAATCAGTTTTTTGGGGGGGGCAACTGGTATATCACACCAGTAATTATTTGTTCCAATGTCGTTTGTCCCTATCTGTAGCTGAGGTAACGCAGCAAAACCGCATAAAGTATATTACAAGTATATAACACCCCTCAGTAAGTCACACCTATCAATAGCACAGCTATTCCAGTCCTTAAAGTGAATTTTGCGGCCCTATTAGCTAGCGTTTGGTGTCCCTAACAGTCTGTCCCTGCTCCACACAGCAACCTCTCCCTACACTGGAAAAAGGTGGAAGGTAAAGTGGCGTTCAGATCGGGTTTATTTATAAGGTAAGGGGTATGTCCATGTGCTGAAATGTCTCAATTGGCTGTCCTGTACCACCTGATGGATGTGTCATGGGTCAAAGTTCTTCACAATGTAAAAGAATATGGTGCCGGCAGACATAGCCATATGTTTGTCCGTTCTGCGAGATCGTGAACAAACAAAGTTCATCGCAAAACGACCCCTGGGTGAACTTCAAGGCCATCTCTACTCCTAGGTTCACAGTTATATGTGATTTTGCCAATAATTGAATAAGAGCACCATTGTGTATAACAACCTTGCTCCTGATGCAGATTTTTTGGGTACCCAAAATATTATTGCAACAGATATATGTGGTATGTAGTTTGGTAAGCCGCACTTGGCAGTGACAGAAGTGTCCATCACAAGGTCATTAATAAGCTAATCTTAGAATGCAGGCATTGATCAGATTGGCCATTTCCATGCGGTCTACCAATGACAATATTGGTTTACCAGAGTATGAATGCAGAATTATTGTCATATGGAAACCAACATATATTAACGGGGCTTTTAAGATTATAGATGTCTAAAAATATATTCAGTTTAAAAAATATTTATACAATATCAAGTCTTTATTGAAACTTTTTATCAGGGAATTTTTATATATCTGGCTTTTATCGTCTTTCTTTTTCCACTATTGCGACTATCTACACATAAGTTTTCGTATACGGCTGTATTTTTTTTTTCTTTAGCACTTTAATTGGTTTGACTTTTTGGTTGAATGTACCAGCAACTTGTTTGTACTTTTAACTACCCCAGAGACAGATAGACTTTTACAATCATTAAATGTAGATGTTCCCTCACTACAGTACAATATATCATTTTGAATCTGTAGCAAAGCACAGTCACTAGATTCCTACTATAGAAAATAATGAGTTCTCAGTTGACAGGAAGCCAAGAGCTTGAAATTCAAAAACACTCAAAATTAGGATAGCATATTGCACTTTGCTATATATATATATATATATATATATATATATATATATACATTATGATTTGTTACTATTACTCTGATATTTTTATAATTATTATAGCTGTTTTGAAACTTTATTTTATTGCCTGCACTCTCATATTTTCTCTTCTTTTCAATAAATTCATTGGATATAATCATTATTATGCTTTTTCAATTTACCTTTTAATGTGTGACGTGCTTTAGCTGATTTATATACATATATTTTGGTACAGAGTAACAATGCCTAAATGTCCACTGATAAGACTTTTTACTGTGGAATTAAGTAGTCTTATTCTAGGCCGCTGCCTTTTTATGGTGATCTATTCTAAGTACTGTATGGGTCTCTTGCGCAGTGAAGAGCAGGAGCTAGACTCTCATATAACAGACAGATTGGCCCAGATTTGGTATCAATATTTGGTACACTGCATCCATTACAACCCAAACTATACAATTGTCATGTAATTTATCCTGCAAGGTGAACAAAAAGGCTAAAAACACGAAATAAAAAGCGACCAAATAATCTTATGTACCCCAAAATGATAATTAAAACTACAAGTTGTCCTGCATAAATCAAGCCCTCATACAGTACTATAAAAGTAAAAATAAAAGTTATGCGTGTTGGAATGCAGCAATGTAAAAGTATTTTTATTTAACAAAAAGGGGTTTTATTGTGCAAAAGTAGTAAAGCGTGAAAAAAATCTATGAATTTGGTATCACAGTAATCGTACTGATCCAGAGAATAAAGTTATGTGTTATTAGTGTCACAAAGTGAATGTTCCTTCCCCAGATATAGTTAAGAAAAGTTAAACAATGAATAGCTGTACTCCAAAATTGTGCCATTAAAAACTACGTGTCCTGAAAAAAACAAGCCCTTTAAACTGCTACATCAAGGAACAAAAGTTATAGCTCTCGGAATCCAACAATAAAAAAATATTAATAATAATAATAATAATAATAATTTGGTCACTAAAGCCCAAAATTTATATAAGTGGAAGGGAGATACAAATGTAATGAAAGTTGGACAAAATATCCAGTTTCAATAATTGTGTTTGATTATTATTAACATTTTTGAAGATGGTCAATGATCAAACTATAAAAAAAAATAATAATTGTCATCTCAAGTAATATATGTAGCATCATTAACCTACTATGACCAATCATTTTTTACTCCATGCAAACACATTTTATCTAGCACATTGTGGCTGATTTACAAATGCTATGCAATTTTTAGACAGTGAATATAGTTTAGAGGTGCACTAAATTTAGCACAGTGGTTTTAACTATATGATAAATGTAATGTATCTTACTAGATGTTAGACATTTTTGTCTAACTTTACACCAAACGTTGCTGTACTTGGAGCACTGTCTTTAAGCCATGCTCTTTCCCACTAACCTATGGATATTTAAGACACTTCTTCTTGTTCAATAAGCCAAATAAATGTCTAAACACATAATAAACATTGTTTGAGGTATATAGGTAGGTTTTTTGGCATAACTTGAGTCACAACTCTGGCATATTTAGTTCATTAACTCCCCTTCGGCTTTTAAACAATGTCCCTCAACTGTCAGTTCTGTCAGATTGTTTTCAAAGGGGTTGTCCAACCAAGAAGATGAATGTCATAATGTCTGCTCCTTTAGAAAAAAAACACCACTCACTGGTACTCAGCCCTGCCATGCCCCATTCTCAGCCACTTCCGGTCGCCACAGAACCAAGAATAGGCTTAGGCTATTTTCATATCAGCATTTTTAAATCAGGTTTTGAGATCTGGGTAGTCTGAATCCTGCCAAGAGGGGGCAAAGCTAGGTAGTTTAACTGTGAAGAACACTGCTCCAGGAAGACTGAAGTTCCAAAACTATGGATATTCTTTAGAGCTTTGGCACTATAGTCAGTGAGGTGACCAGCAACTATAGATTTACAGAACCTGCTGCAGGTAAGGGAGAACAGATTAAGACACCCATCACCATAGCACAGTACAGATAAACCCAAAAGCCTACATTTACAAATTGACACCTATAGCCACAGTTGCCAGTTTATAGCAATAGCGAAGGGAAATCAGGAGAGAGAAAAGGACTACCCTAAAGTGCTATTACCTGTCATTTTTCCTGCCATCATATCTTATCAGCTGGGGAAAAAAACAATGTATCTTGCATAGATGACAACTGGATTTACTTTAACTCATCCTTTGAACTTAGTAAAAAAAAAGAGGTTTGTTCTTCTGCGTTCTTCTACCTGATTCCTTCTCTCCACCTTTTTACTGCACCAAACCCCAGGGATCAATGATTTGCCATGAAGGAGTACATCATGACACAACATCTTATTAGGGCCACTACCAGTACTATCCTCTGCACTGGCTCTTCAGGGGCCCGCTGCAAATAGGTTAGCTGGATGATATCTCATTTACAGTGTATACCTGATATATAAAAATGTAATAGTAGTTCTCATTTTCTGTGACTCATTTTGGCCATATGCATGCACATAACACACAGATGATTTGGCTTATAACCATTCTGCAGTAATGTAGTTTAAAATTATTGTTCTGATATGAGATGGGCAATCTTAGTGACATTTATACAAGAGAAAAAATGTACCATGTTTTCAATTGAAAAAGCTGAACAAACATTGTAAAAGGTTTTGCATGGCTCACCTGTGGAATAACGCTTACTGCTTTTCATATTTAATGTATTTACATTTCTCATTAAGTCATCATTAAGATGGGTGTTCTTTAGTATAGGCGTAGGCTGTTTTGGATGTGAGTAATATGCTACTTTGAATAGTACCCAGCTCCAAAACAATCTCTGGTGGCACTAAAGAACACATATCTGTGCCTGTGACATCCACAGGCTCAGTGCTGGGTGGAAGTCTCAGCTTACCATAGTGTTGAGAAATATGGTAGGTTAACGGCACAATGAAAACATATCCTTGTACTACATGATTACAGTGTGACAATGGGTAACATCAGAGGATGAAAATGCTGGTATGCTCTACTTATATGTAGGCTAGAAATAAAAAGCAGCATATAACTAAGATTGGCCACAAACCTGGAAAACCCCTTTAAATAAGTTATTCCATGGAATGAGTTAGGAGATCAGATAAGCTTACATCTGATGCATGCCTAGTAATTACCCACTTGTAATTCAGAATTCCCAGTGGGCCAATTGCCTTTTACTAGACAGTGAGGTGGTGGAGCCCTGCATCACTTTACACATATTGTCTTTAGCAGCCCCAGTCTGCTGGCCCTCCTGTGCACAGTGTATGATAATGACAGCAGTGGCTTGCCAAGCCTGTTAGAGCCTATAATACATATCCCAGGCGCCGGTCGTGCTGTGCCCAGTACATTGGGTATGATAATAACAGCACTAGTATGTGATGTATGAGAGCCTCAGCCCATCTTGGCCCCCTACACTGTGGGACTTTCCCCTCCAGCCTGCTGCGTGTGCCGACCAAGCAAGCTGCAGCCTCCACCAATTACACAACTAACTAGCTCAGAGCCCCAGGGCTGTCAAGTGATACATACCAGTCAATGACAGCCCTCCCTTCCCAGCTGGATTTCCTGCACTCCTCCAAGGAAGACTTAGGTGTAGTCCTGCAATCTGTCACCAGCCATATTGCAGGACTACACCTAATAGATATATAACTAGGGGTAGTCCTGTGGTATATCTATCTATAATGCTCATGTTGGAGCCGAAACGTTGCGTCACCAATGGGTGAATAAACCACTATTTTCCACATTATCCTGGAGTGCTGCTCTATTTTTTGGACAGGATTTTTCGTTAAGCTTGCCCTTTTGAGCTTGCACCCGCAGTATTGTTTATAGGTTGGTGCTGCCTTATTTTTTCTAATATATATATATATATATATATATATATATATATTTATATATAGAACAAAGAAAAAAAGGCAGCACTCCAAATTGTGATGAAAAATGTGGACGGTTTATTCGCCCATCTAGCAGCAACGTTTCAGCTCTCTCTTTGGAGCCTTTGTCCAGCTGAAAAACATGCTGATATGCACATGTTATTCAGCTGGACAAAGGTTCCAAAGAGAGAGCTGAAACGTTGCTGCTAGATGTGTGAATAAACCGTCCACATTTTTCATCACAATTTGAAGTGCTGCCTTTTTTTTCTTTGTTCTATACACTTGGGATCCTGGTCTCAGGTCCCTCAGGAGGATTTTTACCCGCATTCATTGTGTGCTGCTTTTTTTCTATATATATAAATATATATACATATATATATATATATATATATATTTTTTTTTTTTTTTTATCTGTCTATCTATATATCATGCATATCATGCAGACTACCCCTATATATACACACAGATATATGCTGAAGGACTACCCCTCCTCATGTATATGACCATATCTATTTTGTGGTCTGAAAACCACAGATCCACAAAATCTGGATTTTATCCGTAACAGAATAGGGCATGCATAGGTATGTTTTGTCCCATTCTGCTATGGATTCATTGAAGTCAATGAAATAACTTTAGATCGCACACAGGCGGTCTGCATATTTTGCAGTTCCATGGTTTGTGGACTGCAAAATGGATGCATTCATTTGCATCAGCCTTAATACATATAGACTCCAGGACTACCCCTATTAATACATATATAGGAGGAATTTTATTAAAACTGGTACAGAGAAAAATTGTCTTAGTTGTCCCTAGCTACAATCAAATTCCATCTCTCTTTTTTCAGAGCTTCTTTGGAAAATTAAGGATCAATCTGATTGGTTGCTAGGGGCAACCAAGACAGTTTTCCTTTGTAGCTGTTTTGCTAAATCTCCCTCATATACTGCAAGACTACCCCTTGTAATAAATATATATAAAAATACTAAGTAAAAAAAAAAGTCTAAATAAGTAAAATATAAAAATACAGAGTCTGATAACATCTAACATGAGATCTGTATAAGAATTTAGCATGAAATTCTGCTGCTGCTCAGTGACATACAGAGCTGTATTTGTAGCTGGCCTAACAGTTTCCTGACCCCGTCTACTTGGCTTGACCACACCATTTACTAGTTTGTCTCCACCGACAATATGAGGCCACTTTTACCTTTTTTCCAGGGCCACTTTGAGTTCCCAATCCTCCCATGACTTTGTGTACATGATAAATGCAATTAGCTAAAGTGGCAACCCCCTTTAAGGCATCTTAGTAATCACTAGGGTTAACATAAGGGTTATTTTACACAGGCTGATGTCTTTCCCTAAATGAGCACAAATGTTTGATGCAACAAATTATCATTTAAAGGCCCTTCGGACTAACCTATACAACCTAAAAAGGGAGCCAGCTATCGTTAGTCCGGCCGCTTATCCCCATTCAATTTCCATTCTGTTCCAGCTTACATAGGGACATTTGCTGTCTGATTAAGAAACAATAACCAATTTAAGTGACGCTAATTGTTCCAAAAAATGTTGATATGTTTTCGAGACATTTCAAAAGAAACGCACAGGCACTTGGTAATTCAGTAGCTCCGATTGCTTTACCTGAGAGCTATGAAAACAGCAAGCTATGCTGTTTCCGTAGTTCTCATGCACCACAATGGTGGTTACTGGAGAAGCGAGTGTTGGAACGCTCTGCTGTTTCCCAGCCAACTGGTGGTTGGGACTGTGTCTCATCTTGTCTTAGTAACGGTGAGATAAGACGACCCCTTTAAGCTTCCTGGAGCAGAATATTTGTGTACAAGGCAGAAAAAACTGCTAAGATTACTCAGCCAAAATATATTGTAAATCTCATTTTAAAATTTTCCAGTGATTAATTTTCTAATAGAGATGTAGTGGGTCATTTATTAATACCAGCGTTTTAGACCAGCCCGTCCCCTTCCCCACCCACGCTATACCCACTTTTTTAGACCCGGTGTAAGCAGGGAGAAGTCGCAGATTGCGGCATAAAGAACCCTTGCATCACAATCTGCTACAGAAATACACCTATTTTTCTGTTTAATAATTGACCCCCATAATATCTGTCACCACTTATGTGCTTTACATAGTGTGATGATATGTGACTAGACATAACTGCCAAAGACATAGCAGTCATTACAATAAAAAATATATTATACAGTAAATCAATATGACAAAAAAATCAGTCTGATAGTAATTATATAAATGACAATTAATTTATTAACCCCATCCTAAAGTGTACCATATTGGAGCACATTGTGTTTTATTAAAGAAGGTTCATCCTACTCCTAAAGTGGTTGTGTTTATGCACCACGAGATGGTGCAAACCAAACATGTTGCTTTGACAGTAAATATACAGTATATAAAAATCAATAGTGGAATTGCTGCCTTTTCTTTATCTTGCTTCCCAAAAAAGTGATAAAAAAGTTGAGTGTACTTTAAAATAGTACCAATGATATTGAGAACTCATCCCATAAAAATGAGACTTTAAACAGCTCTGTTATGAGAAGAATAAAAAAAATTATAGTCCTCAGAATGGTTGCACTGGTACTATAGAGGCTGTCAGACAGTTGTGTTTCCCTTCTGAATCCTGCAGCGTACCCAAACAGCATGTTTTCATTTATGGCCTTTGTCCACCTAGTAGAAACCACCTTACAATTTAAGAGGTGTCATGTGAGTCTGAGATAGCATGAGCTATACACTAAAATGGTACATCTATAGAAAAGCTCATTCATTTTTTATAAAATATCTGCGGTGTCAAAATGATAAATATATTGAACGTTATAGTTTCCAAAAAGTGGTCACTTATTAAGGTTTTCACTGTATGGGCACCTCAGGGTCTTGTCTCCCCAAATGTGAGCAGCACATGAAAATAATTCTGAACAAATGGTCCTCCTTCCCTTCTGAGCCTATGCCCATATAGCAGTTTATACCCTCAGTTATATAATTTTTGTACCCAGCAGGGCCCACAGATTAAGAGGCATAGTGTCAGTCTCAGATTGCCCAAGCAATATATCAGATTTGCAAAAAACTAGCAATTGTTATTTTGCATGTTCTATTGGTCATTCTTTCTGCAAAATACCTGTAGTGTCTAAATGCTCACTCCACCGCATGATAAATATCTCAATGGGTGTAGTTTCCAACATAGAGTCACTTATTGGAGGTTTCTTCTGTACAGGTACCTCAGGGTCTCTGCAAATATAATGTAGCCCCCAAAAACTTTTCCAGCAAAATCTAGGCTCCTAAAGCCATATGGAGCACTTTCCCTTCTCAGTTCTCCCATGAGTACATACAGCAATTCATTTCCATAGCCAGTAGAACCTACCTACAAATTAAAAACAGGGTAAGTCTCTGATGGCATATGCTGGGCAGAAAATTTTGTTCACTGAAATGCTATATATGTTGAAAACCTGCAATTTTTGTTATGTAGTCCAATACACATTAATTTCTGCAAAATACCTGTGAGTTAAAAATGCTTACTCCACCCCTTAAGAAATATATTGAGGGGCATATTTTCCAGAATCTGTTCACTTCCTGGGGGTTCAATGTATTATTTTAGCCTCAGAGCCTCTAAAATTATCAGCACAAGCTATGTAAATCACCATATTTGCCCTCTAATACTCATTGTGCTCTTTTATTCCTAAGCCCTGTTTTATGTCCAGGCAAAAGATTAGGGTTAAATATAGGGTATATTTAAATCTAGACAGCACAGCATAATAACAACAGGGCCTAATTTTCACACTGACATGTGCTGGACACCACATATTGGACACTGAAATGGCATATCTATGGAAAAAGTGCAATTTTCACTTTGTAACTTTTGCTATGGATTAGGTTTTGCAAAACACCTATGGAGTTAAAATGCTCCCTACACCCCTTCGTAAGTTCTGTGAGGGATGTGGTTTCTAAAATGGAGTAACTTCTTGGAGTTTTCTTTTTTTTTTTTCATTTAACCTCATAGCCTCTACAATTGTTGGCTAGTGCTCTATAATTCACCAAACTAGGCTTCAAATGGACATAGTGTTCTTTATCTCCTGAACCTTGCAGTGTGTCTAAACAGCAGTTTATGACCATATAGAGGATATTGATGTACTTAGGAAAACGCATGTAACCACATTTGTGGTACTTTTCTCCTAAAATGAAACATTTGAGGCTAAAACGACATATAATTGAAATACAAAGTAATTTTTAATTTCATGTCCCAATTTTAAGAAATTCTATAAAACAAGCCTATCCTTAGTCAGGCCAATCACTATACCCCTAGGTTAATTCCTTATAGGGGTTAGCTTCCAAAATGGGCTAAGTTGTTAGGGTTTTATACTGTACTGGTACCTCAGGGTCTCTGCAAATATGACATGGCACCAGAGAAACATGCCAGTGAAATATGAACTCCAAAAGCCAAATGCTGCTCCTTCTCATCTGAGCCCTGCTATGTGCCCATACAGTAGTTAAATTATGACCAAGTACTATATGAGATGCTTCTATAGTTTAGTTTTATTTGTTATTAACCCTTACTGTATTATAGGAAAAGTGATTATAATGGAAATTCTGCAAAAATAAATATTTTTTTTTTTTTTTAAATTTCATCTCCATATTCCTATGGAACACCTAAAGAGCACACAACATTTGTAAAATCAGTTTTAAGTAATTTGAGAGGTGTATATTCTTAAATTGTGTAATTTATGGATGGTTTCTATTATGTACGCCCCTCAAAGTAATTTCAAACCTGAATTGGCCCTTGAGTTTGTTTTAGACATTTTCTTTAAAAAATGTGTTGAAAATTATAAGCTTTCTAAATTCCTAACAAGTAAAATGACATTTACAAAATGATACCAACAGATAGTACACACATCGTGAATGTTACCTGTTTTGTGAGATATTGTGATCTGTCTTAAAAGCAGAGAAATTCAAATTAACAACATAACTTATTTTGTCAGTTTTCTGTAAATTTAGTATTTTCTTTATAAATGGAAAACATACAGACTCAAAATTTATCACTAATATGAAACATGATATGTCATAAAAAATATTCTCTGAATCACATGGATAAGTAAAAACATTTCAAAAGTAGGTGAAAAATGTCTGGAAGGGGTAAAATTATATTACACATATTAGTATCAAAATACAAGTGTAGGAATAATTGGGCTCAAAGTAGCTGCTCACAAACATACAGTAATATATCAGATATTCATTCAGTAATTGCAATTTCTGTTATGATGGATTTGCTGTTTGTGGTTTACATTATGTATTTGACAAGTATGTAGTTGCATATACAAGTGTGAAAACATAAATATGCTTCCCCATATGGCATAGTAGTAGTAAATGTTCTGAGCAGAATATACATTCTAACTGTGGAAAGTCTGCTATATTAGGTTTGAAATAGTATTGACCATACCACTCTGTTGTTAATTTGTAATTCTAAATGTTATGTGCACAGATAAGTTTGACTAAACAATGTGGTATTAGATATGCTACACATTTTGAACAATGAGATAGAACAAGCATTGACTTTCGTAGCACACCATTGTATCTCCATAAATTAGAATATCACCAATTAGAATATTACCAATTAATTAATTTTGGTAATTCAATTCAAAAAGTGAAACATATATAGGTTACTTACACACAGAGTGATCTATTTTATGTGTTTATTTCTTTTAATGTTGATGATTATGGCTTATTGCTATTGAAAACCCAAAAGTTAGTATCTCAGAAAATTAGACTAATTTAAAAATATATATTTTTAATACAGGAATGTTGGTCTACTAAAAAGTATGTACATTATATGTACTCCTTACTTGATCAGGGCTCCTTTTGCATGAATCACTGCATCAATGTGGCATGGCATGGAAGCGATCAGCCTATGGCACTGTATTATGGAAGCCCAGGTTGCTTGATAGCTGCCTTCAGCTTGTCTGTATTGTTGGCTCTGATGTCCCCCATCTTCCTATTGACAATACCCCATAGATTATTTTTGAGGCTTTGGCCACGCAAGGTTATTAAACCAGGTATTGGTATTTTTGACAGTATGGTCAAGTGCCAAGCACTGCTTTAAAATGAAGTCAACATCTCCATAAAGCTTGTCAGTAGAGGGGAGCATGAAGTGCTCTAAATGTTTACGGTAGACAACTACGCTGACTTTGGACTTGATATAACACAGTGGACCAATATCAGCAGATGACATAACTCCCCAAACCATAACTGACTATTGAAACTTCATACTGGACCTTAAGCAACTTGGATTGTGTGTCTCTCCATTTTTCCTCCAGACACTAGGATCTTGATTGCCAACTGAAATGCAAAATTGACTTTCATCTGAAAATAGGACTTTTCTTCTTCTGAGTCACGAGTGGCTTCATACAAGGAATGGGACAGTTGTAGCCCATGGCCTGGATATGTCTATGTGTGGCGGCTTTTAAAGCATTGACTCTAGCCACAGTCCACTCCTTATGAATCTCCTGCAAATTCTTGAACAGCCTTTTCTTGACAATCCTTTCAAGGCTGAAGTTATCCTTATACTTACACTCAACTTTCCATTAATATGATGGATAGAGCACTCTGTGAACAGTCAGCTTCTTTAGCAATTACCTTTTGTGGCTTACCCTTCTTGTGAAGGGTGTCAATGTCTTCTGGACAACTGTCAAGTCAGCAGTCTTCCCCATGATTGTGTAGCATACTTAACCAGACCGAGGGACTATTTAAAGGGGTTGTCCCATGAAAAATATTCTACCATTTTATAAACCAGCACCTTGGTCTGAATACTTTTGTATTTGCATGAATTTAAACATTTAGCATAGCCACTGAGTTATTCAATAAAATCAATCTGTATAGCGCCACCTGCTATCAGTTTTTTATTTTATTTATTTGACCTGCTCACTGAGAGGGCCGCACATGCTTAGTTTTATCCTTCAACTGCCTCCTGAGCTGTGATTTTTCATTAGTTATAACCCATGTGGTTTTCATTAGTTATAACCCATAATCATCAACGTTAGAAGAAATAAATGTTTGAAATAGATCTCTGTGTGTGTAATGAATCTATATACTATGAGTTTCAATTTTTGAATTAAATTACTGAAATTATATTCTAATTTATTGAGATACATTACTAATAGTACTTATAAACTATATATACATTTTTTATGGGGTTGTCAAAGATTGGAAACAAGTGTCTGCTATATTTTTTTGTATTTTTTTTATTTAGAAAATGCCCCATGTTTATACAAATGTATGTGAAATTACAACTATTTTACTTTCAAATGACTATATCTAAACTGCAGTTGCAAACTTAGCCTATGAGCAGTCATGGTGCTGGAAAAAATAAATAAAAGCAGACACGTCTTTTAATTCAAGGCTATAAAAAGGTATATACTGTATATATATTTATATATATATATATATATATATATATATATACATTGATGGCCAGTTCGCCATGTTTGCCCGCGAACACATGTGGGCTGCCATCTGAAATCACAAGTCCGGCGAGGCCCAGGTAATTCCTTACCTGTGCCTGCGCCACGAGCCGATCTGAAAAAATGCGGTCACCGGGAGCAGGCAGTTCCGAGAACAGCTCGATGATGGCCCCCGATGGCCGTTCTTGGAACTATACTACAAACTAATCAAAAACCACAGAAAAAGATATAAATCATCCTGCATTATGTGGTAAATGAATATGCAGATATACATGGCTACATTTATAAAAGAAAAATCCTATAGGTGACCTTGATTCGGTGGTACATATTTCTGGGCATGCTCCTCCTATTAAATAGTCGGGCACTGTGGAGGTCACTGTTAAAGGGGCGGGCACTGTGGAGGTCACTGTTAAAGGGGCAGTCACTGTTAAAGGGTCAGGCATTGTGGAGGTCACTGTGGAGGTCACTGTTAAATGGGCGGACACTGTGGAGGTCACTATTAAAGGGGTGTGCACTGTAGAGGTGACTGTTAAAGGGATGGGTACTGTGGAGGTTACTGTTAAAGGGGCGGCCACTATGAAGGTCACTGTTAAAGGGGGCGGGCAATGTGAAGGTCATTGTTAAAGGGGCGGCCATTATGAAGATCACTGTTAAAAAGGTGGTCAATAATAAATTGGCGGGCACTGTGGGGGGGTCACTGTTAAAGGGGTGGGCACTGCTAAAGTGGTGGGCACTGTAGAGGTCACTGTTAAAGGGGCGGGCACTGTAGAGGTCATTGTTAAAGGGGCAGACACTGTGGAGGTCACTGTTAAAGGGGCAGGCACTGTGCATGTTACTCTTAAAGATGCAGTCACTGTTAAAGGGGTGGGCACTGTGGAGATTATTGTTAAAGACGCAGGCACTGTGGAGGTCAATGTTAAAGAGGCGGCCAATGTGGAAGTCAATGTTAAAGGGGTGGCCACTATGGAGGTCACTGTTAAATGGGCGGGCACTGTGGAGGTCAATGTTAAAGGGGCGGGCACTGTGGAGGTCAATGTTAAAGGGGCGGGCACTGTGGAGGTCATTGTTAAAGGGGCGGTTACTGTAGAGGTCACTGTTATGGGGGATACTGTTGATATCTTTTTACAACACACGGAAACATGAAATAGATGAAATATACCCGTGCGAAGCCAGGTCCTTCTGCTAGTCTTTTATAGATATTACCACGCACATTAGCATATTCATTTATCAAATCGTGCAGGATGTTTTGCATCTTTTTCTGTGATTTTTTATTAGTTTGTGTTGTAAATATGAAACACAGGTGGTAAAGGAACGCTTATTAGCAATTATTTGGTGGCATAAAGGTGTGAAGTGCTTGTTCTTTATGTAATAGCATCATTCATGTGGGAACCCAAATCGTCATTTGTTAAGAAATCATCATGTCTAAGCAGCACTTTTCAGACGCTGGTAAACAATGTTTATATATGGGGACAAGCAATGGAATTAGTGATCGCTTCTTCCAATAATGTGGAGGAGAGTGCTGCATTTAAATGTAGCGTTCACCTCCACTGATGAGCAGGCGTTTTCTGGGAAAGATCACTTCCTTCCCAACAAACATCTGCTGAATTGTTCCCTGTAAAGGGGCTTTTAGAATGTATAATATGTTATAATATGTTAAAACCCTTCTGTAGCTAGTCATTAACTAAACTATGCGACATTTATTGTACATGTTTTTCTGTATTTTACACAAGACCATTTTACATAGCATCTAAGAATATAAATTATATCAGTCACAAGCTATTATTTTCCACAAAGATAACAAATGCCCTTTTTTAATTGAAACAGTTAATTATTTTTCATTCTAGTATAATATTAGCATCAACAAACCAACAATTACCGCCACGGTGATAATTCCCCAAGATAATTATTTATAAAAACATTGATATGCAATGTTGTTTGTCATTCAAAATGACACAAAAGCTATTTCTATAATTTTGTTCTTTTTTGTAGATTGTTGCTTTGCCTTTGCAGCATGTACGCTCCAATGTATTTGGCATAAACACCTTTTTGCTTTGCAACCCTATGGCTAATTTCTTTTATTTGTGTTAAACAAAACTCCCTTATAATACAAACATTTCTCTAAATTCTTTAGTTTCAACTAAAGCAAATGAATTAATGAAAGCATTTGCTGCTGTGTATACTTCCAACATCAAATAACAGAAATAGTTTTCTACAATTTTCCTTTCAAATCTAAAGGGAACCTCCAATATGGAGCATATTATTGAATATATAAGAGAACTGCATACAATGCATACAGAAAGTCTTCAGACCCTTTTGCTTTTTTAATATTTTGTTATTTTGCGGCTTTTTCCCCCCATCAATCTGCATTCAATACAACAAATTTAGTAAAAAGGAAAAAAATGGAAATTTCATATGGACATAAGTATTCAGACACTTTGCTATAACACTTGAAATGTAGTTCTTTAGTTTCCGTTGGAAAATTAAGTCCACTGGACATGATATTGAAAGCTCTACCCCAGTTTACATAAGGTCTCACAGCTGACAATGCATATCAGAGCAAAAGCTATCAGGAAGCAATAACTGCCTTTAGAGTTCCGTTATAGGATTGTATATGTTGCACTGAAAGTTCCCAAAACCATAGTGTCCTCCATATTTTTTAATTGGAAGAAGTTTGGAACAATTAGCACTATTCCTAGAGTTTTCAACCCCCACCAAACTATGCAATCGGGGAGAAGAGCCTTGATAAGAGAGATAAGAAAAAATCCAATAGTCACTTTGGCTTATCTCCAAATATCCTATGTGCAGATAGGAGAAACTTCTAGAAGACCAAACTTCATTATAACACTTCACAATCTGGGTTTTATGGCAGACTGGCCAGAATGAATCCTCTCCTCAGGAACAGAAACATGAAAGATGCCTGGAAAAACAACTAAAAACAACTGAATGAACTCTAAGACTTTGAGAAACTGCTTATCACCAGCCCAATACCATTCCTATAGTAAAGCATGGTGGTGGCAGCATAATGCTTCGTAGGTGTATTTCAGCAGTTGGGAAGGTTAGACTGATCAGGGTTCAGGGAAAGCAGAATGGAGCAAAATGCAGAAATATACGTAATGGAAACCTGATACCTCAGTTCCCTGGACCTCAGACTGAGCTGAAGGTTTACCTTCTAACAAGAAAATGACCCTAAGACAAAACAGAAGTGACAAGAAGAAACAACACTGAATATCCTTGAATGGCCCACACAGAGACCTGATTTAACCCCAACTGAATATCTCTGGAGAGTCCTAAAAATGGCTGTCCACCGACAGTCCCGTTCCAACACGACAGAGAAGAGAAAAATGGCAGAAAATCCCGAAATCCAGGTGTGTCCACCTTCAGACATTGTACCCAAAAAGACTGGAGGCTATAATTGAATAAAGGGTCTTTACAATGCAATAATTTTCGTTTTTCCTATTCAATAAAGTAGCAAAGATTTTGAACATTCTGGTGAAGAAAAAAATTTATTTTTTATTTTAGCACCAGGCCACAAAATAAAATATGAAAAAAGTGAAAGGGTCTGAAGACTTTCCGAATACACAGTATTTTGCAATTCAGTAATATATATATTAATTTCAAATTTCTACCTATAAAATGGGGGTGATCAAGATAGTAATAACTTAAAGGGGTTGTGCATTTGTTTTATGTTGATGACCTATCCTCAGGATGAGTTATCCGGGTTATCAGGGTTATGACTCCCTGTACCTCCACAATCGGCTGTTTGAAGAGGTAGCTGCACTCTATTGAGAAATGCACCTTTTTCAAAATTACCTGCATGTAGTCTTGGTTCATGAGGCACACAGTGTAATTACAACTGTTTTTACCATTAAACTGAATGGGACAAACAGTGGTAAATATATCATTTTGCTGCTGCAAAAGAGGCAGTGCACAGTTAATTTTGAAGAGTAAACAGCACTCACATGAGCACCACTACCTCTTCAAACCTTTCCAATTTGATATTGATGACCTATCCTCAGGTTTGTTAATCAATATTAAACTTTTGCACAGCCCTAAAACTCAATGTTTTAGTTCCCTCCAAAAAGCCTGCAGAGATCAGTAACAAGATCTGGATTCTAGGTATAAAGAATGGAAATGAGCACTCCTAATGGCTGACAGGTATTATGGAAGCCTATTATTAATAGTACCTGGACTTTGCAGTTGGTTCCAGTAAGTCAGTGGCATATTATATAGTTTAGTTTAGTTTGGTATCAGACTGCCCACATATCTGATAATACTAGTCGAGCAGTTCCTTAATTTAGTCCTCATTAGAGCCTTAATTAAAATTGAGGCTTCACTTTAAGATTCTATGTAAAGGGAGGACTATTAAAGATATATTTATAAGAGACGGGCCCAAATTTCAATTGGGTCCTTAATTATGGTACTGAGTTTTAATACCCAGGTCAAAGGGTTAAAGTTTTGTCCCTTCTTCATTTTCTTTCAATGTATAGGGAAATTTCCTTGCTTGCTTTTAGTATACATGTAGTTCTTCTGGAGAAGGGAGTCTGATAATAGTTCTAAATCAGTAGTAAAGGGTGGAGAACACCAATGACTGGGACCTTTCTCTCTGAGGTCCCTAGCAATCACATCATCTGCCTCCATGGTTATATACTTCCTATTATTAGCAAATATTTTGTATCCCACACTGGCATAGATACCTATTGTGGGAATAGTGACATAAATAATAATTTTCTTCTTTATCGATATTACAATTTAAGTAAAGGTTTTAGTTTATGAGTCCATTATGCTCAAGCCACAGGTTATTTTTCCCTGGATTAAGCATTTTAAAAACAACAGATATGCAAATTCATTCATATAACATTCATTATCTTTGCATATTATACATATGCTCATAATGCCAATATTTACTGTTATATTCTATATAAATATGTGCAAGTTTTCATGATGGAAACATTCCATTAAATGTTGCCTTTGATTTATTATTTTCTCTAAAACAAAGTTCTATGTGACTTGCATTAAATATTGTGCAGATTGTATAACTTCCATTCAGGTATGTCTAGGTTCAGATTGCATGAGACATGAGTGCTGTTTTGAGAAATGTCTACACACAAGCTCTCATAAACCTTTATTCTGTCTTTAGAATTTGGAATGATTGGAGATCATACAATTAAAAGTCAGCGACCAAGATCTGTTCATGAGAAAAGGGTCACCCAGGAACAAGCTGATGCTGCTAAATTTATGGCACAAACTGGTAATACGTTAGTTACATTTTTCTACTTACTGTTATCAATTTTAGCAAAATCACTGCATGCTTCCATACTCTGCATATTTGTCAGTTTTTCTAAGCTGATACATTTTTTAATCATTTATTTTTCACCAGTTACAGTTCCATAAATAAAGTAGCTGCAAAGTAGACAGCACACATCCATTGCAAGTGTGGCTAACTAACCCTGCTGTTCTGCTGTCCCTTTAAACATACAGATGTAACAGATCTATCTGCACTTCACAGCTGAGATACTTATTTACCTCTTTTGGCGACACATTTTCTTCGATGCACAAGATTCAATATAATGGTCATGCTGACTGGTGCAGAAAAATATGGTATATCTGTAAGTGGAAAGCTAATAAAGAAGAGCCAGCAGACTTAAAATGCAAGTTGATCTAACAAAAAGATATCTCTTAACATTCACAAATATCTATTAGAAACTGAATATCCTTTTGAAATATATGACATTGTAGGTTTAAGTTTTTTTTCATTTTTCTTGGGCTTATTTTGCCCCATGTCTGTCTTGTTGTTTCTTCTATAGAAAATGTTCTACATAATTAGTATGTATAACATATAAAATATAATACACTTAAAATTACTTATTTTTAATAAATTAGACTTAAATGATTAATTCAAGATTTTATATCATATTTGTGAGTGTTTCAAGTAGCTTTTTTTGTACAACTTGCATTTTAGGTTTAGTGGCTTTTTTATTTATATTTTTTATATTATATTGGATTGAAATAGTAAATCTGCTATGATAAATATTTTTATTCATTTTGTGTGCACACAAGACTATTTTTCTGTTAAATTCTATCTGGGGGAATTATCTAGCACTGAAAGGGTTATGGTATATAATGATTATATAATAGATACTAAAATTATGCTCTTAATTAACAGATGGCAAATTCTTTCTTATTTTTCATGGCGTATTGAAATATGTCACAACATAAGCAGTTATAATAACCAACACAGATTAGATATAGATGGTTGCATTATTCATATTTTTCCATCATACGTGTACTATTTCTCATTTTTACCAACACTCAGGTTTATTTACTTCTTAAATGATGCTATGATATTGAATTACAAATGTATAGTTTGTTAATATTTGTACGGATTTGCTACTATTTAATAGAATAAATATTATAACTAGATTTAAAAAAGTAAAATATATTTATCTAGATGCATTTTATAAAAGCTAATAAAAAATAAATACATATATTTGGTTGGTTAGACTTAAATTTAAAAGTGTGTCACAGAAGCCAATTAAAATACTTACCTAATTTATATTTTTCACTTATTTTAAATTCTTAGCTTTTTTTTGCTTGAATTGTGCTTCTCATAAACTTTTCCTGCCACCATCTCCTATGATATATTCAAATAGGGCATAGTAGTTAAAGATATTTCTGTGACTGTCTCATTTATCGCAGTGGGGCTTGTAGAAATCCATGTACTTGGAGCAGAAACAAATGCATTCAGGTGGTTTGAACTAATGTTCAATCACAGAAATGTATGTAATAAACCAGCTACATATAAATATACCCTTAGAAATTCACTTAAAGGGAACCTGTCATGTGGATATTTGATTATAATCTAACTAATTATATAAGATCATTAACTACTAAAAAGTTCCTTAGATGTATTCACTTACTGGTGTGACAGATGGTTACCTCATAATATACACACAAAGATGCCACATGCTGCATGCTAATGAGCTGATTTGAGTCCAGCGTGATGTCATTGAGTCCAGCGTATATTTAATTCACAGTTATAGCCACTCCCTTGCCCACCTGCTGCTGATTCATATGGAAAAAAAAACTGTCATTCAGCAGCAGGTGGGCAGGGAGAGTCAGGAGCTCTTGAATATTCAGGACTCATCATTATGAGCTGGAGCTTTTCAATACAAGATGTTGGCAGATTGACTGGGTCAATTAAAGAAAGTGACCCAGCATTTTGCTAAGAGAATTAGTCACTTATTTATGTTGCCCTTAGTTAGGACACCAAAAAAACTGGTGACAGGTTCCCTTTAAGTCTTATGTCAAGTCTTATGAGAGGACATTGGTTGTATGTTGAGATAAGTGAATCAATTTTAAAGAATCAAAATTTGACCTCATGTTTTTGGAAAAATTTGGATTCTATAAATTCAGAGTTGTAGATGATGCGATTTGGGAGAATTTGTGTTAGAGGTAGAAGGAAATAGAGAGAGACTACAATGTCATCCATAGATTTTCAGGAAAAATTAAGCACTTTTAATTCAGGTCAAATTGATTTGGGTCCAAATAGAATTGGAAGGTCAATTCAATCAAATTGATCCCAAATTGAATGAACAGAAATTCTCTTATTTCTATTTTATGTTAAGGCTGAATTTAAATAAGTGTAAAATGTGTCCATATTCTGGAAGTTAAAGATAGATGATATTTGAATTGATCACACAAAGATGGTGCCCATTTTTATTAATATTGTACATCAATTGACTTGAATAGGTGAGTATTGTGAGACAATCTGACCAAAGTAGTATACCGTATTTTTTGCCCTATAAGACGCACTGGCCCATAAGACGCACCTAGATTTTTGAGGAGGAAAATAAGAAAAAAAATATTTTGAACCAAATGGTCTTCTTTTGGTGGGTTTTGAACTAATGGTGGTCTGTGGATGACACTTTTATGGAGGATATGTGGATGGCTCTGTTAAGGGGGCATCTGTGGATGGCACTTTTATGGGGGCATCTGTAGATGGCACTGTTATGGGGTCATCTGTGAATGGCACTGTTATGGGGGAATCTGTGGATGGCACTGTTATGGGGCATCTGTGGATGGCACTGTTATAGGGGAATCTGTGGATGGCACTGTTATGGGGCATCTGTGGATGGCACTGTTATGAGGGAATATGTGGATGGAACTGTTATGGGGGATCAACAGTGTCCCTGTGTAGTGAATGGAGGCCGGCATCTGGTTCTGTAATGGCAGCGGGGCCCGCTGCAGTCACTGTATTCTACTACACTGGGACCCGCTCACTGTAGTATAATCATATATAACTTGTGGGTATTGTTAAAATATTCAAATCATCTAAAATCCAGCGCTCGCAGCGTAGCTCACTACGTCATGCACCTATGCCGTCTGATTCATTCATAAAGTGGGCGGAGCAGGCACGTGACGTAGAGAGCTATGACTGCCAAGAAGCTAGTAGTAAGTAGTACAAGTGCTAGATTTCAGATGATTTGAATAGTTTAACAATACCCACAAGTTAGATATGATTATACAACAGTGAGCGGGGCCCGGAGTAGTAGAATACAGTGACTGCACCGGGCCCCGCTGCCATTACAGAACCAAATGCCGGCCCCCAGCCCCTCCTCCCTCTCAGCCGACGGTTGCAGCATTCGCCCCATAAGACGCACTGCTATTTTTCCCCCACTTTTGAGAAAAAAAGTGTGTCTTATAGGGCGAAAAATACAGTAAGCTACAATGAGTGATATAGTGATTTATTCTCCCAAAGATAAATCAGCATGGCAATGCTATAGAAAAGTAGAGTAAATGATTTTTATATTTCCACCCAGAAGCATAAGACCACAAATACAATTTTTAATTTAAAAAAAGGTTTGATTAATATATTATAGTGTTGTTGCAATTGAAATTTGACATTCAAGAAGATTGAGTTAGTTAAGACACAGTAGTAAGCACAACATTTGTCAAAGATAATTCATGAATGTTTAGCCTTAAGCTAATTTATAGCTATTACATTAAGTTGTTTGCCTATGAGGGAAATATATTTTTTTATTTTATTTTAAAATATGCAAACAATTATGCAAATGTCACAAAATATTAATGTATTCAATATATTATAGTTTTGGCCACATTTCTAAATATTATGTATAAATATATACAAATACAAGGCAGAAACATTTGGTAAAACTATTGTCTGCTCCAAAACAATTGAAGCTTGTTATGTCATCTTCAGCTGTCACATTATATTGTGATGCATTCTATAAATCTATAAATTCGATACAATTGTCCATTTAGCCAATACAAGAAACTTACAGGTAGGTTAGATTTTGATCTTGAAAACATATAGAATAAATGCCCATAATTTGGACATAGCTTAAAAAAAAACACAATTGGTGGTTTCCCTTATAAATATAGGACTAAGGAGCACATTTTGGTTTATAACAATATTACAAATCCATAACCAAAACATATAAGATTTACTTCTTTCGGAGGTACTATGTCTTTTTTTTTTGAACCAATTGATTTTAATTAAAGCCTTGACATAAAATTGATTTATCTCCTACAGACAAAAACCTTCCATATAAAATATAGTCCATATTACTACTGTTATAGAGTTGGCCTTTTAGAAAATAATAGATTTTATAATTGTTTTCTCAACTTGTTGTTGGCTTAATTGGGTCACTGAGTGGAATTGATGTATATATATATATATATATATATATATATAATACCACAAATATTGTAGCAGCACAGTCAGACCACGTGCACCGGGTACAATTCCTCACAGAGGTAGGCTTCTCCTCCACGATATGTATTCAACAAATGACGAGGCAGCACTTCCAGCTTTTGGTGACAGGGTGACGACCCCAAAACTTTATTCCCAGCAACGTTTCGGCCTACTCAATGAGGCCTTTGTCAAGCTATTGAAAAAGGCCTCATTGAGTAGGCCGAAACGTTGCTGGGAATAAAGTTTTGGGGTCGTCACCCTGTCACCAAAAGCTGGAAGTGCTGCCTCGTCATTTGTTGAATATATATATATATATATATATATATATACACTGAGCACAAATATAAACTCAACACTATTGGTTTTGCTCCCATTTTGCATGAGCTGAACTCAAAGATCTGAAACATTTTCTACATACACAAAATACCCATTACTCTCAAACATTGTTCAAAAATCTGTCAAAATCTGTGCTATTGAGCATTTCTCCGTTGCCAAGATAATCCATCCCACCTCACAGGTGTGGCATATCAAGGTGCTGATTAGACAGCATGAATATTGCATAGGTGTGCCTTAGAGTGTCCACAATAAAAGGCCACTCTAAAATTTGAACAGTTTTGGCTTACTGGGGAGGGGGGAAGTCAGAAAATCAGTCAGTATCTGGTGAGGCCACCATTTGACTCACGCATTGCAACATATCTCCGTCACATAGAGTTGATCAGGTTGTTGATTGTAGCCTATGGAATGTTGATTCACTCCTTTTCAATAGCTGAGCAAAGTTGTAGTATATTGCCAGGAACTGGAACACGCCGTTGTATACGCCGATCCAAAGCATCCCAAACATGCTCAATGGGTGACATGACCGGTGAGTATGCTGGTCATGCAAGAACTGGTAGTTTTTAGATTCCAGGAATTGTATATAGATCCTTGCAACATGGGGCCATGCATTATCATGCTGCAACATGAGGTCGTGGATGAACGGCACAACAATGGGCCTCAGGATCTCATCACGGTATCTCTGTGCATTCAAAATGCCATCAATAAAATGCACCTATGTTCGTTGTCCATAACATGCACCTGCCCATACCATAACCCCACAGCCACCATGGGACACTCGATCCACAACATTGATGTCAACAAACTGCTCACCCATACAACACCACACACGTTGTCTGCCATCTGCCCTGAACAGTAAAAACCGAGACTCATCCATGAACAAAACGCCTCTCCAACGTGCCAGATACCATCTAATGTGAGACTTTGCCCACTCAAGTCGATTATGACAACGAACAGCAGTCAGGTCCAGACCACAATGAGGACCATGAGCATGCAGATAAGCTTCCCTGAGACGGTTTCTGACAGTTTGTGCCAAATTCTTTGGTTATGCAAACCAATTGTTGCTGCAGCTGTCTGGGTGGCTGGTCTCAGATAATCATGGAGTTTAACATGCTGGATGTGGAGGTCCTGGGCTGGTGTGGTTACACGTGGTCTGCGGTTGTGAGGCCGGCTGGATGTACTGCCAAATTCTCTGAAATGACTTTGGAGATAGCTTATGGTAGAGAAATGAACATTCATTCCTGCAGTCACCATGCCAATTGTACCCTCCCTCAAATGTTGCAACATCTGTGGCATTGTGCTGTGTGATCAAAATGTACATTTCAGAGAGGCATTTTATTGTGGGCAGTCTAAGGCACACCTGTGCAATATTCATACTGTCTAATTAGCACCTTGATATGCCACACCTGTGAGATGGGATGGATTATCTCGGCAAATGAGAAGTGCTCACTAACACAGATTTAGACAGATTTGTGAACAATATGTGAGAGTAAATGGTATTTTGTGTATTTAAAAAATGTTTCAGATCTTTGAGTTAAGCTCATACAAAATGGTGTATAAGTGTTGAGTTTATATTTTTGCTCAGTGTATATATGTATATATATATATAATTATATATATATATCAACCAGCTTTCATTATAGCATATCAGAACTTACCCTATATAGACTTCATATCTATAGGTGCACACAACTGTTTCTTCTAAGCTTTGCGCTCTTAAAATTATAGAGTTAAGAAATAATATGCCTTGGCAAACTTTTTTCTTTCCAGAATGCCCAGCTTTGATGAAACCCTGGTGTACAATTCTATATACCAAACAGAGGCATAAAAACTATAGTAAGAGGGATGTTATTGTACACCAATCTATTATTCACCCTGCACTGACAGAGTATACACATAATTTATGGCAAGGCTCAGGCACACTATCTGGCAGTCTGTGTGCCTAAACTAAAATCTATGGGAGCTTGGAGTTGCCTTAGATTTAGATTTTGTTTTAAGCCAGAAAACTGGCTTAAAAAAGATAAATTTGCTGATCCTGCTGGTTCTGTACTGCCCTTATCACCCCCACTTTTTATAAACTTTATAAATTTATCTAGATTCAGCTTTTGAAAAAAAAATTATGCCAGGAAACTGGCATGGGATGGAATGGTAAATTCCTTCTATATGTCTCCTGAAATAATTAGACAAATGATTGGGCCAGATGTATACATAGGTGGGTAGAGGCACGGAATGAAATGTAATATTGTATTCAGTAGCTTTAACAATTCCATGTAGATATGTCAGTGTGTATGTATGAGTTTTTATATACTATGGGGGACTTAGAATTTGTGCTGGTATTATTACTATGAAATGGTGCATAGTAATAATATATTTGGCATAAGTGCAAAATAGTATGAGCCTATCTGTGTAAAATTATATGAGGGGGTTGTTTAGCATGGAGATACAAATTTTTGTAACCTTTGAAACACACACAGATCATACATAAGACTTAACCTCCTAACAGTTACAATAAAATTGAAAAAAAAATCCCGAAAATGTAAACTTTTTATTATACATTTTTATTATATGTCTAACGCAAATATTGTTGGCAAACAGCGTAAGAGACAGAATTACATTTTTAACCCCTTAGTGACTACTTTTAGCCTTAAGAACCAGTAACATTTTCCTCCTCTGTGTTTCAGCAGTAAAAATGTTTTATTTTTTTTATCTAAAATGTTTTCTTTATTTTTTATTTTATGGGATGAGCTATTTTGGGAGTACATAAAATTTATTAAATAACTTTTATTATTTAATTTTAGGGACAAAGATGAAAAATAACTGCAATTTTAACATAATTTTGTAGATTTTTTTTAGTGTTCACTGTGTTGTATACATAACATGATAACTTTATTATGTGGTTCAGTACAAATATGATATAATGTTACTACACAGTTCATATTTTTCTTTTCTTCTTTCCTCCTTCAGTCACTTAGATCCCCAACTGCTTCTCCTCTACTATTTTAGCCTATCATATGTCTGGATTGGTAGCAGCTAGAGATATAGGCCTACTCTTTTTTAAATTATCTTTATCACCTCCAAAGTTATCACTGTTAGAAATTGGGTTGGCAGTGAATGTAGCTCAAATTGAAAGTAAAAGTAGGTTTCACCTTTCATTCCTGACTCGATTTTTAACAGTGATATCTTCTGAAGTAATAGAGATGCAGTGATTTTGGTCTTGAATGAAATCTTGGATTGCCAGCCCATATCTATAGCTGCTACCAATCCAGTGATATTGGTAGCTTAAGTAACCCACCCTCCCTTCCCATGCTGCCTGAGCTTTGCTTAGGCACAACTGTAAAGTGCTTTTCTCCCCAAAAAAAAACAAAAAACAGTTAGGTGGTTAAAGGAGTTCTAATTGTAAATCCTGACCCACTTTTTACTCCACTTCTAGAAATGACGAGGCCCACATGTTGCAAAATTTTGACCAAATGTCGCAAAAATATACAGCAAATGTATGTGTGCATCACTTGCAACACTTTTACATTCCAAACTGTCCAAGCGAATTTGATAAATGTCCCTCTATATTCCTAATGCTTTCAAAAACAGTTGCATAAGTGAACCAGTATAAACTAGCATAGGAGGCAGGAGATATTGCAATCTAACTTGATATTTTATTGTAAAGGTATTTTTCCTGAATTGTTATTTCCCTGAAATATCATTTGCTGAACATAAAGATATTTATAGCGCAATGGTTTTATTTATGTCACAGAATTTATCATAAACATTTTTATAAAGGAATTTATAACTGTTCTCAAAAAAAATATACCTAGAGTTGGTTGTTTTCCTACTTGAGTAAAACTTCCTTCATACACTTTTTACTTAATTTTTTTCAGATCCTGTTAAATTTCTTTAGAGAAGCCTAAAGCATGCTACATTTGGGGGGGAGGGGGGGGGGCATAGACTCAAAAATCTACCAAAAGTGAAGATAAATGGCTAAAAGAAGTGCAAAATCAGATGTTTTTTAAAAAAAAACACTCTGGGAGTAATTTACTAAAGATTGGAATTTCATATGCCATTCATATTAAAATGGCAACAGGAGAAAAAAGTCAACTTATTAAAGGGTGCACACCTCTTAATATTTTTTTTTTTTATCTGTTTTAAAACCTTGGGCAATAGCATAGTTTCCTGTGGTTATTGATGTATACTTGAGAAAATATAGCTCTAACATTTGCTGCTGTGCTGGGCAACCATGTTATAAAAATAAATAAATAAAGTCTGCTATTCCCTTTATCTAGAGATAATAAGTTATATGTTTTTTTATAATCCTTTTTAACATGTTCTCTTATAGTTTTGTAGTCACTAATACACCAGATCATCCTTATACACCATTTGCTTGTAGTGCTGCTCTTTTGCCAACAGGCTTTACGGAATAACATAAAAGCTTTCTCTTTTAATATTACTTCGACAAGACTTTATTGGTTCTGGAGCTAAACCAGTCAAAACAAAAAAAAAAAAATCAGTAATGGTTGTGTTTATACAACGTGTCACTTTTAACACTTGTGCATAGGGCTCTTTCAGCAAAATGTAAAAGCTATGCTATAAATCTGAAAAAAAATGTTTATTAAAATAACCTATAAAAGTGTAACCACAAAATAATACAAACAATATAGTAAAAAGTTAAATATTTATAATATAATGTAACAGTAAAAAGTAAACAATATTAACTGTGGATATCAACATTTTGGATGTAGATTACACAATTGTTTCTAACTAGTACATTCTATGAGATAAAACTTTTAACTATTGCAATAAATGGATGTTTTCATTGGAAAACCCTTTGTATGTGCTGACCACTGGTGGGTGGAGTTACAAAAATAGTTGAGTGGGCTGTGCTACACTGTTTCCATGATATCCATAATAGTGAATAGGAGTTATAGAATTGTTATAGAAAAGTTATATATTGTTTGCTTGCTTTGGTGCTCTGTGATCATAGCTTCCATTAAGTTTCATGGGAATTATGGAAACAGCATAGCTCAGCTGACTTAGCAGTTTCAGATATCATGGCCACCTCTTTCCATCACCCAACACTGGTATTCTGATCTCAAATGAATTGTTTAGACAAAAATAGATCTTTAAAGAATGTATGCCCCTATAAATGCTATTTTACAGTACAATTGATGTGGACATAAACTGAGTAAGTTTGTACTTTCTATAATGTTGCAGTACTTTGTCTTATGCCAAGGAATGTCTGGTGCAGAGAGCACCAATACAGGATGCAAAATAAAGAAAATATATAGTAAAAGATAGTGTATAATGTTGGAATGATAAATATACCTTTTTGTGGACGTTATCAATTCATTTTTTTTTAAAAAAGAGCATCTGTCAGTAGAACTATGAAAATCCATTGCACCATTCTATGGAAAATTGTCTTGTAGTCCTTTGGCAAGCACTCCTTCAGTGCACTGAGGAGAGAGACCTAGCCCCTTGGTTCATCTTAGCTACTCAAATTTCCACCTCTAGCCAGTCTCCCTTCCCTTTGACTGGGGCAATCATCAGTGCAGTGGGGCAAGTTGAAGGAGATGCAATATTCAAATTCACAATATTTTGCGAATATTTACCATAAATTAGCAAATTCGAGAATTCGTGATCTCCAGTCATTGTTTACTTGATTGCAAAAATTGGCAATGTAATATATTTGCAATAAATTTGTGATAAATTTGCGATCAGAATATTCAACACTATTCGCAAATACGAATATATAGCACTATATTCTAAATATCCGCAAATTCTTGAAGTGGAGATATTCGCAATTAAAATTCTTGATTCAAATATTCGCACTCAACACTACTGCTCATTTGCCTAATCAAAATCACAGTGTAAAGATAGCCTTAATGAAAGTTTGATAGTTTGCCTCTATTTTGTAGCTACCTTTGTCTATTGCAATCAAAATGTGATTCCAGGCGGTATTGCGGCATAGAACATCATTTATGGATTTACAGAGTTCAAAGCTAAATGATAATTTACATTCTGGGAAGAGAAGTCTTTGAAAAGACATTATACAATAAGAAAAACTAGCCATCCCACTAAATTATAGGGTAGATAAGGTAACTTAAAGAAAAAGTCAAGGGCACATTGAAAAATCATTTGTTTGCCTACAGTATTCTTGGCTATAGGTGTAGACAATGTTAGAAAACAACCACAAATTAAAAAGCTCCATGAGAAAGACATGCATAAAATGGAAGAACATTTATTTGTGCTAATTTCAACTCTAAAAATCTAAAATTTTTAATTATATGCTGGGCATTTCTTGTTGGTCATCCACCCCATAACATTTATTGCAACGTTACAGTGTGGAATTTTATTTTTTTATTGCTTCATACTAAGGACTAGTGTTAAGAAATTCGAAGTTAACAAAGTAGACTATTATCTGAAATTCAGAAAAAAATTGTTACAAAGGAGAATTTCCTCGTGCTCCTGTTGTAACAAATCAGTTTTTCCAGAAAAGGTTGAAAAAAAAACATACTCACATCATCCATTTGATTGCAGTGAGACCCCGTTGCAGCCATCTTCATTGAAAAGGCACCAAACCTCTCATGCTGACATGATAACGTCATCATATCAGCGCACACAAGATTTGATGCACAATGGAATATGATTCATGATGAAGTACTTCGTAATTAGTCAAATTTCTTATTGAAGTTTGACAAAGCAACTGAATCAAATTTTTGAAAACGTCAAAAAACTTCGATCTTCACTACTACGGACCACAAAATCACATTTTCCAACATAAAAATAATGGTCATTGCTGCCCCCCCCCCCCCCACACACACACAAACACACACGAAAAAGGAAAAGAAGAAGGAGCAAAAAGAGGAATCATGTCTAGATTTCTGGGTCCTTTTAAGACAACAGAATCTGACTGGACTCTTTATATAGTACTAGGCTTGTATCCAAAAAATATAAATGGTATTTTCAAATAATACTTTATGGTTTTATAAAACATAGAAAGAAGCTGATAGCAATGTGAGCATATCCTTATTAGTGTTGAGCTCGAATATTCGAATAGCGAATATTAATTCCGAATATCGCAACTTAGCTAATTTGCAAATATTTAGAATATAGTGCTATATATTCGCTGTTTTGAATATTTTTATTCATTTTTTAACATCTGAAAATATGATTCCTCCCTGCTTCTTTCTTGTGGGCCAATGAGTCATTGGCCCACAAGCAACTTAAGCATGAAGGAATCATATTTTCATATGGAAAAATATATTTGTTATTTAGAATATTTGCATTATTTTTTCCTATCTGTACAGTTGTTTGCATACTCCTCTCCGACAAGCGTCCCGGTCACCATGGGAACGCCTGTGGGTTAGAAAATACCATTGGATCTGAGTTTCCCCTGAGATCGTGAAAACTCAGATCCGATGGTACATTCTAACCCACAGGCGTTCCCATGGTGACGGGGACGCTTGTCGGGGAGCAGTATGCCAAAGTGGAATAACAGTACAGATTGAAAAAAAAAGACGAATATTCTAAATAACTAATATATTCGCTATATTGCTATAACTTCATTTTTTTAAATATTCGTCATATTCGTAATATTCCAAAAAACTAAGTTATAGCAATATAGAGAATATTCGTAAAATACACATATAGACTGTAATTAAGCTAATATAGTGCTATAATCTGTTTTTTATAGTCTAATTTTTTTGTCACTTCTGAACTTCACCAAATATCACAAAATCGAATGTGGCACCTCCCGCTCGTCACTAATCCTTATTTTGACATACTGTAGTGTAACATTAACCTCTTAATCACACCTGAGCACCAAGTGTGCTTGAGTAGTCTTATAGGCCATTAAATGCAACTCTGGGTTTCTAGGAAAAAGCTAATCAGTAAGAAAGCTGAGGGAGAATTTCTGTGTGGACTACAATCCCCATTGAGATAAATCGCTACATTCAGCTTCAGAAGATCAAGGAGAAGTCTAAATGTTGGAGGCAGTTTTTTTTTTTGGGGGGGGGGGAATTGGGGTTGAATTTCAATTCTAATAAATCACTCATTTATACTTTGTAAGATGCCTTTAATAAACCTTATTACACAGTGCTATGCTATTACACGATTGTAAAATAAGTCTAGCACTATTGTCCCATTATAGGTGGAGCTGGTGCTTGGTTTCTAATGACAACTAGCCTCCTTCTCTAATGTCCACTATTAGTGGAACTTTCGATACTGGTCAGTTTGTACATTAGATGTCACGATCAATAGTGATCTCAATACCTAAATTATTTATAGAGATATAAAATGTTCCCTCTCCCTCAAACTATAAAATCACCATGTTTTTTATCCTGCATAATGAACAAAAAAATAAAAAGTTATCAATGCCATAGTTATCTCCTTAGGGTACCATGACAACCTATTGACAACCTTATTTAAAACATGTAGGTTAAGATCTCCTGCTTGTATACCTAGGAAGGTATGTGTTATTTCTTCAAAACTCCGCCTATTCCTACTTTATATTACATTAATATTTATTTTAATACAGCTATAATAGAGGCTTCATAATATGAAGATTCCAGAAGATGTTGTAGTTTAAATTTGGATTATATTACGAAAACATATAATAATTTATTTTACTCACTTTTGTATGTAGCACATATTATTTACAGACATTATCATTGCTTGCTATCCCCTCTGGAGCTCACAATCTAAATTCCCTCTCACTATGTCTCTGTAGTGTGTGAAGAAACCGGAGTAACTGGAGGAAAACCATGCAATCATAGAACATACAAACTTTATGCAGATGTTGCCCTTATTTGGATTTAAACCTAAGACCTGAAGGCTGTAAGGCACCAGTGTTAACCACTGAGCCACCAAATTTAATATAACTATAAAAGAAATTGAATATCTGTATTGGTTTCTGGTAACTGTTCTTTGTGGCTTTTGCTTATTTTCTATTTTTTCACCCCTGCATTTTACAACTTTTTACTATTTTATTAAGGAAATTCTTTTTAGTATTTTTTTTTTTTTTTTGCTATACATGTCATAAGTATAGCAACAATATTTTTAGATATAAAATAGTAAATTATTTTGTAGGTTAATGAACATATACCATAGATAGCTGAGATAACTGAATAGTTAATGGCTAATTCCTATATGGAAACAGTTACAGTATTTAAAATATATAAATAAATTACCATTCCACTGATTGACTAACAAAGCAGAAGCATCCCTGTCATTATCTTGTAAGACAAGAAATTATGCACCTTTTGCCATCCTGCATACATTAAATTCAAGACCAGTGATTACTGAATGTCACATTTTTCTTGAGCGCACACTTTCATCACACAAAATCAATGGCACACCTACTTTATGGCAAAAGGAGACATGAGAATCCAAAAAAGGTTGAATTGATTTACATGTTTAATGACTAGCGTTAAACATTTACTATGCTCTTTGTAACTGCTTAAGTTCTTGATTTGCCAACACTGTATTTTAAAACCACATTTCACAAGTGTGTTTAAAGTAAATTAAAACCCAAGAGTTCAAATTTCATATTAAGATTAACCTTTGCTCATCTACTTAATGCTAATTAATATAATTATATACTAATGTAGCATAGTTTGATCTAAAATTAACAGTGGATGTTTCACTTGCTTTAAACATTTATAAAACTGTTAAAGGAAAAGTGAAAGCAAACATTAGCTTATCTAAACAACCTATTTCTCACATTTATTTAGCTTCACTTTTTAAGACTTGTGATAGAAATGTTTATTTTCTAAAAGAAAAAGAAAATATTCACCTTAAAACAAAAATTATCAGCTATGCTTCATTGCCAATAAGTGAACTAATAATAGCATTATTCAAACTCGACCCTGGATAAATGTTCCCTATTTTGGAAAAACTAAACTTAATACTTAGCCAATAGCTTGTACTTATGTTGGACAACAATTAATTTGTTAAATTTTTGCAAATATTTAATAAACTATAAGGATTATTTATATAAAGTAGAAAATAGTTTGCAGCATTATCAAGAACATTAGATGCTTGCTTATGTTATCTTAGAATTAAGGTATGAAATAATGTAAGAGTTAATTTCCTATAAATAATTAATTTCACCTAATTTCACCTGTTTTGTTTACCTTTCAAAAAATGGCAATCGTGAATAAAAACATCTCATATAGGCAGAAATTGGAACATACTGGTGGGTGTTGCCTAAAGACTTAAGCATATGGCTGTCTCCAGGGCACCATGGTCTCTTCAAAGAACTGATAGGTGGTGGTGCCAGGAGTAACATCCCATGGATCATGATCTATTAAACACTCTGATAGCCCCTTTAACTAGGGACAAACCCACATATTTTCTTAGTTATTTTATTTATTTATATATTTATTTAGCAAATCATGAGTGTGAATATATATTGAGATACTTCAGGCTCCATTTAAGAGGAGGACATCAATACAACTAAATGTGGAAGAAGCTCAAAACAAAAATCCTAAGGTACTTACATCTGATACCAGGTCATAGCAATACCAGTTATGTGATAATCTTTGATGTTGAGTAGTAGTATAATATTTGTTATAGGAATTGCCTTCACATATAACTGAATAGTGAAGGTCTGACCACTGGGACTCATTGATTGCAAAAATGAGGACCCCCCATAAGAATGGAGTGACATTTAAAAAAATATATCATTAAGAGTGGGTTTGAATCCCGTTTTTCCCATCTATTTAACAAATACAAAAACATATTCATTAGATGGGTGCATCAGACTGATGCCGTACATTGGCATCCATTCACCATAGAGTTCCATTGTAAGAAAAAAATGTATACTTTTTTACTATTGTAAAAAAATATATATATGCATTTCTTTTTATCGGATTCTGCAGGATGCAAAAATGTGGTGTGCTACGTTTTTGTATCCCTTTTTTTCTAATGTATATGTCAAACTGAGGCATAAAACGTGATATGAACCCACCCTAATCTCTATAAGACTGTCAGAGACAGGCAAATACCTATGGGCAGGGGATATGCTTAAATGTTGGGATTTTCTTTGAAATATAAAAGTAAAATATCTGATGGCATGGTTGTTTCTTTATAACTAGTAAGTATATATTAGTCTAATAATTGCCACAACCAAATACAAGCTCAAATGTAACATATAAAGGGTTTTTTTTCTTTAAAAAATTTGGAAACCTGAAGCATGTCATATATAAATGCCTTGAAAAAGTCTTTCAGTGTTAGATAAAAAATGCAACATGCGGCATTTGAGTTCCCTCCAGTTTTGAAGCTCATTGCATACATATAACATGCATTTATCCACCTTGCAGTTTATGTATATTGAACAAATGAATGTAGTAAGAATATAATACTTAAGGCTATATTCATTTTTATTTGTTGTCTTGTATACAGGTGAATCTGGTGTTGAAGAGTGGTCCCAATGGAGTACATGTTCAGTTACTTGTGGTCAAGGGTCGCAGGTGCGAACCAGAACTTGTGTACCACCTTACGGGACACACTGCAGCAGCCCCTTAAGAGAAACAAGGGTTTGCAATAACACTGCCCTCTGTCCAGGTAGTGTTAGTAGCAGATCAATTCAAATTTGGATGTTGTGATTATGTATTATGAAAAAAATTGCACATTTTCTTTTCTTTTCACTACTTCCTCATGTATTATCCTTTTTTTTTTTTTTTACCTAACTATAATATAATGCACACTGTTATCTATTTTTAAGAAGACTTAAGCTTATGAAAAGTGGCAAATTTACTAAGGTTTTACTGAAATCTATCTTTTATATAAAGTAACTATAAAGAGGTATTTCAAGATTTTAACCTTGATGGCCTATTTTTAGGATTATAGGATATGCCATCAGTATCTAATCTGCATCTCTGGTGTTGCAGGTCGGCACTGGAACTATTTATTTCCATCATTGATTGTGTAGTGGACAGAGTTTATAACTAAAATGTTGCTCCCATGCACTTTTTTGAAAAAGTTGTGTGGGGGACACTGATCAAATATTGATGACTTGTCCTGAGGATGGGCCATCAACATTAAAAAGCCTAGATGACCCCTTTAAATAACCTCAGGCATTTTCTGTCAGATTAGACAAAGCCATTTCAACCATGAGCTAAATTTAGCAGATAAAAAACAAAATCAATACTATATTATGTTTGGCAATTCAATAATCAGGTCAACCATACATATTTCCATTTTCCATGATTACAATATTATAGTCTCAATGAGCTGATGAGCTGATATTTTTCCATGATAAATATATCAGTCTACTTCTCCTAAACTCTTATTTGTCTGGACTTTTTTTACATTAGGGGATGGATATCAATTGTACCCTGGAAATATCCGAATTTTTAACTTCTAAACAAATACAAAATAATCAGACATAGAAGGTTTTGGTCTTGTTAAAGTTTGACCCAGTAATTATTTTAAGTTATACTGGAAGTTATACTGGAAGTTAAAAATTCAATTTAAAAAGTTAGCTCTAAATTATAATATTTGCATGGTTGATGTACTGTAGCTGTGTCATAGCATTTCATGTAATTGTGTGTATCTTATAGATTTTGAGAACTTGACCGCATAAAAGGATTTTCAGTGATGTCTTACAGTATGCGGGTCAGATACAGTATTTTGGTGGTTAAACATTACTCTATTACATTGCTGTTGTTATGGCTAATTCTAAAATATATGCTATCAGACATGGTTTTGTGCTAATCATCAAAGTCAACTTGTAAAAAATAAAACAATAATTTGCTAAGATCTCTGAATCTGTCTGCTCAGATGAAGCTTTATTAGTACTCAAGATAAATTGTTAAGAAAATGAACCCCTTCCCGACTGCCATACATCTATATATGTGTTATTTGCAGATACCCCATGCAGCTAGCACGTGTATAGACGTCATGGAAGCTCTTTAATACAAGCGCTGCATAACACTTGGAATAAAGCTTCTGCCCCTGCACTGCTGCTGTCACAGACAGCATTTAGTGCAGTAATGCCGTCAAGCGACCAATCAGAGTGGTCCCTTGCCGGCAATCGTTTTGATTGGTTAGTCAGTGCAGACTAACGAATTGGATCATGGCAGTGTTAAAGTGCCCGTTCCAGGCTATGATCTGCACTCTGCAGATGAGAGCCTGAAATCAGGTAGTGTGTGCTCCGTGCCCCATCTGTGCCCCCCCTGTGCGCCCTGCCTCCAACCACCCCTGTGTGCCCTGCCTCCAAACCCCCCTTTGCGCCCTGCCTCCAAATCCCCCTGTGAGCCCTGCCTCTTTGCTGGGCAGGTCCTCTCCCTGCCGGCATCTGTCCCCACCTGCCCCTGATGCGGTCCCCCCCATCCATGTATTATGCCCCCGATGCTGTCCCCCCATTCATGTATCCTTCACCCGATGCATTCCCCCTGCTGTATTTGATGGCGGTGGCTCCTTTCCTGAGCCACCGCCATTAGGAATGAATGTCAGCTCTATGCTGACACTCTACTTTAACCCCTTAGATGCGGTGGCAGCGGAATCCATGGGGTTAATAGAGGGAGGGGGCTCCCTCTCTCAACCATCGGGGCTACTGCGCTGCGATGGTAGCGCCTGATGGTTGCTATGGAAACCGGACGCTTTGCAAAAGCGTCCGGTGTTGCCATCTACAGGAAATCTGATAATACTATACTTTGCAATGCAAGAGAATTGCAAAGTATAGTACAACCATCAGCCCCACTGGATCTTCAAGATCCAAGTGGGACTTGATAAAAAAAAGTGAAAATAATAAAAGTAAAAATAAAGAAATAAAAATGCAAATGAAAAAATAAATAAATTGCCTTTTCCTATAAAAAATTAAAAATAAATAGACATATTAGGTATCACTGCGTCCGTAACGACCGGATCTCTAAATATATCACATGATCCACCACGTCCGATAGACACCATAAAAAAAAAAATGTGGCAAAAAAATACATTTATGTCACCTTACATCACAAAAAGTGCAAAACCAATAAAACCGTCACCTCATCCCACAAAAAAACAAAAAAACTATAGCTTTCAGAACATTGAGACATTAAAACATTTTTTTTTTATTTTGAATGTGCTATTATTTTGTTAAAGTGAAATAAATAAAAAAGTATACATCTGTAACAACATGCTCAATAAAAATATCACATTACCTAACCCCTGAGGTGAACACTGTAAAAAAAAAAGTTTATAAAAAGTGCCAAAAAAGCCATTTTTGTCACCTTAAATCACAAAAAGTGCAACACCAAGTGATCAAAAAGGTGTATACCCCCCAACATAGTACCATTCAAACCGTCACCTCATCCCGCAAAAAATAATACCCTATTCAAGACAATCACCCAAAATTTTTTAAAAGCTATTGCTCTCAGACTATGGAGACAATAAAACATCATTTTCTTTTGTTTCAAAAAGGCTATTATTGTGTAAAACTCAAATAAATAAGAAAAAGTATACATATTAGGTATTGCCACATTCAAAACAATCTCCTCTATAAAACTGTTACATGATCTATTCCCTCAGATGAACGCTGTAAAAATAAATAAATAAAAACTATTCCAAAACAACCAATTTTTTGGTCACCTTGCCGCATAAAGTGTAATAATGAATGATCAAAAAATCCTATGTACCCAAAAATGGTACTAATAAAAACCCCAACTCTTTCTGCAAAAAATGAACCCTTGCACAAGACAATCGGCAGAAAAATAAAAAAATATGGCGTTCAGAAAATGGACAGACAAAAACAATTTATTTTTCAAAAATGCTTTTTTATGTAAAACTGAAACAAACAAAGAAAGTAGAAATATTTAAAATATAATTGCGTCCATAACAACCTGCTCTATAAAAATAGCACATAATCTACCCTGTCAGATGAATCTTGTGAAAAATAAATAAAAAAATGGTGCCAAAACCATTTGGTTACCTTGCCTCACAAAAAATGTAATATAGAGCAATTAAAAATCATATGTACCGCAAAATAGTACCACTAAAACTGGCACCTTTTTTCTCTAGTTTCCAAAATGGGGTCATTTTTTGAGAGTTTCTTCTGTAAGGGTGCATCAGGTGGGCTTCAAATGGGACATAGCATCTAAAAACCAGTCCATCAATATCTGCCTTCCAAAAACCATATGGCGCTCCTTTCCTTCTGCGCCGTGCCATCACATTATTTCACGACCACATGTGGGGCATTTCTGTAAACTGCAGAATCAGGGTAATAAATATTGAGTTTTGTTTGGCTGTTAACCCTCAATGTGTTAAAGATAAAAAATTATTAAAATGGAAAATCTGCCCAAAAAGTTACATTTCGAAATTTCATCTCCATTTTCTTTTCATTCTTGTGGAACATCTAAACGGTTAACAAAGTTTGTAAAATCAGTTTTGAGTAACTTGAGGGGTGTAGTTTCTACAATGGGGTCATTTATGCGGTGTTTCCACTATATAAGCCTCACAAAGTGACTTCAGACCTGAACTGGTACTTAAAAAGTGGGTTTTGGAAATTTTCTTAAAAATTTTAGGAATTTCTAAACTTCTAAGCCTTCTAACGTACTAAAAAAATAAAATGACATTTACAAAATGATGACAACATGAAGTAGACTTATGGGGAATGTTAAGTAATAAATATTTTATGAAGTATCACTTTCTGTTTTAAAAGCAGAGAAATTAAAATGTAGTAAATTGTGATTTTTTTTATTTTTTGGTAAATTTGGGATTTTTTCATAAATAAAGGTGAAATATATTAACTCAAATTTACCACTGTCATGAAGTGCAATGTGTCACGAGAAAACAGACTTAGATGGCTTGGATAAGTAAAAGCGTTCCAAAGTTATTACCACATAAAGTTACGCATGTCAGATTTGTAAATTTTGACCTGGACATTGTGGCATCAATGACCCTTGGTCATGAAAGGTTTAAGTCTGAAATAATACCTTTATATTAGAATAAAGTTATGTTAAAACCAAGCACACAATTGTTTTTCTTGTGAAATTCCCAATAAGTTTGATGTGTCACATGACCCTCTTCCTATTGAAAAAACTAAATTTGGATTCAAAATGGCAGACTTCAAAATGGCCACCATGGTCACCTCCCATCTTGAAAAGTTTCCCCCCTCACATATACTACTGTGCCACAAACAGGAAGTTAATATCACCAACATTCCCATTTTATTAAGGTGTATCCATATAAATGGCACACACTGTATAATAGAGCAATACAATCTGTGTGGTACACTGATTGGTGAGATGAGAATGTCAGGAAAGGACTGCTATATTTTGACTTTTACCTCATTATGGCAGCTTACAGCAGAGTATTTTGTTATGGACAAAAATCATTATGATTCAATGCAAAAAAAAATTAACAAAGAGAATGTATTAATTTAATTCAGCCATTATATATGTATATATATATAAATAGATCCAGAAAAAGGACGGCACTCCGGTCTTGAAAAAGTAAAATTATTCTTTAATCAACCTTGCGGTACAACGTTTTGGCTCCAATACTGAGCCTTTCTCAAGCACAAATACAAATCATTATGATTCAATGCAAAAAAAATTAACAAAGAGAATGTATTAATTTAATTCAGCCATTATATTTGTATATATATATATATATATATATATATATATATATATATATATATATATAGCACCTTCTGTATGTTGTCTAGCAGGATGGAGTTAATACTCTTTATTTTTTTTTATTTTTTTTTGAGGCATTACACTCTTCAGATTAAAAACCAACTTGGATATCAATTGGTTTACTGCAGCCTTCACTTTTGTCTTCAAGGCTGTCAAGGTTAATTTAAGCATTTAAAGATTAATAGACAAAAATATGTCAATTTAACTTTCATTCAGCAAGCTCCTGCTTTTGTCTGCTAATGCAATACATATTGATGCCATGCAAAGAAATTGTATGAAATGAGCAACCTAAAAACTGATGTATAGCTTAATTAGAGGGATTTCTTTAACATAGTTTGTCATAGCAGTGACCTTCATACATTGATGCTATGTACAGTGTGACACAAATAACATGAATGGTGTACAGAATTCACACTATAGAATAAAAACTACATTTTACAATCTATACTCTATCAATACAATTCAACTACCCACATATAGTGCTAGCTACAGTGTGGCCTAAATGCACTAATACACCAAAAATGCCTCTAACTGTTGGTGCATATTTGGAGTAAAACAAAGCCAATTTGCAGCCAAGCTAAACTTGATGGTTAACGCGTTAAGTAAAACATGTCACAAAAAGATTAGCTCTTTTAATATATTTCAATGGCTTTTGTCACATTCTGACGTGTTATCAGAGTAAATTTTAGCTTGGCTAAATCTGTAGCTACTATAAACAGACTAAAGTAGACAGTCTAAAGATGCAACAGATTTAACTTCCAGTACCAATGACTGTGGTAAGTCTGGCACCGTTTAAAGGAAATGTGTTACCAAAAATTTTATCTGCCAGTTAGAACCAGATAGCAGCACTTATATATTTTTCTAATCTGTTTTTATTTTCTAATTGACTATTTTTTTTTATTTTTTTTTTTATGATCATGGTTATGGACTGACCATCTTCTCTGAACTTTAGAAAGTATTAAGAAAATTGCTTCACGGAAACCCCATGGACCATAGTCACAATGGTTTGGAGGGGACCTAATTTACTTCTATGGGAGAGTCATTGTACAAGGAAAGAGTAGATACGTTTTGAAAATCACCTGCTGTAAATGGTGGATCCTGTTTTATCTATTCACAGAGTTGATATCATTACCATCAGGATTGGAATGACAGATAAGTAGATAACTGCTGTAATGTGATCTGCACAGACCAAGAAGTGTTGCTTATTTTAGGCTTAATGGACAATGAAAAATAGAAAAGAAACCTAAATAAATACAACCCACCCTAGAAAGAGAGGGGAGAGAAAATAAAACAAAAAACCTTATATCATACAAATAATCTGGTCTATTGGTGAATAGAGATGGCCTTGCGGTTTGCCTGGTGGTCGTTTTGCAATGAACTTTGCGTGTTCGCGATTCGCAGAACATGCGAACATATGGATTCGTGCCTGCCATATTCTTTCACATTGTGAAGAACTTTGACCCATGACACATCCATCAGGTGGTACAAGACAGCCGATTGAGACGTTTCAGCACATGGACATACCCCCTACCTTATAAATAAACCTGATCTGGCCACCATTTTACATTCAGTGTTTTGCCAGTTTAGGGAGAGGTTGCTGTGTGGAGCAGGGACAGGCTGTTAGGGACACCAAACGCTAGCTAATAGGGCTACAAAAGTCATTTTAAGCACTAGTATAAGTGTGCTATCGATAGGTGTGATACACGGAGGGGTGCAATATACTTATAATATACTTTTATAATGAGTCAAAAACACATAGATCGATATAGTGATCACCTGGAAGTCAGGGGCCTAGGAGCTAGGGCCATTTTTATATAGGGTAAGGTTCCGGACGGGGTCACTCTTATCGCGGTGGGTGGTCTATAGTTAGGCTATCAGGGCCAGATCAGGGACAATATCAGGGACAGTTCTTTGCCCACCCTTTCCTTCAATACCACACCATCATCTAGCCCAGGGATAGATGTTTTTTTTGCATTCCCTCCGGGATTCATGGAATGTGCACTGGAACCCCCCGGATTGTGGTAGGACATATGGTTTCTGATTTGGTGCCGCCGAGCACCTGATTTAGTGCCGCCGAGCACTTGTTATTGCCTACCACATCTATGCTTTTTGCTTAACTTTAATAATTTAATTTATTTTCATTTTGAGGGATATATTTTCCATTCACACATCCGCAAAATGGGTCCACATCCGTTCCGCAATTTTACGGAACGTGTGCAGAGCCATTCATTTTAATAGGGCCGGAATGTGCTGTCCGCATCCGCATTTGTGGATCCAAATCCGCATTTGCGGATCCACACTTCCGCATCTGTGCTTCCGTTTCTGCAAAAAAATAGAACATGTCCTATTCTTGGCCGCAATTGCAGATAAGATTAGGCATTTTCTATTATAGTTCCGGCGATGTGCGGTCCACAAATTGCGGAATGCAGATTGCCGGTGTCCGTGTTTTGCGGATCCGCAAAACACTTACGGATGTGTGAGTAGACCCTCATAGTAAAATTATTAAAGATTACGTTTTATCTTTATGTATATTCTAATGGAATGCCTTCCTTGTACAATGTTATAATATACTTTCTATGTTAGTATTTGTATTGTGCGGCAGTTGTGTGCGGTTCTGCTGCGATACTGCAGGTATATACAGGGACAAGCATTATTGGAACAAATAATTTCTACTGGTGTGATATACCAGTCCCCCCACAAAAAAACTGATTGAAGCGGGTTGTTATATTCCAATATACTTTCTTTATAGTGCATTTGGGTACTGTATAGTGCATTTGCGCATGTGCGTACGTGAAAATTATATTGCCGATATTTCACATTGAAAAAAATAAAGAATGGAGATCGGAAATTCGAATAATACATCTGGTATGTCACTGTCCATGTTGTGGGACTATTTGTGCACTTATAGTAATTATGTCTTGGCTGCAAATATGAGCTGAAGGTTTTTCAGGTTCGCCTGCCATTAAAATGAATGGGACCCGTAGCGAACTTGCGGTTCGCGAACATTTGATCGTGTTCGCGCGATCGCGTTTGCGAACCATCCTGGCAGATATTCGTCCATCACTATTGGTGAACTATAGTGTTAAGCAAATTGAAGTGAAACAAATTGAATTCGATAAGAAATTCAGGGAAACCTCGATTAGCAATGAATCCAAATTTTCTTTCACTTCATAGTTATGAATTCATTTTTTCCTAAAATGACAGATACATGTGTTGCAAAGTGAAAGTAAGAAGCATGGGAAGCAGATGTGACCCATAATGCCATGCAGTCAGCCAATCAGCAGATAGCTATCTTCTGTGATGTCACAGCCCTTATAAAAAAAAGCTAATTCCCCCCTGTCTCTGAGCTAAGCATAGGGAGAGATTGATAAGTGCTTGAGACAGTGTTTTAGCAATCTTTTAATTGTGGAATATTGGATAGAGACCCTGTGCATCTTTTTCAACTGTTGTGTCATTCATTCTTAATCTGCTCTTTTATACATAGACTGACTGTGCATCAGAATTAGTCTACACAGCCAGTCTAATATATAGGTGTATGTACCTAGTTAATCTGCTGCACCATTAATAATTAATCTGTTTATTTATACATAGACACATGGGGCCAGATTTATCATGACTCTGACAGTTCACTCCACTTTCACATATGACTAAAGTCAGTTTTAGCCAAGTCAGATTTATGATCGGCCCTTTAAGACTGTAATAAATGTGGTTTGACGGTAGCAGTTTATCCGTCAGGAAGCAGCTTTACAAAAGTCGCACATCTTTACGAAAAAGTCGCACATCTTTACGAAAAAGTCGCCACGTTGTTATGAAAAAGTTTCATGTTCTATTAAAAAGTCTCATAAGATAAGCATGGTCCTCACTGGAGTGAAATTGCGACTTTTTTTGTGACTTTTTTGCAACTTTTTAAATAGTCCCAATAGTAAATCTGTCTAGAGATTCATTTACATAAGAAAACACGCCCACTTTCAGAAAACTGGCGAGCATAGTACAGAGCAGAAAAAAGTTGCAAATTTGTGCGCAGTTTTAGCGTTTGCACATTTTTTTGCGAATTTTTCACTCCATTATTCTGACTTGAGCCAATGATAAATCTGGCCCATGGTGTATGAGACTTATAGTCAACAGGCGGTGTAATATATAGGAACATTTATATAGTTCATCTTTTGTGCCATTTATACTTAATCTGTTCTGTTATACATATATTTACTGTGCATCAGGCTTCATCTCAACAGCTGGTCTTAATATATAGGCGCATGTACCTAGTTAATCTGCTGTGACATTAATAATCTGTATAATTATGCTGTACATAGACATACGTTGCATGAGACTCATTGTCAGCAGGTGGTGTAATATATAGGCATGTTTATATAGTTCATCTGCTGGGCCATTTATACTAAATCTGCTCTGTTATACATAGACTGATTGTGCATCAGAATTAGTCTCAACAGCCGATGTGATATATAGGCGTGTGTACCTAGTTAATCTGCTGCACTATTAATAATGAATCTCTTCAGTTATACATAGACAAACGGTGCATCAGACTCATTGTCAACAGGCAGTGTAATATATTGGCGCACATTTCTAGTCTGCTGCGCCATTCATACTTCATCTGTTACTTTACTGATTCAGTTGCTGTACACTATGACCAACAGAACGTTGCCTGGACCTTCAAAAGGAATGGGCTGTGGCAAAAATGTTGCTGTAGCCAGCACAAGTAGCAGCAGAAAAAGGAGTGGTGTCTGTCACTGTCATCATTTGTATTTTGACCAACAATCCAGCTGTACTGGAATGGTTGACTTCTTCTTCAACATCATCTCAGGTGAAAACAAATACACACAGCCAGAAATTGGTCGGTTCCTCTGACACCACACTTAGTTGGCATGGCCCAGGAACTTCCTATGTGCCCTCACCTGTCCTGCAACTTTCTTTTGCTGCTCCTTCTGCTTTGGAAGTTATGCAAGCTACTGGTTCTGCTCCGCTTTTTAGTGAGGATGAGCTTAGTGAGGACAGTCAACAGCTACAGGCCAGCACACACTTGGAGGAAAGTCCGTTGCATCCTCCCTTAGGAGTGCAACAAGAGATGACAGTTGGGTAGAAGCACGTGTTACGAGCAATCAGGAACTTAGTCATGAAACTGGTGAGAGTCACATAAGGAACATTAGTGAATGATGATATAGCCAATCGCATGTGGGAGCCGGGTGAAGAGGGGGAGTCATCATCATTATCATCAGGGAGTGAGGGTGGAAGCAGGCCTGTGAGATAGCAGCAGTGTGGCAGAGTGCCAATAAGTCAGCAGGGTAGAAGAAGTGGGAAATCTGGAGCCAAACACGCCCGAAGTAGACCATCCGCTACTTAGGAGCCTACCTGTCAATCAGCATCGAGTGGTGGTGGTAAAATGCCATACTCGACAGTGTGGGAATTTTTTATCAAGTCACTGGAGGACATTAGCGTGGCGGTATACAGGATATGTGGGCAGAAAGTGAAGCACGGTCATGTTGCTAATGTTGGCACCATGGTCCTGCATCAACAAATGGAGAGTTCCCATAAAGTGGACTGGGAAAACCGGTAATGTAGTGGTACAGTCTGACGTAGCAACTGCTGCATATATCAGAGGCCCGCACCCCTTCTACAGCAGTCTTCGCTCCTGAACCTCTGCAGAAGCTGTTGTTCCTTCCCTTCGTCTATTGCTCCTGCTGCGCCTCCTCCTATTCCTCGTTATGTGTTTTGGCAGCAATCGATCACCAAAGTGATTACAAGCAGTAAAGAGTATGCATGTCCATCGGCACAGAAGCTGAACGTGCAGCTGGCCAAGTTGCTGGTACTGGCAGTCCCTCCCTTTCCATATCATATCAGAACTGATGGCTTGTGCCCACCCAAAGTGGAGAGTCCTAAACAGTCATTACTTCTCTAAAAAAGCTGCACTAGCCCTGCACAGATATGTTGAGCAGAAGGTGGGCAAGTCCTTGAGCCTGTCAGTGTCTGGTACAGTTCATGCCCACGCTGACCTTTGGAACTGTAACTATGGCCAAGGACAATATATATCCTTTACAGCCCACTTGGTAAATGTGGTTCCGGTCCAGGCACACCAGCAACTTGGCCAGGTGTAATCGTGTGATTTATGCACCAATGTCCTTGTCTGCCTCCTTATTCTTCACCTTGTCCTCAGCCTCCACTGTAGGCACAGTTCAGAGTGGTCCTCCAGCATACCAACTATGCAAAGTATAGCGTTGTCACACAGTTCTGAACCTGGTTAGACTGGGCGAACAGAGTCACATTAGTAAACTTCTCAGTGTCAACCAGAAAATCAAATCCTGGCAGTCTCTTCACCAACTGGAGATAGGAACCATAGACACCGATAGCGGGAATAACATTTTGTCTTTGCTGCGTCACATTTTCAATCTGGTTGTCATCCGGTTCCTGAAGTCTTCCACCAAACTACAAGACATCTTGAAAATGTCAAGTAAACTGTGCATGCACTGCAGCCACTCTTACACTGCAAAACATGCCTTTTTTTCCCCTAAATTGCCTCATATGCACCTATTCCACATGTTGGAACTCCACCCTCCACATGTTAGACCAACTGTATGAGCAGAGGAAAACCCTTGACCAATTTATTGATGATGAAGGCAGACAGGACTACTTCCTTGTGTAACTTTGATGTTAGACACTGGCAGCTCATGTGTTACACCTGCCATTTGATCAAGCCATTTGAGAAGGTTACTTTTTTAGCCAGGACTTTGGCATGAATGATGTAATTCCATTCCTTCACATCCTGGAGGGGATGCTGACAAATCTGACTGACGAAGGGACAGAAGATGTGGTGCCTACATCTCAAGGCCACCTGAGCCCTGTGGGGGCTGAACTAGTGGAGGATGAGGATGAGGACATTCACGCACAAGCAATGTATACAGAAATGGATGGTTTATATGCACAAGTGACAGTAGAGGACCAGGAGAAGCAGAAGGAGCATGAGGATCTGGAAGACGATGAGAAAGACCAGGCAGATAACCCCAACAGACTATAGCAGTATGCAGTGGAGACGGAGTTCCTCCGATTCTCTTGTGCAAATGGCGCGATGCATGCTGAGTTGCTTGCATAGTAACAGCCATACTATCATAATTCAGCAGAGGGATGACTATTGGCTCACCACCATGTTAAACACTCACTACAGGTCCAAAATGGGGGCCTTTTTTCCACCTGATTAGAGGGAGGATAAACTCAATTATTATTGAGACATCCTATGTAGTCAGTTGGTTGCTGCCTATGTGCGACATTGCCCATCCTAACGAAGGTCTGACTCATGCTCCACTGCCATGGCTGCTGTAGGGGGGTGGAGGGGATCAGGAGCAGCACCACCTTCATGAGCAGCAACTCTCTGGAGTCTGGAGTCTCTAATAAGCACTTTTCTTTACCTGCCTACTCAAGAAACTACCCAGCAACAGGACATGGAGCAGAAACTGAACCAGCAGGTAGTGGCATACTTGAACTGCACCATTTCATCCTAGATCCAAGAACCCCTGGACTACTGGGCAGCCAAACTTGAATTGTAGCTGCAACTGACCCAGTTTGCCCTTGGCAAGCTTTCCAGTCTGGCCAGTAGTGTGGCATCAGAGCAGGTGTTTATTGTGGCGGGAGGCATAGTTACCCAAAATTTCCACACAACATTGCCTGATACAACAGACTAGATCAATTTGTCAGTAATGATCTGACTGTAGTGTGCTGCCACACCAGAGCATTGTGACAAATGGCCCGTAACTTCTGCCCACGTCCTGCTGCCACTATTCTGATGCTGTCACCTGTCTGATGCCACATGACTACTGCCTCTACTGCCATCTGCCCCTACTATGATCTGCCATCATCTTGTGCTGTTACTGCCACTGCTGTTGCCCTTCCCCCACTCTGTTCAGGGGGCACTATAGTGACTCTTCATAATGATGAACTTATATGGTGCCACTATTGTGACTGTTCATGCTGTTCCTACCCTTACCAGTCTGTTATGGGGCCACTAGTATCCCTGTTTGGCCATGTTTACTTCACTTTTTATTTTAATGTTCTTCTGATCCATCAGAAGAACTGAAAAAAAAAAAAATAATAATAATGGGTCCGGTTGTTTGGGCATCCAGAAGGTCTCATCACATGGTCAGTATATTGAATCAGGATTTGATCATGATTTGGAATCCAAAAGCAGGAGTGGGTCCAAAACACAGAAGACATGCAAATGTTATTATCACATGTTATCTCTGTTTTGAACCCACTCCTGCTTTTGCCTTACCAATACTGATCAAATACTGATGCAAAAAACTGACCAAATACTGACTATGTGATGCAGACCATTAAAGGGGTTGTCTCTTCATGGACAATGGGGGCATATCGCTAGGATCGTCAGATGTGGGACCCGCACCTATATCGAGAACAGAGCCAAGCAAGTGAAGGAGGGCGCACTGCACATGCGCAGCCAACCTCCATTCATTTTCTATGGGGCTGGGGCGGTACGCTCCCAGTCACTTCTATGGAGAGCCGGCTTAGGGGTGGCCAGACCAAAGTCCTCCAGCCACTACCTTGTGGGGCTTCGTTCTCGATATAGATATAAGACAATGGGGGCATATCCTAGCGATTTTTCCCCATTGTCCATGATGAGACAACCCCTTTAAAGTCCTATAAGTAGGATATCTTTTCCATCAAATTAAAGCCAATTTCAGAAGCAAATAGCCAAACTCATGCAATTTGAGCATAAGGCGTCTAATACATGGTCAGTATTTTGTATCAGGATTGGATCATGATTTGGAAGCCAAAAGCTGGAGTTGGTCCAAAACACAGAAGACATGCAAATATTTCCATCACATGTTATCTCTGTTTTGGACCTACTCTTGTTTTTGCCTTACTAATACTGATTAAATGCTGACCAAATACCGACGTTATGAAGGCAGATGCTCAAACTACAGGATGTGCTTTTTTGGGCCTGTTCTTCTGATGGATCAGAAGAATGGAAAAATAAACAGTGATGTGTACACAAACTTACTGTTGACACCCCCCCCCCCCCCACACTGTCTTGAGGACACTCCTTGAATTTCGGGCCACTGCAAGGTTAAATCCATGCCGATAAATTAGGGCTGACGCAAACATTGACCTATATGGCAGAGTTCACACTTTTGTTATTTGGTCAGTTTTTTCTATCACTTATTGTGGGGCAAATTCAGGAGCCAAGCCTACTCACAGACTGAGTATGATGAATAGATCTGCACCTGTTCTGTTCTGTTGACCCGCACCTGTTTTGTGATGAAAATTACTGACCAAATAAGTGAAGTGTGAACTAAGCCTAATAGTGATGCACAGTCATTCTACATCTAATATAAGGGATTCAAATACATGTGTTGGCACTGCCATAACATAGATTAAGTTAACCTTTTTATTCTCCACTACTTTTTTGCCGCTGCCTCCATGTCCTTATTTTGCTTCACTAAAAGATGCCATATGTGTTTTTTTTGGGTTTAGCTAGGGGTTATCTAGGAACGTTGGTGGACTGCACAATTTGTACGGCCATATATGTTACCTGCTGTTTCGCTACCAGAAAGAACTAGCTATGCATGTTGCTGCACTACACAGTGATATACACCAGGATACATTCTCCCTAAAGTTTAACTGCAGTCCAGGATAGACCTGATTTTATGTGTTTCATGACAAATTAATTTGAATTAAAGTGAAAATTTTAGAAAAATTCTGCATGGCAACAGAATAACATTTTTGAAAACTTCGATCATCTCTAGTGAATAACATTAGAACGTGCTACTAACAGTATTAATGGTATTGGCTTAAAAAAAAATTCTATCTAAAGTATTTTAGACTTGTCAGTTTACCACGAGACTCATGGGCACATTTATTAAGACTGGCGTTTTAGACGCGGTCTTAATACGCGGCCCATAACTGGCGATGGATCTGCCAAAGTTATCCAGCATCCAGCCCCAGTTCTAAATTGTATGTATATTTACTCTAAAATAGGAATGAATGGGTATAGTGCAGTCTATGGCCCAGCACATCTTGTGCCATTTTATGATGGGAATTGGATGACGAACTCTGAACAAGTACTGCATTGCATTGCAGATTTCTGTAAACTCTTTCACTCATTGCCTCCTCAATTTAAATGTTATTGTTGAAAAGACCCAACTATCAAAAAGATAGTATAGTAATGGAGTACCTCCTTTATGCTCAAAGTTGGACTTTATGAAGCCCAATATGGGAAGAATCAAGCAAATGCATTGGGGAAGATTTATCAAAACTGATGTAAAGGAAAACTGGCTTAGTTGTCTATAGCAATCAGAATCCACCTTTTCTTTCCCAAAGGAGTTCTAAAACAAATAAAAGGTGGAATCTGGTTGCTATGGGCAAATACACAAGATTTAGTTTATACCAGTTATGGTAAATCTCCTCCATTGTATTTAGTACAGAAAGAAGGGTGTCAAGTAACTGTAAGTGCCTAACATGATAGGAAGGGAATAGGGATAAGTAATTGCTGAAAGCCTTAAATAATTTTATGTTGCCTTTCAATATAATTGGATAAACATTTGATAAACCCTTTTTTTGCAAGAAAAGTCTGGCTCTGAAGGGTCTCAGGTGTGAGAGGAGTAAATTGTTCAAGAGGTGGAGACCTTAGTAAAATGATGGAAAGATAATACATGCTTAACTTTAGATAAGAGGTTAATAATGGGTATTATCTATATGTACCCACAGATAGACCACAGAACTTGAAAATAGTCTCCATCAGAAAAAAAAAGATTTCAGTACCCCCAAATATCAGAATACTTTGCGGAACTAATGAAAACTAAGCACAAACTGTGGAAATGTAAATGTGTGTGTCATTGAGAGATTTTAAATCCTCATTTTAAATTAAATCAATACAATTTATATTTTAGGCATGAATTTATGGGGGGATTAGAAAATGTCATGTTAACTGAAATCTGACATTGCAAGATTTTAAACTCCCTTAAAGAGGTTATCCAATATCACAAACATCCCCCCCCCCCCATGTGCCGGGCCCCTCAAAGTTAATATACTTACCCTGCTCCCTGCGTCTCTCCTGGTCCCCGCACCGCCGCTGCTGTTTTTCCATGTCCATGGATGAAAACATCTAGTGTCGGGGGGAGCAGCCAATGGAAATAAAAACTTCAACTGTGCGACCCCAATGTGATGTGAAAGGGGCTTAAAAGATTACCATTTTGAATGTACAGTGTATAGTAAATATGGTGAAAAAAGTCAATGAACTCGCTTTGTCATTACTGTAATCTACTTGAGAAAGCTCATGCATTTAATCAGGGGTGTGTATTATTAAAATCATCTAGTAGTTTAGGAACATTGTAAATTTATCAAAATTGGGGTAAAGGAAAAGTGGCTTAGTTGTCCATAGCAGCCAATCAGATTAAATTTTTCATTTACCAAAGGAGCTACAAAAAAATGTAAGGTTGAATCTGATTGGTTGCTATAGGGAACTAAACCAGTTTTTCTTTACACCAATTTTGATAAATGTCCCTCATTGTGTTAAATATAGCAATAGCAATGACAAGAATCAGATAATAATTCAAATTTGACATGTTTTAAGTTATACTTCTTGATAGCATATATTCTCTTCACACATTTACATGCCATATGCTTAATCACATTATTAACGCACAGTTATTATCTATCCAATCTGTCTACACATATTCCACTAGCTTTAATTGCCTATTTTTAATGTTAATTGATAGTTAGAAAATTCTGATTTCTTACTCTACCTAAAGAAAATGCTTCCGCTGCCAAAGGTCTGGTAATCCATTCCAAAGGAAAGCGATACAAGCTCTTTTGGCGGCTGATTATTACACATTTTGTTCTAAGGCCTGGCAATTTGCTGTTATGAATACAGATTGTGTGATATCTATGAAAATATTACAGCCTTCTTGTCATAGAAGCAGCAATTTTTCAGATAACATGATGCCTTGCTGATCAACCTAAATTATCTTTTCTCTGACCTTGGATTGTGGATTAGTCTTTCTTTAACTTCCATTTATTCCATAATATTACAAAAGCAATAGTAGTCATATAGTTATAGTGAAACACTGCTAAATGTATAATTACTTCTGAATGTACGTTTTCATTCAGAGGTAGTAGGAGCATAGGGGCAGCACAAGACTCTGAGAACCAATGCTAAGCCATGTCCCTGTAACAGCTGCTTCTGTGCACAGCGGTTACCCTGCTTACAGCTGCGGTCCCGTGCGCCGTGTTCTGCGGTGATCTGCTGCCAGTGTTTTCTTTCAGCCCTGTATAATAGGAGTAGCAGCACATAGGGGTATACTGGCCTTATATGTGGTGGTGGACGCGGTGTTAGACGCCAGTCCGTACCATCCCTCCAAGCAGGCATCCATAAATCAACGAAACCGCAGCACTCTCTTGTCTCTTTAAATATCCTTTATTCCATCAAATTCATGCAACGTTTCGACCTGAACAGTCTTTTTCAAAAGACCGTTTAGGTCGAAACGTCGCATGAATTTGATGGAATAAAGGATATTTAAAGAGACGAGAGAGTGCTGCGGTTTTGTTGATTTATGAATGCGTCCTTTCAGCCCTTGACCACAGCTTGCTTGCTGCTTGTTTCATGCAGCATTTTTCATAAGTGCCGACGCCCATCACTTCCTGTCTTTTATGGGTTGGATAATGTGACCTCGCAAACCAATCCTAGCCCTCCTGCACATATATAAGTGGCTCAGACCCCTTCCCAGATGCCTCAGTGTCAAGGTCCTTGTGTCCTGCTAAGATTCCTGATATCCGCTTGTGTTCCTGTGTTCCTGACTCGTATCTGTATTCCTGGACTCTGCTACTTGTTTGATCCCTGATTGCTTGCCTTGACTCTCCTGTTGCTGACATGGATTGCCTGACCTGTACCTGTGCCGCCTACCCTGACCTTTTGCCTGTCTGACTTTGCCTATGCCTTATCCTTTGGTCCTGCACTGTTACTCGTGGCAATGACAACGCCTGTACCTCTGGTAAATTTCTCAGGTATATCCTGGTCTGTCTGGACCAGCTGCCTTGTGTACCTATCCTCCTCAAGAGGTAGCGACCTGGTGTTCGCCTCGGTAAAGTCTATCCCCACCAACAGGGGTACTGTGAAGATGGAGGAGTTCATTAAGACAACGCCCTTACAGGAGGGCGTTGTCTTAATATTTTGACAAATATATTAATAATGCAGTTTTGCACATAAAAGATAAAAACTCATCACTACTAACAACATTCTTCAGAGATAAATATTGGAGATTGCAGAAGGCTATTCTATGAGATTGTATCAGTTTAGTTCAGACTTTATGCCGAGTGCTAGATAGAAGGTGTTGTAGACTACATTACTTTAGGTTTTATACCACTCTCTGCAGCCTCAGCCTTGATATTATCTGAAGTGATTGCCTACAGTACCCTAATCTACAAACCCTGACTCTTGACTTTCATGTGCCTCAAAGACCCAGCAAGATTTCCTAGAAACTTTATTTATCAAGAACATGTCTTCTTCTTAACACATAACTGCTATGTACAAATGTATTTATTTATTCATTCATCACAGTAATTTACTTGCAGTAGTGAGATGATCCAACTACCATTAATAAATTGCATTTTTCACTATGCGGACAGATTAAGATGTTCGCAGGTGCTGCCAAATTTTTTTCATCTTATGTATGCACCATTACTGTTAGTAGTGGCACATGTGCAAATATGCCCATTAATGAATCTGACACTGGGAGAACACACTGGGAAGGATTATAGGGTCATTTCCAAACAATTTGAAGTCCATCATTCTACAGTGATAAAGTTTATTTACAAGTTAAAACTTTAAAGACAGTTGACAATCTTCCTGGGAATGGACATTTCATCAAATTCACCCCAAGATCAAACCATCCAAAGCCAAGGTCTACACTAACTGGCCCCAGTATGTTAAATGTTCAAGTTAATGACAGTGCAATTGGAAACAGACTGAACAATCATGGCTTTGAAAGGGTTCCCATGAAAAAGCCACATCTTTCTAAAAATAACATGGTAGTATGGTTTAAGTATCTGAAGAAACCACAATGTGAGGAATTTATTGTTCCACATGCCAGTTTTCTAGCTATTGAGCCTAAATGTAGGTGCAAGTAGCATTTATATGCCAACCTCACCACTTTCACAACACTTTTCTGGTGTAAAAGAAGGCTGGAAATCTATGACAGCTCAGAGCATGTGCCTAATTTATGATAAGGCCTGCACCTCACCATAAATTAGGTAAATCCTCTGGTACCTTTGGGATACCATAGACCGGCATAAAACACTAGTCTATGATAACCTTCATTCCCCCCCCCCCAATGTTCTTTGGACAAATGAGAGATTTTCCATAATGCTACCTGCTAAATACAGATATCAGCACAAATATATTATAGCAACTGTCAAGCACGGTGGTGGAGGGGTGACAATTTGGGCTTGGTTTGCATCCAGAGAACCTGGGCACGTTGCAGTAATTGAGTCTACCATGAACTCCACTATATTCGAAAACATTCTAGAGGCAAGTGTGAGGCCATCTATCCAACAGCTAAAACAGCCAAAACTGAATGATGCTACAGAGCAATGATCCCAAATACGCCAGCAAATCTACAACAGAATGGCTGAAAAAGAAAATAACATGTTAGTTACAATTGCCCAGTCAAAGTCCAGACCTCAACGCAATTGAAAATCTGTGGTAGAATCTTAAGACAGCGTGCAAAAAATGAAAGTCCAAACAGAAAACAATTACTTTAAACTATTACTGTTAACGCAGATTCTAAAAACTATCTATTTATGGGGTGTTATACATTTTTCTGTTTAGGCTTCAATTTTGTTGAATAAGCAATGAAACTATGAACTGTTGTGTGTTGTTTATGTGAGGTTGTAGTTACCTAATTTTAAGTCCTTCTAAGGACTATTTTTTTGTTTGTTCTTTTGTTTTTTTACTTTTATTTATAGAGAGAGAGGGAGAGAAATAAACTTGCCACAAAAACTAGTTCCAGAAAAGGTGTATAACATCAGAATTTGTTTTTTTTATGATAAGGTACTGTACACACTGGATGTGAAAAATTGCCAATGTCAGCAAAAGTTTATGCACCATTTCCAATCAACAGCTTCTTGACACTTGCAATATTGTATAGAGATCTTCCAGTGACCCAAGAGTATTGTTCTCTTATCTCTTACGTAGTGTATGCTATCTCTTTTCTGCAGTCTAGCGGAAAAACTGGCTAGACATCATGACATTTCAAGCTAAAAATTAAATCACATTGAATTAAAAGAAAATATAGATAGTAAAGCTGGGGAAAGTAACTAAGCTAACCTCTGAGCAGCTGAGAATTACTGGCTAGCCTTATTAAGAGGATATATTTTATTTATATATGATCTAACTTAATTGAGAATTTTCTCATTAATCATAACAAAATATTATCATTAACTATTTGTTAGTGCTGATTGAAAATACATAATTAAACAAGCTTTCCATTTGTCCACATTGTTAATAACTGGAAATACGTAACATAGCAATATTTTGTCTATAAATATATATATATATATATATATATATATATATACTGTGTCAGCAGCACAGCCTCTTCAAACAGCTAATCGTAGGGATGTCGACTATCAGAGCCCTATCAATCATATATTCAGAACATTATGCTGTATATGCTCATAAGCTGTATATGCTGTATAAGTCTCAAGGCCTCTTTAAGTCTCAAGAGCTGATTACTGGGCTAATAATAACAATTGCCCTGTATAAAGGTGCATCCCCCAGTGAACGAGCCAACACTTATCAGGTAAAATCAGGTGAAAACAACATTGATGTGGCACCTAATATAATAATTTCAGGGAAACCTGAGCATCCCTGTGTAAACAGAGATCTGCTTTCCAGAATCAATAAATTTGTTTGGGGACAAGTGATTGCGGTAGAGATCACTTGGCCCCATACAGAGGAGTTGATTGCTGCATATAAAAAGCACATTACATAAACATAGCACTCAAACCAAGCATGGTACATAAATTTAGCACCAGAACCAAACATTGTACATAAACACAGCACCAGAAGCAAGCTCATTGCATAAATACAACCAAGCATGGTACATATATACAACACCAGAACTGAGTACAGTACAGAACCAAAACCAATCACAGAACTTAAACACCAAACTAAGCTTATTACTATAATACAGCAACAGAACCAAACATAGCACATAGAGTATATGCTGCACCAGAATCAAGGCCACTACATAACAGCAAAATAAAGTACAGTATATATATATATATAGTGAGGAACAGAAGTATTTGAACACCCTGCAATTTTGCAAGTTCTCCCACTTAGAAATTATGGAGGGGTCTGAAATTCACATTGTACTGTAGGTGCATTCCCACTCTGAGAGACAGAATAACAAAATTAAAAAAAATTAGGAAATCACATTATATTATTTTTAAATAATGTATTTTGTTTTGCACTGCTGAACATACAGTTGTGTTCAAAATAATAGCAGTGTGTTTAAAAATGTGAATAAAGTTCAAAATCCTTCTAATAGGTTTTATTTCCATTACACACAAATGCATTGGGAACACTAAACATTGTATTCCAAATCATAAAATGAAGAAAAATATATCAAATTTGTGTTGTTCCTCTAACAAAATTGAAGAAAAGTGAATATTAGACTATTTTAAAAAAATAGCAGTGTTTGTATTCTTCTTTACATTCACTATATAAACTGAAAAATGTTTGAAGATTTAGCTTTTCTTTCAGTCATTTAATTAATATTTAGTTGTATAACCAATGTTTCTGAGAACTGCACATCTGTGTTGCATGGAGTCAACCAACCTCTGGCACCTGTGAACAGGTATTCCAGCCCAGGATGATTGGACTACATTCCATAGTTCTTCTCTATTTCTTGGTTTTGCCTCAGAAACTGCATTTTTTTATGTAACCCCACAAGTTTTCTATTGGATTAAGATCCGGGGATTGGGCTGGCCACTCCATAATGTCAATCTTGTTGGTCTGGAACCAAGATGTTGTACGTTTACTGGTGTATTTGGGGTTGTTGTCTTTTTGGAACACCCATTTCAAGGGCATTTCCTCTACAGCATAAGGCAGCATGTATTCTGTTGTATTCAAACTGATCCATAATCCCTGGTATGCGATAAATAGGCCCAACATCCGTAGTATGAGAAACATCCCCATATCATGATGCTTGTGCCACCATGTTTTGCTGTCTTCACAGTGTACCATGGCTTGAATTCAGTGTTTGGGGGTCGTCTCCGGCCACTAGACCCAAAAAGAACTATTTTACTTTTATCAATCCACAAAATGTCTCTTTAGGCCAGTCAATGTGCTCTATGGCAAATTGTAACCTCTTTAGCACAAGTCTTTTTTTTCAACAGTGGGACTTTGCGGGGGCTTTTTGCAGATAGCTTGGCTTCATTTAGGCGTTTTCTAATTGTAACAGTACTCACAGGTAACTTTAGACCTTCTTTGATCTTCCTGGAGCTGAGTGTTGGCTGAGTCCTTGCCATTTTGGCTATTCTTCTATCTAATTGAATGGTAGTTTTTTGCTTTCTTCCACGTCTTTAAGTTTTTGGTTGCCATTTTAAAGCATTTGCGATCATTTTATCTGAGCAGCCTACCATTTTCTGCACTTTTTTATATGTTTCCCCTCTCCAATCAACTTTTTAATCAAGGTACGCTGTAGTTCTGAACAATGTCCTGAACAAGCCATTTTCCTCTGAATTTCAGAGAGAAATGTACTGTAACCAGCAAGTACAACATTTGCTGCCTTCTTTACTTAAATAAGGGCAATAATAGCCACCTGTTTTACACAGAATGAATGACCTTACTAATTGAACTCCACACTGCTATTATTTCAAACATGCCCCTTTCAATAAGTGATTGAATTACAGAGAATCAGCTGCATGCATGTCATGACTGTTGAGTATGTTGGGTTTCTATTACTCTACTACACCTGCTAGTAAATAATTTGCCATGTAGAAATATAATTTCTACCAAAAATTGTGATTGATCAGGTTAGCGATGTCTGACTGCTATTATTTTGAACACAACTGTAAGTATTTGAACAGTGTTAATATTTGGTACAGAAACCTTTGTTTGCAATTACAGAGGTGAAACATTTCATGTAGTTCTTGACCAGGTTTGCACATAGTGCAACAGGGATTTTGGCCCACTACTTCACACAGATCTCCTCTGGATCTGTCAGGTTTCGGGGCTGTTGCTGAGCAACACGGAATTTCAGCTCCCTCCAAAGATGTTCTATTGGATTTAGGTCTGGAGATTCGCTAGGCCACTCCAGAACCTTGATATGCTTCTTACGGAGCCACTCCTTGGTTATCCTGGCTGGGTGCTTCGGGTCGTTGTCATGTTGGAAGACCCAGCCACGACCCATCTTCAATGCTCTGACTGAGGGAAGGAGGTTATTGCTTAAAATCTCACAATAAATGGCCCCATTCATCCTCTCCTTAATACTGTACGTCCTGTCCCCAAAGCATGATGTTACCACCCCCATGCTTCACAGTAGGGAAGGTGTTCTTGGGATGCAACTCATCCTTCTTTTTCCCTCAAAGATGACGAGTGAAGTTTAGACCAAAAAGTTCTACTTTGGTCTCATCTGACCACATGACTTTCTCCAATGCCTCCTCTGGATCACCCAGATGGTCATTGGCAAACTTCCGATGGGTCTGGACATGAGATGACTTGAGCAGGGGAACCTTCCGTGCAATGCATGATTTGAAACCATGACGGCGTAGTGTTCTACTGGCAGGGACCTTTGAAACTGTGGTCTCAGCACTCTTCATGTCATTGACAAGATCCTTCCTTGTAGTTCTGGGCTGATATCTCACCTTTCTTATCATCAGTTATACTCCACGATGTGAAATCTTGCATGTAGCCCCAGTCCGAGGGAGACGGACAGTCATCTTTAGCCTCTTCAATTTTCTAACAATTGCTCCAACAGTTGATCTATTTTCACCAAGCTGCTTGGCAATTGCCCCGTAGCCCTTTCCAGCATTGTGGAGGTCCACAACTTTGCCTCTGGTGTCTTTTGACAGCTCTTTGGTATTGCCCATGCTAGAAGTTGGTGTCTGACTGACTGTGGGGTGGACAGGTGTAGAGATGGCCTTGCTGTTCGCCCGGGGGTCGTTTTGCTGTGAACTTTGCTTGTTCGCTGTTCCCCGAACAGGCGAACATATTGCGATGTCCGCCAGAGCCATATTCTTTGCATTGTGCAGAACTTTGCCCCATGACACATGCATCAGGTGTGACAGGACAGCCAATTGAGACGTTTCAGCACATGGACACACCCCCTACAATATAAATAAACCCCCTCTGGATGCTATTTTACATTTAGCTTTTTCCAGTGTAGGGAGAGGTTGCTGTGTGGGGCAGGGACAGACTGTTAGAGAGTATAGAAACACCAAATGCTAGCTAATAGGGCCACAAAAGTCCTTTTAAGGACTGACATAGGTGTGCTATCAATAGGTGTGACATACTGAGGGGTGTAAAATACTTATAATATACTTTCTAACATAGAAAGTATATTATAGTGCATATGTATTGTGCAGAAGTTCTGTGCGGGGTTCTATATACCTGCTTCTACAAATACTGCTCTTCTCTAGAGACTTTGGCACAGGGTGATTTTGAAAATGACAGGCAGAGGAAGAGGCAGGCCTTTCGGCAGGGGTGGTAGGGATCGGGCAGGTGCACCAGGCCAGAGCCTAAGTGGAAAGTTGGAGCAGGTGTGTATGATTACGTCAAATGACGCACCAGAGTTTGTTGAGTGGCTCACTCAGCCTTCCGCTAGTGCACCCTACTCAGCCTCTGTATCCTCACCCTCCTCACTCTCTGCTGTGGGCACCCCCAAAAACATCATCACCACCACAAGCATAGCACCTCCACTCGAGTCAGAGGAATTATTTTCCCATCAATTTCTAGACCTCACCGATGCACAGCCATTCATGGCATCGGATGAGGAAGAGGAGGTAGCAACGGCTGCCACCCAGCCGTCTGATGACAGTACAAAGATCAGCCCAAGGAGGGTGGACCCCGCTGTTGCTGCCTACTCTGAGATTTCTAATGTCAGTGTTAGTGAAGGTGACGATGATGACGTGTCGATGGTCGTCACATGGGTGCCCACAAGAGAGGAAGAAGAGGGGAGTTCAGAGGCAGAGTCTTTTTTTTACGTGTCAGCTGCTGATAATAGTGTTGCCATCTTCAGCCTGTGCTGTCAACGCAGTAAGCCCAACAGTCTCCTAGGGATGACCGCCTTAAGAAGGCACCTGGTCTCCCATCACCGCGCCCGGTGGGAGCAATTCTGTCAGAACCCACAAAGCCACATTCCTGGTGCTCCACATCCTGCCTCTTTTCCTTCTCCTCTCTCCTCCCATTTGTCCTCCACTCCACCTTCCACCTTGCCGTTGTCGCGTTCACCCGTGGCCCAAATGTTTGAGCATAAAAAAAAGATGACGCCGGATAATCCTCTGGCCCAACTGCTGACCGCTGGCTTGTCAGAACTGCTAGTCCGCCAACTGCTGCCATATAAATTGGTGGACTCGGAGGCCTTTAGAATATTTGTTGCCATTGGCACACCGCAATGGAATGTCCCAAGAAGGAAATATTTCTCCCAGAAAGCCATCCCTGAACTATATGGCTACGCTCAGCGGCAAGTTAATATATCTCTGGCGCACTTTAAATGCAGGCGAACCTGGAAAACCTTCAGGTCATATTTGCAGCCATCAAATACTTACTAGAAGTGCACAAATAGTCCCACAACATGGACAGTGACATACCAGATGTATTATTCGAATTTGTGATATCCATTCATTATTTTTTTCAATTCGAAATATTGGCAATGTAATATTCGCAAAATAGGCGCAGCCTACTACAGCAACTGGTTTCTACCAGACCGAAGTTGGATGCGATCAGAAAAGATGGTTGGCAACAATTTTTGCCACGTTGAGGAAGAATTTCTGATCACTGTAAGTAATTTGTCATTAAAGCAATGTATTTGATTACATTTCACATGCATGTTAGAACAATCGCTGTATATGCAGATTGAGTGTTTAAAAAAAGCACCATTGCAAAAATCCCTAATGATACGATTTTTTTTTTGTGGTACATACATCAAATTTTATAAGGTCTCATGAGATATTAGTGATTGGTGCACTATGTATTGTTGTGAGAACTTGTGACATCACAGCAATTTTTTGGGGGGCAACTGGTAAATCACACCATTAGAAATGATTGTTTCCATAAGCGTTTGGCACTTTGTGTAGCTGTGTTAACTCAGCAAAAACCGCAAACAAATGCTGCACTACCTAAATGGACAATAGAATGTATATTATTAGTATATAACACCCCTGCCCCAATAGTTTGGCACTCTGTGTAACTGCGTTAACTCAGCAAAACCACAAACAAATGCTGCACTGCCTGAATGCACTATATAGAATGTATAATATTAGTATATAACACCCCTGCTTCAATCGTTTTTTTGGGGGGGCAATTGGTAAACACACCAGTAGAAATGATTTGTTCCAATAGCGTTTGGCACTCTGTGTAGCCACAGTATCGCAGCAGAACCGCACACAACTGCTGCACAATACAATTGCACTATATTATACTTTCTATGTTAGAAAGTATATTATAAGTATATTGCACCCCTCAGTAAGTCACACCTATCGATAGTACATCTATACTAGTCCTTAAAAGGACTTTTGTGGCCCTATTAGCTAGCATTTGGTATCCCTAACAGTCTGTCCCTGCTCCACACAGAAACCTCTCCCTACACTGACAAAAGACTGAATGTAAAATGGCAGCCAGATCAGGTTTAGTTATAAGGTAGGGGGTATGTCCATGTGCTGAAATATCTCAATTGGCTGTCCTGTACCACCTGATGGATGTGTCATGGGTCAAAGTTCTTCACAAGGTAAAATAATATGGCGGGCGTGAATATTGCCATATATTCGCATGTTCGGCGAATCGTAAACACGCAAAGTTCGCCGCGAAACGGCCGCCGGGCAAACCGCAAGGCCATCTCTAATGGTGGGGCAGGGAACCATGATTCTCTTGTTCCACCAGCGCTGAGGTAAATGCATACCTCTCACATTTTGAAAACCCCAAGGAAGGATCCATACTGCTCCTGCACAGTAGTTATGCCCCCTTAGTTCCCCCTTACTGTATGAATGCATGGTCAGTGCCCTCACACAGTAGAATATGCCCTTAGTACCTCCTTCATAATAGAATGCCCATTTAGTGTTTCCACACAGTAAAATGTCCCTTTAGTGCCCCGTCATTGTAGAATGCCCATTTTGTGTTCCCAAACAGTAGTTATGCACCCTCATAAGGTCCCCACACAGTAGTTGCAGCCGTTAGTGCCCCATTACAGTAGTTATGCCCCCTTAGTGCCCCGGCACATTAGAATGCCCCATAGTGTCCCCCCACACAGCTGAAATGCCTCAACAGTGCGCCCAAATAGTATTTATTCCCCCATAGTGCCCCCACACAATAGTTATGCCCCTTAGTGTTTGCAAACAGTAGAACATCGCTTAGTACCCCTACATAATCATTATGCCCCCATAGTGTCTCCACACTGTTAATCCCACTTGGTGCTCCCACGTGGAAGTTATGTCCACATAGTGCACCTACACAGTAGTTATGCACCAATAGTACCCCCAATCAGTAGGTATTCTCCCTTAGTGTCCCCTCAAAGTAGTTAATTCCCTTTACTACCCTAAATAGTAAATGCCTTATTAGGGTCCCTATCTATTAGTAATAATATGTAGTACTCACTTCGCAGCCTCATTCCCCCAATGAATGAAAAGCATCATGCATTCTCCAGCAACAGGCATGTTGTGGTAATATCATTGTACCTGTTGAGCTAAAGAGCAAACAGGTCAATTCCCAGCCTGTGTGCTCCTTCCACACAGACTAGCAGGCGCAATGTGTCATGGAGCACTACAGACAATTTATGTTGAAGCAGGAAGCTGACAGCTCCCTGCCTCTTCATGGAATTCAAATGTATTTGCACCCAGTGTCCTGGTTGCTGGGTGCTCGGCAAAAGGGACAGTCTAAGACCCTCTTTAGAAGCCCAGGGTAGTGCGCCCCGTGTAAGTCTGGCCCTGTTCATATGTGCTTTTAAAATTTGAATATAGTTCAGTCAAGATCATTTTTAAACATCAGTCATGTTTTTAATTTATATGTCCTGATGAAAAGAAAAAGTATACATAGCCATGATATTGATGACCCATAGTAATCTTCAGTCTGTAACGTAACAAAGTTGTACAGATTTAATCAGCAACCTTCTTGTGCAGGCATTTTTTAAAAAGGTTAGCAAAATAAAATTGGTTTCATGTCAAGTACTTTATTTTACTTTACTCAAAAAATTCTCACTGTAACCTACCATTGCAGTTTTGATGGCTCAAAGCTATATAAAAATCCAACGTAAATATCAATCATCTTGAATCATTTAATTTGACTAATATAATCTATTTGTACAATTCCTGCAAAAATGTCCTCCAATCCAACTAAATCTAATTTCCTAAATGTGGCAGGAGACTTTAGCATAGAAGATATAATGTAATTGATGTATTTTGTGCAATTTCCGGAATGCTGCCGAACAAAAGAGCTTCTACAAAAAGATCATTTGTTAAGACAATAACATGAGTTTTCTATGTTATATTACAATATATATCACTGTTTTAATCTATTAATTCTTCCTTGCAGCTCCACATAAAAATGAATAATTTTAAAGCATATGAATTCTAGCAGCGCTTTGGCTTTTTTATGAATAGCCTGTGGTTAATGCTTGAGTTGAAATGCTTGTATTTGTAAGAAAATTGTTTAGCAAGTGTTATTGTTTTAACTAACAAACATACCTAGGAGACTTATAAAAGTGTTACAAAATAACTAAATTCAAGTAGCACGAAATGTAACCAATAAACACGTTATATATAGAGTTGAGCGAACACCTGGATGTTCGGGTTCGAGAAGTTCGGCCGAACATCCCGGAAATGTTCGGGTTCGGGATCCGAACCCGATCCGAACTTCGTCCCGAACCCGAACCCCATTGAAGTCAATGGGGACCCGAACTTTTCGGCACTAAAAAGGCTGTAAAACAGCCCAGGAAAGAGCTAGAGGGCTGCAAAAGGCAGCAACATGTAGGTAAATCCCCTGCAAACAAATGTGGATAGGGAAATGAATTAAAATAAAAATTAAATAAATAAAAATTAACCAAAATCAATTGGAGAGAGGTTCCATAGCAGAGAATCTGGCTTCCCGTCACCCACCACTGGAACAGTCCATTCTCAGATATTTAGGCCCCGGCACCCAGGCAGAGGAGAGAGGTCCCGTAACAGAGAATCTGGCTTCATGTCAGCAGAGAATCAGTCTGCATGTCATAGCAGAGAATCAGGCTTCACGTCAGCCACCACTGCAACAGTCCATTGTCATAAATTTAGGCCCAGCACCCAGGCAGAGGAGAGAGGTCCCGTAACAGAGAATCTGGCTTCATGTCAGCAGAGAATCAGTCTTCATATCATAGCAGAGAATCAGGCTTCACGTCACCCACCACTGTAAGAGTCAATTTTCATAAATTTAGGCCCAGAACCCAGGCAGAGGAGAAAGGTCCCGTAACAGACAATCTGGCTTCATGTCAGCAGAGAATCAGTCTTCATATCATAGCAGAGAATCAGGCTTCACGTCACCCACCACTGTAAGAGTCAATTTTCATAAATTTAGGCCCAGAACCCAGGCAGAGGAGAAAGGTCCCGTAACAGACAATCTGGCTTCATGTCAGCAGAGAATCAGTCTTCATATCATAGCAGAGAATCAGGCTTCACGTCACCCACCACTGTAAGAGTCAATTTTCATAAATTTAGGCCCAGAACCCAGGCAGAGGAGAAAGGTCCCGTAACAGACAATCTGGCTTCATGTCAGCAGAGAATCAGTCTTCATATCATAGCAGAGAATCAGGCTTCACGTCACCCACCACTGTAAGAGTCAATTTTCATAAATTTAGGCCCAGAACCCAGGCAGAGGAGAAAGGTCCCGTAACAGACAATCTGGCTTCATGTCAGCAGAGAATCAGTCTTCATATCATAGCAGAGAATCAGGCTTCACGTCACCCACCACTGTAAGAGTCAATTTTCATAAATTTAGGCCCAGAACCCAGGCAGAGGAGAAAGGTCCCGTAACAGACAATCTGGCTTCATGTCAGCAGAGAATCAGTCTTCATATCATAGCAGAGAATCAGGCTTCACGTCACCCACCACTGTAAGAGTCAATTTTCATAAATTTAGGCCCAGAACCCAGGCAGAGGAGAAAGGTCCCGTAACAGACAATCTGGCTTCATGTCAGCAGAGAATCAGTCTTCATATCATAGCAGAGAATCAGGCTTCACGTCACCCACCACTGTAAGAGTCAATTTTCATAAATTTAGGCCCAGAACCCAGGTAGAGGAGAAAGGTCCCGTAACAGACAATCTGGCTTCATGACAGCAGAGAATCAGTCTGCATGTCATAGCAGAGAATCAGGCTTCACGTCAGCCACCACTGCAACAGTCCATTGTCATAAATTTAGGCCCAGCACCCAGGCAGAGGAGAGAGGTCCCGTAAAAGAGGATCTGGCTTCATGTCAGCAGAGAATCAGTCTGCATGTCATAGCAGAGAATCAGGCTTCACGTCAGCCACCACTGCAACAGTCCATTGTCATAAATTTAGGCCCAGCACCCAGGCAGAGGAGAGAGGTCCCGTAACAGAGGATCTGGCTTCATGTCAGCAGAGAATCAGTCTGCATGTCATAGCAGAGAATCAGGCTTCACGTCAGCCACCACTGCAACAGTCCATTGTCATAAATTTAGGCCCAGCACCCAGGCAGAGGAGAGAGGTCCCGTAACAGACAATCTGGCTTCATGTCAGCAGAGAATTAGTCTGCATGTCATAGCAGAGAATCAGGCTTCATGTCAGCCACCACTGCAACAGTCCATTGGCATATATTTAGGCCTAGCACACAGGCAGAGGAGAGGTTCATTCAACTTTGGGTAGCATCGCAATATAATGGTAAAATGAAAATAAAAATAGGATTGAATGAGGAAGTGCCCTGGAGTCCAATAATATATGGTTATGGGGAGGTAGTTAATGTCTAATCTGGACAAGGGACGGACAGGTCCTGTGGGATCCATGCCTGGTTCATTTTTATGAACGTCAGCTTGTCCACATTGGCTGTAGACAGGCGGCTGCGTTTGTCTGTAATGACGCCCCCTGCCGTGCTGAATACACGTTCAGACAAAACGCTGGCTGCCGGGCAGGCCAGCACCTCCAAGGCATAAAAGGCTAGCTCTGGCCACGTGGACAATTTAGAGACCCAGAAGTTGAATGGGGCCGAACCATCAGTCAGTACGTGGAGGGGTGTGCACACGTACTGTTCCACCATGTTAGTGAAATGTTGCCTCCTGCTAACACGTTGCGTATCAGGTGGTGGTGCAGTTAGCTGTGGCGTGTTGACAAAAGTTTTCCACATCTCTGCCATGCTAACCCTGCCCTCAGAGGAGCTGGCCGTGACACAGCTGCCTTGGCGACCTCTTGCTCCTCCTCTGCCTTGGCCTTGGGCTTCCACTTGTTCCCCTGTGACATTTGGGAATGCTCTCAGTAGCGCGTCTACCAACGTGCGCTTGTACTCGCGCATCTTCCTATCACGCTCCAGTGCAGGAAGTAAGGTGGGCACATTGTCTTTGTAGCGTGGATCCAGCAGGGTGGCAACCCAGTAGTCCGCACAGGTTAAAATGTGGGCAACTCTGCTGTCGTTGCGCAGGCACTGCAGCATGTAGTCGCTCATGTGTGCCAGGCTGCCCAGGGGTAAGGACAAGCTGTCCTCTGTGGGAGGCGTATCGTCATCGTCCTGCCTTTCCCCCCAGCCACGCACCAGTGATGGACCCGAGCTGCGTTGGGTGCCACCCCGCTGTGACCATGCTTCATCCTCATCCTCCTCCACCTCCTCCTCATCCTCGTCCTCCTCGTCCTCCAGTAGTGGGCCCTGGCTGGCCACATTTGTACCTGGCCTCTGCTGTTGCAAAAAACCTCCCTCTGAGTCACTTCGAAGAGACTGGCCTGAAAGTGCTAAAAATGACCCCTCTTCCTCATCCTCCTCCTCCTCCTCCTGGGCCACCTCCTGTTCCATCATCGCCCTAAGTGTTTTCTCAAGGAGACATAGAAGTGGTATTGTAACGCTGATAACGGTGTCATCGCCACTGGCCATGTTGGTGGAGTACTCGAAACAGCGCAACAGGGCACACAGGTCTCGCATGGAGGCCCAGTCATTGGTGGTGAAGTGGTGCTGTTCTGTAGTGCGACTGACCCGTGCGTGCTGCAGCTGAAACTCCACTATGGCCTGCTGCTGCTCGCACAGTCTGTCCAGCATGTGCAAGGTGGAGTTCCACCTGGTGGGCACGTCGCATATGAGGCGGTGAGCGGGAAGGCCGAAGTTACGCTGTAGCGCAGACAGGCGAGCAGCGGCAGGATGTGAACGCCGGAAGCGCGAACAGACGGCCCGCACTTTATGCAGCAGCTCTGACATGTCGGGGTAGTTGTGAATGAACTTCTGCACCACCAAATTCAGCACATGCGCCAAGCAAGGGATGTGCGTCAAATTGGCTAGTCCCAGAGCTGCAACGAGATTTCGCCCATTATCACACACCACCAGGCCGGGCTTGAGGCTCACCGGCAGCAACCACTCGTCGGTCTGTTGTTCAATACCCCGCCACAACTCCTGTGCGGTGTGGGGCCTGTCCCCCAAACATATGAGTTTCAGAATGGCCTGCTGACGTTTACCCCGGGCTGTGCTGAAGTTGGTGGTGAAGGTGTGTGGCTGACTGGATGAGCAGGTGGAAGAAGAGGAGGAGGAAGCCGAGAAGGAGGAGGTGGCAACAGGAGGCAAAGAATGTTGCCCTGCGATCCTTGGCGGCGGCAGGACGTGCGCCAAACAGCTCTCCGCCTGGGGCCCAGCTGCCACTACATTTACCCAGTGTGCAGTTAGGGAGATATAGCGTCCCTGGCCGTGCTTACTGGTCCACGTATCTGTGGTTAGGTGGACCTTGCTACAGATGGCGTTGCGCAGTGCACACTTGATTTTATCGGATACTTGGTTGTGCAGGGAAGGCACGGCTCTCTTGGAGAAGTAGTGCCGGCTGGGAACAACATACTGTGGGACAGCAAGCGACATGAGCTGTTTGAAGCTGTCTGTGTCCACCAGCCTAAATGACAGCATTTCATAGGCCAGTAGTTTAGAAATGCTGGCATTCAGGGCCAGGGATCGAGGGTGGCTAGGTGGGAATTTACGCTTTCTATCAAATGTTTGTGAGATGGAGAGCTGAACGCTGGCGTGTGACATGGTTGAGACGCTTGGTGACGGAGGTGGTGGTGGTGGTGTTGGTGGTACATCCCCTGTTTGCTGGGCGGCAGGTGCCAACGTTCCTCCAGAGGCGGAGGAAGAGGCCGAGGCGGCAGCAGCAGAATAGGCCGAGGCGGCAGCAGCAGAAGAGGTAGCAGGGGGAGCCTGAGTGACTTCCTTGGTTTTAAGGTGTTTACTCCACTGCAGTTCATGCTTTGCATGCAGGTGCCTGGTCATGCAGGTTGTGCTCAGGTTCAGAACGTTAATGCCTCGCTTCAGGCTCTGATGGCACAGCGTGCAAACCACTCGGGTCTTGTCGTCAGCACATTGTTTGAAGAAGTGCCATGCCAGGGAACTCCTTGAAGCTGCCTTTGGGGTGCTCGGTCCCAGATGGCGGCGGTCAGTAGCAGGCGGAGTCTCTTGGCGGCGGGTGTTCTGCTTTTGCCCACTGCTCCCTCTTTTGCTACGCTGTTGGCTCGGTCTCACCACTGCCTCTTCCTCCGAACTGTGAAAGTCAGTGGCACGACCTTCATTCCATGTGGGGTCTAGGACCTCATCGTCCCCTGCATCGTCTTCCACCCAGTCTTGATCCCTGACCTCCTGTTCAGTCTGCACACTGCAGAAAGACGCAGCAGTTGGCACCTGTGTTTCGTCATCATCAGAGACATGCTGAGGTGGTATTCCCATGTCCTCATCATCAGGAAACATAAGTGGTTGTGCGTCAGTGCATTCTATGTCTTTCACCGCTGGGGAAGGGCTAGGTGGATGCCCTTGGGAAACCCTGCCAGCGGAGTCTTCAAACAGCATAAGAGACTGCTGCATAACTTGAGGCTGAGACAGTTTCCCTGGTATGCATGGGGGTGATGTGACAGACTGATGGGGTTGGTTTTCAGGCGCCATCTGTGCGCTTTCTGCAGAAGACTGGGTGGGAGATAATGTGAACGTGCTGGATCCACTGTCGGCCACCCAATTGACTAATGCCTGTACCTGCTCAGGCCTTACCATCCTTAGAACGGCATTGGGCCCCACCATATATCGCTGTAAATTCTGGCGGCTACTGGGACCTGAGGTAGTTGGTACACTAGGACGTGTGGATGTGGCAGAACGGCCACGTCCTCTCCCAGCACCAGAGGGTCCACTAACACCACCACGACCATGTCCACGTCCGCGTCCCTTACTAGATGTTTTTCTCATTGTTATGGTTCACCACAACAACAAATATATTATTTGGCCCAATGTATTGTATTCAAATTCAGCGGGATATAAATTTGAGGCCTAGTATTTAGGCGCTGGGTGACCGGTATGGATTTAGTGACAGAATTAGACTTGGAAATGCACAGAAGCGTGTGTGTGAAGTTATTCTGAATGACCCAATGTGCACCTTGAATATTATATACCCTTTTTGGGATAGATTTCAAATAGCTCTGATATAGCAGGAACCACTAAATTATGAAATTGCTAAATTGGGAATTGTACTTCAACCCAGAACAAAAAATGTGCTTTGACGGGCACTAAATAACTTTCCCAGCTACAACAGGACAGCGGTAACGAGAGATTTAGAGGGATTTAAATTTGAGGCCTAGTATTTAGGCGCTGGGTGACAGGTATGGGTTTAGTGACAGAATTAGACTTGGAAATACACAGTAGCGGGTGTGTGTGAAGTTATTCTGAATGACCCAATGTGCACCTTCAATATTATATACCCTTTTTGGGATAGATTTCAAATAGCTCTGATATAGCAGGAACCACTAAATTATGAAATTGCTAAATTGGGAATTGTACTTCAACCCAGAACAAAAAATGTGCTTTGACGGACACTAAATATCTTGCCCAGCAACAACAGTACAGCGGTAACGAGAGATTTAGCGGGATATAAATTTGAGGCCTAGTATTTAGGCGCTGGGTCACCGGTATGGATTTAGTGACAGAATTAGACTTGGAAATGCACAGAAGCGTGTGTGTGAAGTTATTCTGAATGACCCTATGTGCACCTTCAATATTATATACCCTTTTAGGGATAGATTTCAAATAGCTCTGATATAGCAGAAACCACTAAATTATGAAATTGCTAAATTGGGAATTGTACTTCAACCCAGAACAAAAAATGTGCTTTGACGGACACTAAATATCTTGCCCAGCAACAACAGTACAGCGGTGGGTAACGAGAGATTTAGAGGGATTTAAATTTGAGGCCTAGTATTTAGGCGCTGGGTCACCGGTATGGATTTAGTGACAGAATTAGACTTGGAAATGCACAGAAGCGTGTGTGTGAAGTTATTCTGAATGACCCTATGTGCACCTTCAATATTATATACCCTTTTAGGGATAGATTTCAAATAGCTCTGATATAGCAGAAACCACTAAATTATGAAATTGCTAAATTGGGAATTGTACTTCAACCCAGAACAAAAAATGTGCTTTGACGGACACTAAATATCTTGCCCAGCAACAACAGTACAGCGGTGGGTAACGAGAGATTTAGAGGGATTTAAATTTGAGGCCTAGTATTTAGGCGCTGGGTCACCGGTATGGATTTAGTGACAGAATTAGACTTGGAAATGCACAGAAGCGTGTGTGTGAAGTTATTCTGAATGACCCAATGTGCACCTTCAATATTATATACCCTTTTAGGGATAGATTTCAAATAGCTCTGATATAGCAGAAACCACTAAATTATGAAATTGCTAAATTGGGAATTGTACTTCAACCCAGAACAAAAAATGTGCTTTGACGGACACTAAATATCTTGCCCAGCAACAACAGTACAGCGGTAACGAGAGATTTAGAGGGATTTAAATTTGAGGCCTAGTATTTAGGCGCTGGGTGACAGGTATGGGTTTAGTGACAGAATTAGACTTGGAAATACACAGTAGCGGGTGTGTGTGAAGTTATTCTGAATGACCCAATGTGCACCTTCAATATTATATACCCTTTTTGGGATAGATTTCAAATAGCTCTGATATAGCAGGAACCACTAAATTATGAAATTGCTAAATTGGGAATTGTACTTCAACCCAGAACAAAAAATGTGCTTTGACGGACACTAAATATCTTGCCCAGCAACAACAGTACAGCGGTAACGAGAGATTTAGCGGGATATAAATTTGAGGCCTAGTATTTAGGCGCTGGGTCACCGGTATGGATTTAGTGACAGAATTAGACTTGGAAATGCACAGAAGCGTGTGTGTGAAGTTATTCTGAATGACCCTATGTGCACCTTCAATATTATATACCCTTTTAGGGATAGATTTCAAATAGCTCTGATATAGCAGAAACCACTAAATTATGAAATTGCTAAATTGGGAATTGTACTTCAACCCAGAACAAAAAATGTGCTTTGACGGACACTAAATATCTTGCCCAGCAACAACAGTACAGCGGTAACGAGAGATTTAGAGGGATTTAAATTTGAGGCCTAGTATTTAGGCGCTGGGTGACAGGTATGGGTTTAGTGACAGAATTAGACTTGGAAATACACAGTAGCGGGTGTGTGTGAAGTTATTCTGAATGACCCAATGTGCACCTTCAATATTATATACCCTTTTAGGGATAGATTCCAAATAGCTCTGATATAGCAGGAACCACTAAATTATGAAATTGCTAAATTGGGAATTGTACTTCAACCCAGAACAAAAAATGTGCTTTGACGGACACTAAATATCTTGCCCAGCAACAACAGTACAGCGGTAACGAGAGATTTAGAGGGATTTAAATTTGAGGCCTAGTATTTAGGCGCTGGGTGACAGGTATGGGTTTAGTGACAGAATTAGACTTGGAAATACACAGTAGCGGGTGTGTGTGAAGTTATTCTGAATGACCCAATGTGCACCTTCAATATTATATACCCTTTTAGGGATAGATTCCAAATAGCTCTGATATAGCAGGAACCACTAAATTATGAAATTGCTAAATTGGGAATTGTACTTCAACCCAGAACAAAAAATGTGCTTTGACGAACACTAAATATCTTGCCCAGCAACAACAGTACAGCGGTAACGAGAGATTTAGAGGGATTTAAATTTGAGGCCTAGTATTTAGGCGCTGGGTGACAGGTATGGGTTTAGTGACAGAATTAGACTTGGAAATACACAGTAGCGGGTGTGTGTGAAGTTATTCTGAATGACCCAATGTGCACCTTCAATATTATATACCCTTTTTGGGATAGATTTCAAATAGCTCTGATATAGCAGGAACCACTAAATTATGAAATTGCTAAATTGGGAATTGTATTTCAACCCAGAACAAGAAATGTGCTTGAACGGACACTAAATAACTCGCCCAGCTACAGCACTAGGGACAGATTTAGCTGGATATAAATTTGAGGCCTAGTATTTAGGCGCTGGGTGACCGGTATGGATTTAGTGACAGAATTAGACTGGGATATGGCCAAAAAATAAACAGACTATTGCTGGTTAAATGCACTTGGTGTGACAGCTTCACCCTGATGTAGGCTTTAGCCAAAAAACAACCACACCATTGAGGGTTAAATGCACTTGGTGACAGGCGCAGCTTGCCCCTGATTTTGTATATGGCCAAAAAATGAACAGACTATTGCTGGTTAAATGCACTTGGTGTGACAGCTTCACCCTGATGTAGGCTTTAGCCAAAAAACAACCACACCATTGAGGGTTAAATGCACTTGGTGACAGGCGCAGCTTGCCCCTGATTTTGTATATGGCCAAAAAATGAACAGACTATTGCTGGTTAAATGCACTTGTTGTCACAGCTTCACCCTGATGTAGGCTTTAGCCAAAAAACAACCACACCATTGAGGGTTAAATGCACTTGGTGACAGGCGCAGCTTGCCCCTGATTTTGTATATGGCCAAAAAATGAACAGACTATTGCTGGTTAAATGCACTTGGTGTGACAGCTTCACCCTGATGTAGGCTTTAGCCAAAAAACAACCACACCATTGAGGGTTAAATGCACTTGGTCGCAGCTTGTGCTGGCGCACCACAAGACACAAAATGGCCGCCGATCACCCCAGAAAAATGAGACTGACAAACGGTCTGTGCAGCCTAAAAACAGTGAGCAATTGAGGATCAGCAGCTCAATGATCCACAGCTGCAGATCGATCAGTTAATCAAGTCCTTTGGAGGAGTTAATCTGCCTAATCTCGCCCTACTGTCGCAGCCGCAACCTCTCCCTACGCTAATCAGAGCAGAGTGACGGGCGGCGCTATGTGACTCCAGCTTAAATAGAGGCTGGGTCACATGGTGCTCTGGCCAATCACAGCCATGCCAATAGTAGGCATGGCTGTGATGGCCTCTTGGGGCAAGTAGTATGACGCTTGTTGATTGGCTGCTTTGCAGCCTTTCAAAAAGCGCCAAGAAAGCGTCACAAAAGCGCCAAGAAAGCGACGAACACCGAACCCGAACCCGGACTTTTACGAAAATGTCCGGGTTCGGGTCCGTGTCACGGACACCCCAAAATTCGGTACGAACCCGAACTATACAGTTCGAGTTCGCTCATCCCTAGTTATATACAATGTTTGCAGCTTTACATTTGAATGGCAAATCATATATGCTGGTTAAATTCACACCGCTACTTCCTATGCTTGGGGGAATTATTTTTAGAAACCACAACTTAAAGGCTAAAATTACCCTTTTCTTGAGTTTGACTCCTGAAACCTGGAAACAGTTGAACTTCTAAAAAAAGATGGAAAACAAAAAGGTTTCACAGCTCTGACCAACTTTAAACATACTCCAGGTTGGATGCTTACGAGAACATTGATTATATATTTATAACAACTGTTCAAGGTTTTTCAAATGTAGCAGAAGGAAACCACCAAAATGCCAAGTGAGTGAGTGAAGTCGCTAATAATTAGAGATTTTTAGCCATGGCAGCGTGCACCTGCACATTGGGATGTGCTGACTACCCCCCCCCCCCCTTTTCTTTGCAGTCCTTAATCATTACTTATTCTATTGATTCTCCTGGATGTAAATAACTTAAAGGAAATGTGTCAGCAATTTTTTTCTCTGCCAGTTAAAAACTGATTTCAGCATACAGTTTCAAGAAAAAGTATGTGAACCCTTTGGAATGATATGGATTTCTGCACAAATTAGTCATAAAATGTGATCTGATCTTCATCTAAGTCACAACAATAGACAATCACAGACTGCTTAAACTTAAAGAATTAAAATGTTACCATGTTTTTATTGAACACACCATGTAAACATTCACAGTGCAGGTGGAAAAAGTATGTGAACCCCTAGACTAATGACATCTCCAAGAGCTAATTGGAGTGAGGTGTCAGCCAACTGGAGTCCAATCAATGAGATGAGATTGGAGGGGTTGGTTACAGCTTCCCTGCCCTATAAAAAACACACACCAGTTCTAGGTTTGCTTTTCACAAGAAGCTTCGCCTGATGTGAATGATGCCTCACACAAAAGAGCTCTCAGAAGACCTACGATTGAGAATTGTTGACTTGCATAAAGCTGGTAAGGGTTATAAAAGCATCTCCAAAAGCCTTGCTGTTCATCAGTCCACGGCAAGAAAATTTGTCTATAAATGGAGAAAGTTCAGAAATGCTGCTACTCTCCCTAGGAGTGGCCGTCCTGTAAAGATGACTGCAAGAGCACAACGCAGACTGCTCAATGAGGTAAAGAAGAATCCTAGAGTGTCAGCTAAAGACATACAAAAGTATCTGGCATATGCTATCATTCCTGTTAGCGAATCTACAATACATAAAACACTAAACAAGAATGTATTTAATGGGAGGATACCACAGAGGAAGCCACTGCTATCCCAAAAAAACAATGCTGCACGTGTCAGCGTGAATTACTCCTGACCGTTGTGCACGTCTGATCTGCAACTATAGGAAACGTTTGGTTGAAGTTATTGCTGCCAAAGGAGTTTCAACCAGTTATTAAATCCAAGGGTTCGCATACTTTTTCCACCTGCACTGTGAATGTTTACATGGTGTGTTCAATAAAAACATGGTAACATTTAATTATTTGTGTGTTATTAGTTTAAGCAGACTGTGATTGTCTATTGTTGTGACTTAGATGAAGATCAGATCACATTTTATGACCAATTTGTGCAGAAATCCATATCATTCCAAAGGGTTCACATACTTTTTATTGCAACTGTATATCCTTTTTCTAATCTGTTTTAATTTTCCGATTACAGATTTTTTTTTATTCTCTCTTCTGAACATGATAATGGGTGCCGACATCTTGCCTCAGCTGTTCTCAGCAGTTAGAAAGCATAAAAAATTGCTTTAAAGCAGCCATATGGACCATAGACACAATAGTCTGGGGAGATCTCATTGACTTCTATGAGAGAGTTTTCTAAGCGTCCTCTGTGACCTGTGCAGAGGTCATTGTACAAGGAAAGAATAGATAAGCTTTGACAATCACCTATTGGGAATTGAGGATCCTGTCTTATCTGTCATTGGAATCCTGCCTATATTGATATCACCTCTGTGTATAGATAAGCAGGTAACTGCAGTAAAGTAATCTGTACAGACCAAAAAGTAATACCTATTATTAGGCTTAGTGGCCAGTGCGAAAACTGCAGGATTATTATTATTATTATTTTTTTTGTTGAACCTCTTAATGACAAGGCCATTTTGCACCAGGCTTATTTTTGTAAATCTGACATGTATCACTTTATGTGGTAAAAACTTTGGAACACTTTTACTTATCCAAGCCATTCTGAGATTGTTTTCTTATGACACATTGTACTTCATGACAGTCAAAATTTGAGTCAATATATTCCACCTTTATTTATGAAAAATCCCAAATTTACCAACAATTTAGAAAAATTCACAATTTTCTAAATTTCTATATTTGTGTTTTTTAAACAGATAGTGATACCTCATAAAATATTTATTACTTAACAATCCCAATATGTCCACTTTATGTTGGCATCATTTTATAAATGTGTATCCACCTGACTTCTCAACAACGCAACTGATGGTCCCAACCCCATTTATAAGGCAAGAAATCCCACTTATTAAATCTGACAGGGCACACCTGTGAAGTGAAAACTATTTCAGGTGACTGCCTCTTGAAGCTTACCAAGAGAATGCCAAGAGTGTGCAAAGCAGTAATCAAAGCAAACGGTGGCTACTTTGAAGAACCTAGAATATGACATATTTTCAGTTGTTTCACACTTTTTTGTTATGTATATAATTCCACATTTGTTAATTCATAGTTTTGATGCCTTCAGTGTGAATCTACAATTTTCATAGTCATGAAAATAAAGAAAACTCTTTGATTGAGAAGGTGTGTCCAAACTTTTGGTCTGTACTGTATATGTAATCATAGAATTTAATAAATGTTTTTTGCATATTCAAAGTTGGACTAAAAATCCTGTATCCCATGATAAATAAGTGTCTACATGTTATGTTCTGTAAACAACTTTAAAATGTATCTGTTTTGGAAACAAGGAGGGAGTCTATCAAGTAAAAGGAATCAGAGAATTTCTCTTTGTAGGTCTCAGCATCTTTATGTATTTAAATGGGCCGATGTATTACCTGAGGTGGCGTTGCAGGAAAATAAAATATATGCTGCTATGTTCCTCAGCCAGATCATAGCTGTTTATTGTGGGACAACATGTGAGCAGCATATTTTGAGGGTATCCTTCTAACAAAAATGGATGATAAAAAGTGAAGACCTCCTTAACAGGAATGTGTCATCAAAAAATGCCCTATTGTTCAAATTTTATTTTTATGTTTAACATATTTTTTAAGAATTTTTGATGATATTTTTTATTTTTCATGTCCATATCTATAGTTAAAAACCATAACATACTGCAGTTTTCGCACTGGCCACTAACAAATAATTATAGTGACAAAGGACAGGCACTCACTCATGGTAATCTTGCATAAATTGTTTATTGCTGCATAAATTTATGTGGCAATAAAGAATTTATTCAAGATTTCCACGAGTGAGTGCCAGTCTTTTACCACTTTTCCCTAGGTACACGTGCATCACGTTTCTACTTCCGACGTGCTGATTGACCGTCCTATATAGAAACTAAGCCTAATAATAAGCACCCCTTCTTTGTACAGATCACTTTATTGAATTTATCTGCTTATATATACACAGAGGTGATATAATTACAGGCAGGGTTATAAAGACAATATCCAGTATTCACAGTCTAGAAAACTCTCATATGGAAGTCAATGAAGTCTCCTCCTGACCATTGTGGTAGTGGACCATGGAGCTTGGGCAAGATGGCCGCCCCCATAATTATGTTTGGGAAATAGGATAAAAATCTGTAATCAGAAAATAAAAACTGATTAGAAACTAGCAGAAAACACTTTCAGTGACACATGTCCTTTAATCCCTTCCTAATGCAGCAATTTTTTTTATTATCTTATTTTTCGCTTTTCAAGACACATTTTTTTAGCAAGAAAAAATCTTGCAAATAAGTATCTGCATCTTTTAAACGGCAGACAGGGAGATCCAACATACAGCGGTTTGCCTGATCAGTAAGAGAGCTGTGCATCTGCACTCACCTCTCTCTTCCAGCAGACACCAAGCAGGAGATCAGGCAAACAATCCATTCAACAAATAGGGAGTATTAAGGATAAGTGTGTGAATGTATGTGTAGCAGTGCTGTATGTGTGTAGGAGAGCTCTATGTGTTTAGCAGCTACTGTTGAGTAAATCGAGCTTCAGATCCTAGATCAAAAGTCGATTTGTTCAAAACTTTGAATGCTATACGGAGATTCGCTTCCGTACAGCATTTAAATGTATGGGCTCAGGTGAGGGAAATTCATTAGTTTGACTTTGGTGACTAACTTCGGGATTAGATTTTTCAGCTTGAAAACCATTTTAAAACATAGATCTGAAATTACTTTCGGTACCTTGGTGCCAGTAAATACTGATGCCGACTTTGGTTCCATGTTTTGAAATGGTTTTAAAGTTTAAAAATTGATGGCCGAAGTTATGTATTAGTGATAACTCTGTTCACCTCGCCAGAGCCCATACATTTTATTGTTGTATGGAGATGTGTCAGTGCTATGTGTGTAGTAGGGCTATATGTGTAAAATAGAGCTGTATCTATGTATGGCTGTAGTTGTGTGTGTACCAGAACTGCGTGTGTGCGTTGCAGACAAATGCTTAAAAATTATCTCGCAGAAGAAGAGGCATGTCAGGACATAACAGAGCAATGACAGGAGACATATTTATTTGGATAGGTACATTTAATGAGGTGACCACATGCACCATTGCTGGTTGTTACAATGGTCAGCAGATGACACATTAAGGGTAACAGGAGCTGAGCAAAAACTACACCCCCCCATCTATGGTATACCCTAAAGTTATTGACTTTGATTCCTTTACTCAAGTAAACCAGATTTCCTTCAAAGAGGACCTAGAAAATATTTTTTTTCTAATTTGCAGTTTTCTAAACCTGGGGTGCATCTTGTAAACCGAAAAATACGGTATTCATTTTTGTTTTTAACTTATTGCCTACCCGCAGCCCTAACTTTTTCATTTTTCCATTTACATAGCCATATAAGGGTTCATTTTTTTCACAAGACAATGTTTTAACACTGGGAGACTTTAATATGTGATCATCTGATCGCTTTACCATAGACTCTCATAATTTACTATTGTAGTCTCTGGGAGAATCAGTGTCTTGCCACAGGCAGACCTTCATAAGAACTTTGCTATGCCAGGTCTGGGAGCCTTCAGAAGGCCTGAGACTACCATAACAAGCAAACGGCTCCTGCAATCTCATTGCAGGGGAAAAGTTCAGTCATGGGGAGCACTGCAATTGACTATGGTATCTGAGGGATAAAAAGTCCATGCTTGACTCTGCTTTCCATCACAGACTATGCCACTGTAAAACAGCTGGCACTCAGCGACAGTTCCTGGATAGGTGGCATCTTTAAAAGGGTTTTCTTACTTCAGCAAATGACGTTTATCATGGAGAGAAAGATAATACAAGGCACTTACTAATGTATTGTGATTGTCCATATTGCCTCCTTTGCTGGCATTTTTCCATCTCAGTATACATTTTTTATTTCCATGGTTATTACCACCCTACTATCCAGCAATGGTGGTCATGCTCAATATAAGAAAAATCCCCGGCCTCTTTGGTAGCCGGGACTGTGAGAGTGTGCATAGGCCAAAAATGTTTCCCTACAATATGCAAGCACAGCCACCGTTGTTGGATTGTAGGGTGGTCATAACCATGGAAACAAGGAATGTATAATGAGATGAAAAAATGAATCAAGTCAGCAAAGATAACAATATAGACAATCGCAATATGTTAGTAAGTGCCTTGCATTAAACTTATCTACATGACAAATGCTATTTGCTGAAGTGAGACAACCCTTTTAAAGACCCAACATCCACTGTACATGTTAAGAAGGGGTTAATAATTTCAGATCTAGATTAAGAATTCACAGCCTTTTACAGATCTTTAATTGCACATGCAATGTATTGATAAAGTTTTCAATATTTGAGTCGGTGCCGTTTTATAGAGTTCTGTATAAATCATATGAATACTTTTTGGTAAAACTGAAACAAATAAACACAAATCTACAGCCGCTCAAATAGTAGATAAATTGTGTTTTAATCAATATGTATAGTATTGCTTTATTTTATAGATATAAAAAATTACCCTATCAGCTATCATTTTTCTTTTCTAGAAAATCTATCTAAAGTAATTTTTTTATTATTATTATTATTATTATTATTATTATTATTATTATTATTGTTATTATCACTATTTGTGTTTTATAGTGTATTATCTTCTCTCTATTGCAGTAAACGGAGTTTGGGAGGAATGGTCACCTTGGAGTTTATGTTCCTTTACATGTGGAAAAGGCCAAAGAACAAGAACAAGGACTTGTACTCCTCCACAATATGGGGGCAGATTGTGCGGTGGACCAGAAATTCAGCATAAGCCTTGCAATATTGCTCTTTGCCCTGGTGAGATGAATGGACATTTATATACATTACTGTTAAATGTGTTTGAGGCGAAGGTGTTTGGTCAAGTGATGGATGAATGTACAGTATGTGTCTGGGAGATAAGTCTTGCCACTTTATCTTAAAAAAGTGCTTGTTACAAAGAATAATAGGGTCAGAATGAAATGGCCACCACTATATGCAGAACATGGTTTGGATTTTTATATTGAACACACATATACTGTTATATGTTTTTTGACAACTGAGTCAAACCCCAGAAAATTGGCTTATGTCACTGTTGTTCCTTTCTTTTTTTGTCAAATTTACTTTGTAACTGTAAAGTTGTCTCCTGTAGCCCATTTATTATAAGTATCCATTTGTCCAATTATATGTCAGAATTGTGACAGTCATGAAATAACACAGTGGCGGTGGTGTATTGTAGGCGCAGTGCATAGCAAGAGGAAAAATGAAGAGTGGGATTAGGAAAAAATAGTAAATCCAAGGTGAAACTGCAAGACATACAGTATATTAATCTGGTTAAAGAGAGCTTAAAATATTTTTCCAGCTTTAAAAATAAGCCTAGTACATTAATATATTATCCTATGATCATCCATACACCTTAGAAATGCTTACATCCTAATATGGAGTTTATATATTACTCCTATACCAACATCATCTCATTGGCCTAAATGCCTTATATTGATTAAGTATTGAAGTTTTGTGTAGTGCCACTAGGCAATGTTGTCTATTGGATTTTATTTTACAGTTTTTTTTTTTTACTGTTATTTGCCTCTTTTATGTTGATGACTATTCACAAGAAAATGCTATACAGCTTTAATCACAGAAAACCCATCTCCATTAGATCTACTTCAAGCAGATCTTTTTTATTCAGTTTTCTCTCTGACACAGCTCAGGGTGCGTGTCCTTTCAGCTGCAGTTCTCTTTCTGTCACAGATCAGGGGACATGTCCTTTCTGTTGGAGCTGTATCTCTTTCACAGCTCAGGGGGTAATTCTGCTCTGCTTCAGCTGTATCCCTATCACAGCTAAGGGGGTGTATCCTTTCTGCTGCAGTTTTCTCCCTGTCAGAGCTCAGGGGGCCTGTTCTTCCTCAGGCAGCATGCCCTTTCACAGGGAGTATGTCCTTTCTGCTGCTCAAGACTGATTGCAGCTCAAATATGTAAATGAGCAAGTGCATCCAATTTAGCAATGTTACTGAGGTGGACAGAAACTTGGAATAAAGGGTAAACAGAAGGTGGCTCTATACATATAAATTTCATTAAACAACTCAGTGGCTATACTATATATTTAATTATATATTATTACAACAGTATTCAGATCCAACTTCTGGTTTGAAAAGTGTAATATATATATATATATATATATATATATATATATATAAAACACTTTTTATATATATATATATATATATATATATATATACATATATATACATAACTATACAAACATAGCAAAATATAATGCATCATTTTAAATGAATTGTCTTATTAAAGACAATTTCTTTCAGTGTGCAGACATAATGGTAATCAACTTATAAAATAAACCAAAATAAATCGGGCACATGGTACCCCGGCAAGCAAATTTTGCCAGGAAAAGCCACACAGCCAATTAGAAATGTAGCTTTAAATTATTTCATGGTGGACAATCAGATGGCAGCTTTATAGACTGGTTCTTTAGTCAGACTTGCGAGGGGCAAGTTCTGAGCTCTATGATGCTCATATACTGTAATAGGGCTTATGGGCATGGGGTGTCTTATGAAGACAGCATGTAGTATCTGACAGGGATAGTGAGACTGGTAAGGTGGCAAGCTTGTACTATAAGGGCGATAGTTCCACGCGGGTGTAATGTGTGAGTTGAACACATTGCACCTGCACTGAATCTGGACCCATTCACTTCAATGGGGTTGTTCAGATGAGCGGTGATTTTAACGCATCACTTGTGCGTTGCGTGAAAATTGCAGCATGTCTATATTCTGAGTTTTTCACGCAACGCAGGCCCCACATAAGGGAATGTGTCTGCTTGAAAATCGCAAGCTTCCGCAAGCAAGTGCGGATGCAGTGCGATTTTCACGCATGGTTGCTAGGAGATGATAGGGATGAGCAACCCCATTAAAGTCTTATCACTGTATTATTTTCCCTTATAACATGGTTAGAAAGGAAAATAAAAGCATTCTTAATACAGAATGCTTACTAAAATGTGGCTTGGGGGATTAAAAAATAAAAAATATATTAACTCACCTCATCCTCTTGTTCGCGCAGCCGGCTTGTCTTCATTCTTCTTTCAGGACCTGCAAAAGGACCTTTGATGACATAATCGCGCTCACCATGTGTTGAGCGTGGTAACGTCAGCGCAGGTTCTGCTGAATGAAGTGTGCCAATCTACTTCTAAGCTGGTGGGACGAAAATATTGTGTTTGGGGATCCCCCTGTACCAGGTGTCACCAAGGTCATGTTATGGTCATGCTTCATTGATGACATTTTTGTCATCTGGAGCGGGACCGAGCGATAATTCAAGGAGTTTCTGGTCAGTCTCAATACGAACACGATAAACTTGAGATTCACATCAGCAATTGAGAAGGATTGTTTACCATTTTTAGACGTCTATATCCAGAAAGGAACATCAGGACAGATTGAGACTAGCATTTACCGTAAGCCAACTTCAACTAATTCCCTGCTGAGATGGGTAAGCAACCATCCAAGACCACATAAACCTGGTATTCCCAATGGTCAATATTTACGTCTTAGACGGAATTGCTCAATAGAGACTGAATTTACTAGACAGGCAGGGAACTTAAGAAGGAGGTTCCAGTAATGTGGGTACCCAGATAGGGTCCTACGAACGGCTTTTCAGAGGACACGGGGTCAGAAGCGCACCGATCTATTACACACAAGCAGCCATCATCAGAGTGATAGGTACGTTTGACACTGCTTTCATCCAGGTCCGGAGTACGATCACAAAACATTGGGAGACACTCCTAATTGATCCTGATTTAGGGGACGCCCTGAATTCCTATCCATCTATTCCCTATAGGAGGGGCAAGAACCTGAGGGATCAGTTGGTACATAGTCACTTCACCAGTGTACCAAGCCCTAGGACGTGGCTTGAGAACCCAGTTAAAGGATGCTACAGATGTGGTAATTGTAGCTTTTGTGACTATGTACAGAAAGGCAAATCCTTTGTCAACCGCGATAATGGATACAGCCACTACGTTAATGGCTTTATCAATTGTCGTACTATGGGAATTGTCTATCTTATTACTTGTGAATGCGGTACACAATACGTTGGCAAAACGAGAAGAGAGTTCTGCCGTCGTATTGGGGAACACCTTAATGATGCGCGTAACAAAAGGGACACGTCGGTGGCAAGACATGTCAATGAATGCCACCAAGGTCAAAACGAACGCAATTAAATTCAAAGGTATTGAACTGGTCACTGGATCCCCCAGGGGAGGTGACTGGGACAAACAGATCCTGCAGAGGGAGACCTGGTGGATCCATAAATTGAATACACCCTGCCCAAATGGATTAAATGAACAATAAAATTTTGGCTGCTTTATCTGAGAGCCATATCTATTGACTCTGTCCCTTGTTCATAATGCATTTTACAGGATACGATCCATGCCATTCTTTATTGCATCATTATGTAATTATGTCCTGATCCTGTATACTGCATCACCTTGGATCATCCAGTAAACATAGCAACATCTTTTGTGGCCAGCTTGACTGCCCACGCACTATGTCACACTTAGTGTAACAACCTTGACTTATAGCCATAGCCATGCTATGTGTCAAACCATTTATCTTCCTTTTTTGTCTACACCTCCGCTATATATGTCACTTATATAGCCTGCCTGTTATCAACACATACCGTTATCTAATAATAAACCAGCCCAAAATGTCCCTTTATGCCTGAATAGATGGGGACACTCCACCTGGAGTAATCATCTTGTTATGGAGCGATGCGCTGATGAGTGGCTAGGAGCACGGCACTCTCAGCGCATACCCGAGGCTGCGCCCCCACAAGGCGGTGTTCGCTCCTCTTCTATGTGCACTTATAATGCCGGGCAGTGAGACGCGCTGGCTCACACTGCACGTGTTGAGGACGTGCCATACGCTGTCCTCCTTGCTGGCTGTGGATCATTGGACCAGTACATAACCAGTTGAGGGTGCCTCTTGTTAGCCATACGCTTTAGGATACGTCTATTGTTTTTTACCTGAGCATCACTAGGTCCATCTTTAGTTTTCCACATCAGGCATTTTTCTTTATCCCCTGATGAGTCTGGGGATTTTTTAACTACAGACAAAACGTGTACGGATCTTTTCTGCCCTAGGGGCTCTTAATCAGCTAGCACCCTTAGGCAGGGACGTCCAGGGCCTCTAATAGTGTAGGGCTAGGTTCTGGACGGGCTGCCCGGGGTCAGGCCATAGGGCTTTTTAGGCCTGAAAGGCATTTTTAAAGGCAATTTGTAGACGACGTCCAGGTGAATCCCATCCACTGGTAAGACCGTTTCTTTCTATTGAGTGGAATATATACCTGATTTAGGGATTTTGTGCTATTTGTTTATGTGTGTGTGACCAAGTGTGTCTCCTATTTTCGGTCCCCCATGGTTATATTTTTTGTCTGTGGCACGATTGTGGTGTGCACACATTTAGCACTATTTGTTATGTTCGTATCTTTTTATCAATGTCTATTAAGCGTTAAGTTTTAGATTTCACTACCGCCGGTTCTCTCAAGCATTAGTTATTGTGGTAGTTGGGGGGAGTATCTCACCATACTTCTCTCCTTTTGGGCATCTTTTTTGTACCTACTGAATGAAGATAGAGGTATTACGTCATCAAAGGTCCTTTTGCAGGTCCTGAAAGAAGAAGAAAGAAGACATGCTGGCTGCACGAACAAGAGGATGAGGTGAGTTATTCTTTTTCTATTTTTTAACCCCTCAAGCCACATTTTAGTAAGCATTCTGTATTAAGAATGTTATTATTTTTCTTTATAACCATGTTATAAGGGAGGATAATAAAATGAATAGAACACCTAACCCAAACCTGAACTTCAGTGAAGAAGTCCGGGTTCGGGTCTGGGTACTACATTCATTTTTTTCTCACACGTGTGCAAAACGCATTGCACTCGTGCGGAAAAAACTGAACATCGGAATGCAATCACAGTCAAAACTGACTGCAATTGCATGCCTACTCGCGCGGTTTTCCATCAATGCACATGCAATGCATCCAGGGCAAATCCGGGACGCTTGTGTGAAAGAGGCCTAACAGTTAAGATTGACTTTACTGCCTTGCTCAAAATAACCTTTCAATTTAATGATATTACAAGCATTAGAGATGAGCAAATTTTACAAAAGTTAGATTTGGCTGATTCACCAAATTTTACAAAAAAAATTAACTTTATAAAAAATGACTTTGTCACAAAGCGCATTTTTTTGTAGGTTGTGGGTGCAATGACAGGGAGCTACGATAGCGCCGCCCCAGTCATTGTACCCCTCAAATGTTGCGTTCATACGTGATTGCGGCATCCAAGTGTAATCACAGTGTAAAATTAACATAAAACATTGTTTTATCAAACCTCAGTGGTCTCAAGCAATATATCACGGAGTTCATTGATTCAAAAATATGAGAGGAGGAGAGCATACCTCATAAGACAGTTGTCGCATACCGGCAGGACAGGTAGTGGATCCTCTGGACCAGAGAGGCGATGGCGCGGGTTGTACTAAAGGACCGGTTCTAAGCAGTTACTGGTCTTCACCAGAGCCCGCCGCAAAGCGGGATGGATTTGCTGCGGCGGTAACTACCAGGTCGTGTCCCCTAGTAACAACTCGACCTCTCTGGCAGCTGATAAGGCGTGGTACACAGGGAGAAGGCAAGAGCGTAGTCGGACGTAGCAGAGGTCAGGGCAGGCGGCAAAGGTTCAAAGGCGAGTAGACGGAAGCAACGGGTTCGGCAACAGGCAAGGCAAACTAACACAGTAGGGAACGCTTTCTCTGAGGTACAAGGCACAAAGATCCGGCAGAAAGCTGTGGGAGGAGAAGGTATAAATGGGCAGTGCACAGGTGCAGCCTAATTAAGTCAGCACTGCCTCTCACAAACCTTAACCCTTAATAACCCCTTTGGACCAGGCACCAATCACTGGTGCACTGGCCCTTTGAATCTAAGAGTCCCGGCGCGCGCGCTCCCTAGAGAGCGAGGACGCACACGCCGAGACGCTGGAGTGCTGCCTGGGGGCATACGCTGTGAGCGCTCCGAGGCCAGCAGGGGACCCGGAGCGCTCAGCGTAACAGTACCCCCCCTTTGGTCTCCCTCCCTTTTTGGCACCAAAGAACTTGCGGATGAGACTGCGGTCCAGGATGTTCTCCTCCGGCTCCCATGACCTCTCCTCAGGACCGCAGCCCTCCCAGTCAACCCAAAAAAATATTTTCCCCCGGGAGATATTGGTCGCCAAGATCTCCTTGACAGAGAATAGAAGCTTGGGAGAAAAAAGGTTAAAGACAGCAGGTTTAGGAAGGGAGACATGGAAGGAATTATGGATTCGGAGGGAGGGAGGAAGATGGAGCTGATAAGAAACTTGATTGATACGACTCTTGATTTTATAGGGTCCCAAGAAACGAGGGCCCAACTTGTAACTTGGGACCCTAAATTGGATGTACCTAGAGGAGAGCCACACCTTGTCACCCGAGCGAAATTCCGGAGGAGATCTGCGTCTCTTGTCAGCTTGAACCTTCATACGGGCGGAAGCCTTGAGGAGAGCAGCGTGGGTTTCTCGCTAGATGGAGGAAAAATCCTGTACAAGACTGTCAACGGCAGGTACAGAAGAAGGAGTGGGAGACTGCGGCAGAGGTGGAAGAGGATGACGGCCAAAAACTACAAAGAAAGGAGACTTGTTAGAGGCAGGGGATTGTTTGTAGTTGTAGGAGAACTCCGCCCAGGGAAGTAGATCAGCCCAGTCGTCATGGCGTGAGGATACAAAGTGACGCAGATAGTCACCCAACATTTTGTTCACCCGTTCTACTTGGCCGTTAGACTGAGGATGGTACGAAGAAGAAAAGTCAAATTTGATCCCGAGCTGAGCACGTAGAGCCCTCCAGAATTTGGAGACGAATTGTACCCCACGATCCGAGACAATATGTTTGGGAAGGCCATGGAGACGGAAGATGTGTTGGAAAAATTGTTTGGCCAACATGGGTGCAGAGGGTAGACCGGGCAGGGGTACAAAGTGAGCCATCTTGGAGAAGCGATCCACCACGACCCAAATAACGGACTTGCCATGGGAGGAGGGATAATATATTGAGGTGTTAACTCGTCGCCCACCACATCAGAGGAGCGAGACAGAGCTTCTGTCCTAATGTTCTTACAAGCCGGACGGAAATGGATCTCAAAATTAAAGCGGGCGAAGAACAGAGACCAACGAGCCTGACTGGGATTTAATCTCTGAGCAGACTGGAGATAAGCCAGGTTCTTGTGGTCCGTGAAGATGTACACAGGATGTGTGGCGCCCTCGAGTAAATGTCTCCATTCCTCCAGTGCCAATTTAATAGCCAGCAGTTCCCTGTCCCCAATGGAGTAATTTCTCTCTGCGGAAGAGAATGTTTTTGAAAAGAAGCCACAAGTTGAAGTCTTGCCCCGGGAAGACTTCTGGGTGAGGACAGCTCCGGCTCCCACCGAGGAGGCATCCACTTCAAGAGAGAAAGGCTTAGTGGAATCTGGTCTAGAGAGAACAGGTGCAGAGGCAAAGGCGGATTTCAGGGACTGGAAGGCTTCCTCGGCTTGGGAAGGCCAGGATTTGGGGTTAGCTCCTTTTCTTGTGAGGGCAACGATAGGAGCTACCAGAGTGGAATAGTGAGGGATGAATTGCCTGTAGTAATTTGCAAAACCCAGAAATCTTTGTATGGCTCGGAGACCAGAGGGGCGTGGCCAATCCAGAACCGCCGAGAGCTTGGCTGGGTTCATTTGAAGGCCTTGGGCTGAGATAATGTATCCCAGGAAAGGCAGGGAGGTCCATTCAAAAAGACATTTTTCAAGTTTAGCATACAGGCGATTTCTCCTAAGACAAGTAAGAACTTGTTGCACATGGACCCGGTGTTGATCCAAATTGGAGGAAAAGATGAGGATATCATCCAGGTATACGACCACGCAGGTGTAAAGTAAGCCCTGAAAATATCATTGACGAATTCCTGGAAGACAGCAGGTGCGTTGCAGAGGCCGAAGAGCATCACCAAATACTCAAAATGGCCGTCCCTTGTGTTAAAGGTGGTCTTCCATTCGTTTCCCTCACGGATACGGATCAGATTATAGGCCCCTCGAAGGTCCAATTTAGTGAAGATCTTAGCCCCTCGGAGACGATCAAATAGCTCAGAGATTAGAGGCAGAGGGTAACGGTTCTTGATGGTAATTTTATTAAGACCTCTGTAGTCAATGCAGGGGCGGATGGAGCCGTCTTTTTTTGTCACGAAGAAAAAACCGGCCCCAGCAGGAGAAGAATATTTTCTTATGAATCCTCTCTGTAGGTTCTCACGTATATAGTCGGACATTTCAAGAGTCTCAGGAGGTGAGAGAGGATAAATTCTGCCCGAGGTGGAGTAGAACCGGGTATCAGGTCGATCAGGCAATCATAGGATCGGTGAGGAGGAAGGACCTCAGCTTGTTTCTTGCAGAAGACATCCGCAAAGGAATGGTATGGCTTGGGCAGCCCAGAAGGCGGAGAAACTTGCGGGTTCTATTTGACCAGAGCAGGCTTGAGACAGCGGTCCGAACAGGAGGAACCCCAACGCAGGATCTCACCGGTGGACCAATTCAGGACAGGACTATGACGTTGAAGCCACGGCAGACCCAGGAGGAGTTCGGAGGAACAGAAGGGAAGGACAAAGATCTCTAAAGTCTCGTATGAAATAATCCGATGTCCATCTGCAGAGGCTGGGTACGGAACTGCACGGTGGCAGAGAGTCTCTCACCGTTAACAGTAGAGATGAAAAACGGCTTGGGTGGACGGATTACTGGAATACGGTACTTGTCAACCAAGGAGGCGTGAATGAAGTTGCCAGCTGAACGGGTATCCAAGAAGGCGGCTGCGGAGAAAGAGGACTTGGAAGAGATGATCAACTGCACGGGTATGATGAGACGTGGAGAGGAAGAATCCACACCGAGCAACGCCTCTCCCACGTTTACTAGGTGCGAGCGTTTCCCGAACGCGGTGGACGGAGAGGACAATCTCTAAGGAAGTGCTCGGTACTGGCATAGTACAGACACAGGTTCTCGTTTCTGCGGCGGCTTCGTTCTTGCGGAGTCAGGCGTGACCGATCCACCTGCATGGCTTCTACGGCGGAAAACCCAGTAGCGGGTTGAGGTGGACGCAGAAAGACGGGAGCCAGACGAGGAAAGCGTCTAGGACGAGCTTTTTCCTTTTCAAGGAGGAGTTCCTCTTGTCTTTCGGCGAAACGTTTGTCTATCCTAGTGGCCAGCAAGATGAGGTCACTAAGAGTGGAAGGAAGCTCACGTGCAGCCAGAACGTCCTTTACTTCACTGTTAAGTCCCTTCTTGAAGGTGGCGCAAAGGGCTTCATTGTTCCAGTTCAGCTCAGAGGCCAGGGTGCGGAACTGAATGGCATAGTCACCCACGGGAGAACCTCCTTGGGTCAAATTTAGTAAGGCAGTCTCTGCGGAGGTAACCCAGGCAGGCTCCTCAAAAACATTCCGGAACTCTAGGCAGAAGCTCTGGACGGAAGCGGTGGCAGGATCTGCGAGGTCCCATAGTGGTGTAGCCCAGGACAGGGCCTTCCCGGACAGTAAACTGAGAATAAAGGCTACCTTGGCTCACTCAGAAGGAAACTGGTCGGACAAAAGCTCGAGGTGGAGAGAGCACTGCGACAAGAACCCACGGCACTGCTTAGGATCTCCGTCATATTTGTCTGGTAGGGACAAACGGATTCTGGAACCGGTGGTAACTGCAGGCGGAGGTGATGCAGCAGGAGCAGACGGGGGAGCTGGCTGTTGCTGAGAAGGCAGGAGCTGCTGCAACATGGTGGTCAACTGGGCCAGCTGTTGACCCTGCTGGGCCACAATGGTGGTGAGGTCCGCTAGGCTTGGCAGGGGAACATCAGCGGGATCCATGGCTGGATCTTACTGACGCATACCGGCAGGACAGGTAGTGGATCCTCTGCACCAGAGAGTCGATGGCGCGGGTTGTACTAAAGGACCGGTTTTAAGCAGTTACTGGTCTTCACCAGAGCCCGCCGCAAAGCGGGATGGATTTGCTGCGGCGGTAACTACCAGGTCGTGTCCCCTAGTAACAACTCAACCTCTCTGGCAGCTGATAAGGCGTGGTACACAGGGAGAAGGCAAGAGCGTAGTCGGACGTAGCAGAGGTCAGGGCAGTTTTGCACCTGTTCTATGCTGCATCGAAATTACACCTTGTGACACCAACATTTATGAGCAAGAAAAACATTCAATGTATTTCCAACTTAGGCAGTGACAGTTCAGCAGCAATGACCTTTTTGAGTTTTACTGCTATACAGCAGTTACAGTGCTCCGTTATAGTCTTCAGTTGTAGGCAATTATCCAGCTTTAAAAAGATGGATAGCAGAGCAGAAGCCCCATTTTATGACCGTACAGCCTAAAAAAAAATAAGGAAAATATAAAACAGCATATCCTTTAGATAATTATTCATCACTGGCGTTATCTTGGAAGCAAGAGAAGAAAATGAGATTTTATTGTCTATAAGAAGGCAAACAAGAAAAAAATAAAGCAATTTTGTAGCTAATTTTCTTAAAGTAGTGTTGTTATCTGTACACATATTAACTGCAAATGGTGTTGCAAGCCGCTGAAATAGATGGAAACTGCCCTCTGTTCAAAATGAATGTGCATGTCACGAGTAGTGATCCGAATTTCAGTACAAATTTGATTCGTCACAAAGCCGAATTTCCTCACGCTTCAGGGTAACAATACTATTTTTATCTGAAAAGGCAGTAAAAACAAAAATACAGACTCACCCCATCCATTCACGTGCTAAGAGGCCGCCACGACCATCTTGATTGCAGAAACCACACAAAATCTTGTGTGGGGTGACATATGATGTCACCATGCTGATGCGCTGGCCAGGAGCAGTGACGTCATCAGTGATGACATCACCATGCCTGGCCAGTGTGATGACGTGATGATTTTGCACGGTGTTAATCAAGAAGGCCGCAAAGGCCTATAGGTGTTAATCAAGAAGGCCGCAAAGGCCTATAGGCGAGCAAATGGATAAGGTGAGTATTTATTTATTTTACTCTGATTAACCCCTGAAATGCCTAAATTGCAACCTCAGCTGCAGTGATCAGCAATGAACGCTGCATCTTAAGGGTTCAATGATGGGGAGCAGTGCGATCGCCGTTCCCTGTCACTGCGTCATCATGATGACGAAACTCATCATCAATCAAATTTCTTTGTGAAATTCGGCAAAGCTGGCGAATCAGATTTTTCATAACTTTGTTCATCTCTAGTCATGAGTAATATCATGTACATGTGGATATTGTCAACAACATTCCAGTAAATCTAAATCAGCCACATACTATTGGATTACATTACGTACAATATTCTTTTAGGTATAGGGGGAGCAGGCTTTGTTTCATGAACCCAATGACTGCATGGCTTTGTATTCGGGTTACTTGTTCATAGATGAATATGCCATACTATAATGAATGTTTGTTACTAATGTACATTCCGAGTAGCTTTCTTCTTTTGAACATACAGGTGAAACTCAAAAAATTAGTATTATTTCAGCGACTTAAAAGGTGAAACTAACATATGAGATAGACTCATTACATGCAAAGCGAGATATTTCAAGCCTTTATTTGTTATAATTTGGATGATTATGGCTTATAGCTTATGAAACCCCAAAGTCACAATTTTGAGGTCCCCTTTGCTCAGGGGATATAGATTAATTAGCTGACTAGAGTGTAACACTGTAAGCCTAGAATGATTAATTTTTTCACAAAATTAAAATTTTAAGCTGCATTAATGCAATTCCTTTCAATTTGCATTACATAAATAAATTGACTTTTGCACAATATTTAAATATTTCGAGTTTCACCTGTATATGGGAACATCTCTTTCAGAAAATGACCAGATACTTTTCTATGACAGCTTTTCAATTCCCTGTAGCTATAGTATACTATAGAATTGAATTTTTTATTTTTTTGTGTGCAAATTTTGGTTGGTCATCTCAAAGAGGTACAGTGTCATTGTATAAGAGAAAAAGAAAGGTCTGCTCCAACAAAGGATCTTTTAAGGGGGGGGGGGGGGGGGGGGGGGCAGGCTCTGGTGTGATAATAGAGGTCCGTGACAAGAGGGCCATAAGAAAGGACATTCCTATCTTACACTCACAGTGGAACCCATTATATCACTTTATAAGTATATATATCAACTTAAAAAGAGGTTGTGCAGTACCAGGGTCAGACCCTTTGTTCTGCTGATTAGAGGAGGTCCTGGAGGTTGTGACCTTTACTAATCCCATATTCATTATTTAGCCTGAAACAGTCCATCAAAATATATTCCTGTACAACTCCTTTAAAGTTGGGTCGTATAATTTCAGCTCATAGATTCTAGCCTAGCCAACTTGGTTATACCCATTCTGTACCAAATTGCCTACTTATTTGTAGACTACACCCATAGTTTTCGAGATATTTCTAGGAACCATATTTATTTGCAAAAAAAAAATGTTCAGCAATTCTAATAGTCCATGTGCATACAAAACTCAGAATCAAATTTGATTTAAAGGAATACTAGCTTAGTTAATGACCCCCAGAGCCCTCTAGAAAGTATAGTGACCCCCCCAGTGGCCCCCATACTGTATAATGACCACTAGTGGCTCTTAATACAGTATAATGACTCTCCCAATGCCCCACACACAATATAATGACCCCCCCCCAATTACCACCCACACAGTATAATGACCCCCAGTGATCCTTCACACAGTATTATGACCCCCCAGTGGCACTTAATTCAGAATAATGACCCCAATGGCCCCCATTCAGAACAATGACCCCCAGTGTCCACCACACAGTATTAAGTACCCCAGTGGTCTCCCACACAGTAAAATGACCCCCCACTTGCCCTCTATTTATAATAATGACCCCCAGTGGCCCCCATTCAGAATAATGACCCCAGTGGCCCCCACACAGTATAATTACCTCATGTGGCCCCAATACAGTATAATGACCTCCTGTGGCCCGCATACAGTATAACGATTCCCAGTGGTCCCCTCACAGGTTCAAACTGTATGGAAGGAGCTCTGGGGCCATTATACTGAATGGAAGGTCATTGGAGATCGTTATACTAAATGGGAGACACTGGGGGTCAGTATACTGCATAAGGGGCCCTCACACAGTATAATGACCTCCCAGTGGCCCCCTCACATACCAAAAAATGTTGGAACACAGGGGAGCTGGCAGTCTTTTTCATTCACTAACTGCAGCTTATCTCCCTGCACTCAATCTATCCTCCGGTCCACTGCAGCAGGGAGACACATGTCATGACATCACCGCTGGGCCAGGCCTGGAGGAGAGAAGGGGCTGCATTTAGTGAATGGAAGAACTGCCGACTCACCTGCGCTCCAGCAATGAGCGTTTCCATCTGTATTGATGGAAACGCTCATAGCAGCTGGCCTAGCATTCGCCTGAGAACTTGCACTTGGGGTGGACTGACCTCCCCTTTTCTAAACTGACATATATTGGCTAGGTGGACAGCAGAATGATACTCTTTCGTCCTCTGTCAGACCAATGAAACCCTATGAACATGTTTTGCATGCACATTGGGTTCACAAACACGAATATAGCCTATGGTTCTAGCGATGCAGTGATCTATAAGTAGCATGTAATGTGACATATGTACAAAATCTCTTTGTTATTTGGTTACTGAACTGCTGGGTAAATTTATGAGATCATGGTTGGTCAAAAGTGTGAAAAAGAAAATCACAAATTATAGTGCAAATTTGGCACATAATTTGTGCCTTTTTTACACCACTGTTGTGCTTTCTGTGACAAAGGCTCACAGTTTGTACTTGAGCACTGCTGACATCATGCATATTTCAATTTATTCAATTAAGTGTATCCCTTATTGATAGATTACACAACAATATTTTCTATCCAGTGAATTCCAACAGTTGACTGTTAAATCATAAGAAGTGCCTCAATCATGTATATGGTGGGTTTTTATACTTCTGCTTTGCTGGGTAGTCATTTATAACATTTTGACTGTTGTATTCATAGCCTTCTATGTTTGCTTGTTTCATATCCAGTTGATGGCCTATGGCAGGAATGGAGTGCTTGGAGCCAATGCTCAGTAACATGTTCCAATGGCACACAGAAGAGACAGCGAGAGTGTTCACCAGCCTCCCACGGTGGCTCCGATTGTAAAGGACCCTATAGTGAGACGAGAGAATGTCATAATCAAGATTGTACAGGTAAATATTTGGACATCGTTTAATCCATGATATGACTTCAGAGAACACTATGAAATCCAATATATTATCTCATGTAGTTTTTATGGGTGAAAAGGGAATAACATTGTAGAAATATATCAGTTTAATAGTTTTTCATACCACAAGATATTGTGTTTTTATAGCTAGAATGATACTATCAATTTTAATATGTGAAACATTTTGAAAGGTGCAGTCTAAGGAAGGCATAGAAAGTAATCTGTGATAAATATTAAAGTGCATCTATAAATGCTTTCATTTAGCTCCAAATTAGATGAAAAAGCCCTGTTTCATCTTTTTGCAATTATTTTATTACACGGGGCCTCCTCTGGTGGTTTATGGTTTTTAAGCTATTATGGTTCGCAGATGAACACTATCATTTACATGAACAGCATGTGTACTTTATGATGTTGTCATATATCTGTTTACATAATTATAGAGGATATAACCCCATTTTAAGGGTCGTGATCATAATAATTATGTTCCTAATGTTAACAGGCATTTCAGACTCAGAAAACGTTAATTTGGCAGAGGGGAAAAAAAAACTCTTGCACCTTTTACGAGTGATAACGCCATTACATTTGACCTCTGTGTAACCTATGGGACTATGAATAATTATAACATGTGCATTTCCCCTTCCTAGGTTTACAGAGCTTATTAAAAATCGGCTAGGTTGGACTCCAGGGATTTGTTTTTCCTAATAATTAGTAAAATACCTGGAACAGGAGTCCCCTTTTGGCCATCAGTAGCTGCTGGCGCTGTATTTTAAATTAGCACATGAATTTCGTAGTCTGATACACACTTGTCAAAGGTCAAATCACATTTGCTTGATAATATTAAATTGCCATTTCAACATGCAGCACATTGAGCATTGCATGATTTAACATAATTTAGAGTATATGCGGTTATATTACAATGTTGTACATGATTGATTGGTCAATATGACTTAACAATCCACTGAAACCTGATTGAAGTTGATGGTTCTGTTACAAAATTATAATTATATTTTAGAATATAAATGTATACTGAAAGAAAGAGAATATTATAAGATGTGGTTGAAGCTCCTTACGACATGCAGCTAACGGTAACAATATACAGTACAGACCAAAAGTTTGGACACACCTTCTCATTCAAAGAGTTTTCTTTATTTTCATGACTATGTAAATTGTAGATTAACACTGAAGGCATCAAAACTATGAATTAACACATGTGGAATTATATACATAACAAAAAAGTGTGAAACAACTGAAAATGTGTCATATTCTAGGTTCTTCAAAGTAGCCACCTTTTGCTTTGATTACTGCTTTGCACACTCTTGGCATTCTCTTGATGAGCTTCAAGAGGTAGTCACCTGAAATGGTTTTCACTTCACAGGTGTGCTCTGTCAGGTTTAATAGGTGGTATTTATTGCCTTATAAATGGGGTTGGGGCCATCAGTTGCGTTGTGGAGAAGTCAGGTGGATACACAGCTGATAGTCCTACTGAATAGACTGTTAGAATTTGTATTATGCCAAGGAAAAAGCAGCTAAGTAAAGAAAAACGAGTGACCATCATTACTTTAAGAAATGAAGGTCAGTCAGTCCGAAAAATTGGGAAAACTTTGAAAGTGTCCCCAAGTGCAGTCACAAAAACCATCAAGCGCTACAAAGAAACTGGCTCACATACAGACCGCCCCAGGAATGGAAGACCAAGAGTCACCTGTGCTGCGGAGGATAAGTTTATCCGAGTAACCAGCCTCAGAAATCGTAGGTTAACAGCAGCTCAGATTAGAGACCAGGTCAATACCACACAGAGTTCTAGCAGCAGACACATCTCTAGAACAACAGTTAAGAGGAGACTGTGTGAATGAGGCCTTCATGGTAGAATATCTGCTAGGAAACCACTGCTAAGGACAGGCAACAAGCAGAAGAGACTTGTTTGGGGTAAAGAACACAAGGAATGGACATTAGACCAGTGTAAATCTGTGCTTTGGTCTGATGAGTCCAAATTTGAGATCTTTGGTTCCAACTACCGTGTCTTTGTGCGACGCAGAAAAGGTGAATGGATGGACTCTACATGACTGGTTCCCACCGTGAAGCATGGAGGAGGAGGTGTGATGGTGTGGGGGTGCTTTGCTGGTGACACTGTTGGGGATTTATTCAAAATTGAAGGCATACTGAACCAGGATGGCTACCACAGCATCTTGCTATTCCATCCGGTTTGCGTTTAGTTGGATCATCATTTATTTTTCAACAGGACAATGACCCCAAACACACCTCCAGGCTGTGTAAGGGCTATTTGACCATGAAGAAGAGTGATGGGGTGCTGCGCCAGATGACCTGGCCTCCACAGTCACCGGACCTGAACCCAATCAAGATGGTTTGGGGTGAGCTGGACCGCAGAGCGAAGGCAAAAGGGCCAACAAGTGCTAAGCATCTCTGGGAACTCCTTCAAGACTGTTGGAAGACCATTTCAGGTGACTACCTCTTGAAGCTCATCAAGAGAATGCCAAGAGTGTGAAAAGCAGTAATCAAAGCAAAAGGTGGCTACTTTGAAGAACCTAGAATATGACATATTTTCAGTTGTTTCACACTTTTTTGTTATGTATATAATTCCACATGTGTTAATTAATAGTTTTGATGCCTTCAGTGTGAATCTACAATTTTCATAGTCATGAAAATAAAGAAAACTCTTTGAATGAGAAGGTGTGTCCAAACTTTTGGTCTGTACTGTAGATGGGACAACTGTGCAAAATAGCAACCTAAACAATTGTTCAAGAAAGTATATCCCTTAATTCTTTAATACATTAAGGGGCAAGGCAAAATGTAGTAAACATGTTTCATTTTATTAGTGACATTTAATTTTAACTTTTCATAATTTTCTTAAATACACATAATTTTATATGCCTGTTTTTGCCATAACAGAAATAGTTACAGGGCAATCATCCATATTACAATGACAAATGTCAGTCATGTTTTTTCAGGGTTAGACCCATCAACTCCCTGTTGTTACTGGCTACTGGTCCATGCAGGCGATCACATGATCAGTTATCTATATATATATCTATTTAAAGAAGGACATATGTATGTATGTTCCGCGATCACTCAAAAATGCAACCATCGATTTCAACTAAACTTGGTATACACGTTCCTTGCTACCTGGAAACATATATTGTGGGGGTCACAGCTCTCTAGGACGTACCATCTTGGATGGATTTTTTTTTTCTGCAACTGTCGTGTCGCAGTCGCAGTATGTCACATGTCCCAGTGTGACACCATAGCCTATCGTTATAAAAATAGTTGAGACAAAATGTTGCGCAACACATGTCGTCATGTAGCTCTAGCATTAAAAGGACAGGGCACTGTGGAGGTCACTGTTAAAGGGGCGGGCAATGTGGAGGTCACTGTTAAAGAGATGTTCACTGTGGATGTTACTGTTAAGGGGGCAGGCCACTGTGGAGGTCACTGTTAAAGTGGCAGACACTGTGGAGGTGACTGTTAAGGGGGCAGGGGCCACTATTAAAGGGGTAACTGCTGTGAAGGTCACTGTTAAGGCAGCAGGGTACTGTGGAGGTCAATGTTAAGGGGGAGGGCCCCTGAGGAGGTCACTGTCAAGGGAGTGAGATGCTTTAAAACTCACTGTTAAAGGGGCGGGCTGCTGTAAAGGTCAAAGTTAAGGGGAAAGCTGTTGTGGAGGTCCCATTTTAAAGTGGCGGGGCATTGTGAAGGTCACTGTTAAAGAGGCATTCACTGTGGATGTTACTGATAATGGGGCAGGCCGCTGTGGAGGTCACTATTAAATGGGCGGACACTGTCAAGGTCACTGTTAAGGGGCGGGCCCCTGAGGTGGTCACTGTCAAGGGAGTGGGGGACTGTGGAGTTCACTGTTAAAAGGGCGGGGTGCTGTAGAGGTCACTGTTATGGGGGATACTGTCAATATCTTATAACAACACACACAAACATTAAATGAAATAGACGAAATATAGGCGTGTGAATCGGGGTCCTTCTGCTAGTTTGACCATAAAAATCAATGGATAGAACCGCAATTATTGAACACTGTGGTTGCAGGCTTGGATGACAGATACAGTCATCTCTCATGGGTGTTTGGCAGTCTCTGATACCAATCAAGTGTTCATCTGAGCAAATGAAACCTATGGTATACATTTTCTGCAGGGTATAAAAGCTCAGAGCTGAGAGATGTGTGGTCATTATCAAACTAAACACAAGGGACCTTTGTAGCTGAATTATAACCTATTATCAATTAAACAGTTGCAGTGTTTTTTGTTAGTTTTAGAAATTGGTTTGGTTGAGTGATGGGTCTTGGTAGGGAATTAAAGCAGTTTCCCCATGTTAGGCTACTTTCACACTTGCGTTGTTAATTCCAGTATTGATCTTAATACCAGAATTTAACTGATCCGTTTAGATTTTACACATCAGCATCCGTTCCGTTAGGATGCAGTTGTGTGAAATCAGAATGGAAAAATAACTGATCCATCACTAAATATATTCACTAAACTGATGTCACCATTGACTTACATTGTTTTGAGTGCCGGATTACTTTTTTCCAGTTATTATGACTGAACACAAACACCACTGCTTGCCGCGGTTTTGTCTCCGGTCACAAAACGGAATGCTGTTTGAGCAGAAAACATCCTGATGCATCCTGAACGGATCTCTTTCCATTCAGAATGCATGAGGACTAAATGGAAACAGTTTTTTCTCCAACAACAGAAGTGTGAAAGTAGCCTTAGTCAGCTGTTTCTATATCTAAAATAGACTTCAGTAGAGAGTGAATGTACAGATGTAGCAGATGTTATCATCTACGCTATTAGATAAGTGTGCCATTGTATGAATGGTGACCAACATTAACAGAGCAGCAAACTGTCTGTCATGCTAAGGTCTCCTCCATCTGTACATGCAAACCCACTTTTCTACAGGAGAGGGGGACTACACATCTGTGGTCTCAAGGCTGGTGCAGATCCATGAAGATCTGACTTCCTTTGTGGGAAAGCCCATTACCTAAGCTTACAAACACTTTTTTTCCCTGTGTAATACTATTGAATCGCATTTTACAATAATAAAAGTGCATGTAATGGATCTAAAAATGTTATACCAAAAGCCATTTGGGAACTTAGAATGACGGAAATCAGACACTGTATGCAAATATCAGACTCTGAACAATGACATCTCTACACAGGTATCGGAAATAGAAATGTGTACATTAGCGAATCAAGCTTTGAATCACAAAACCAAAGTCAATTTGTTCAAACACTTCATTGTAATGCTGTCCGGAGACCTGTCTCCATACAGCGTTAAAATGTATTGCCTCCATGGAGGCAAAACAAAATTTGCCTGAATTTTTCAGTTCTACATCTTTAAAAAGATTGAAAATTCAGGATCCAAAGTCAGGTTTAGTACTGACTGGTACCTCGGTATTAAACCAAACTTCAAATTGCTATTTTAAAATGTTTTAAAGATGTAGAAATGAATACCGAATTCATTCACCAAAGTCTCGCTCAACTTCGGCTGAAACGAATTTAGCCTCCAAGGAGGTAATACATTTTAATTCTATACAGAGACAGATCTCCAGACAGCATTAAAACAAAGTGTTTGAACAAATTGACTTTGGATCTATGACCTGAAGCTCAATTCGCTCAACAATAGCACTAAGATGACGTTTACACGACAGATTTTGAAAATTCACGTCCCAAAAATCTGTGTAGAATCTGTGCTGATTTTTAAAGGCACATTTTATGGCGTCATTTTTGTCATAGTTTTTACATGGTTTTTGATGCAGTTTTTGACACCTTTGTTTGACCCCTTTTCGGGGTTTATCCTTCATTTCAAAACTCCTTTATCTGCGCCTGGGTTTTCGCACAAATCCGAACCAAAAACCATGCAGACATGTATGGCGTATAGGGGATAATTATTAGATCAGTGAGGCTCATGCCACCGGGTTCCTACCAATCAGAGCCCGTACCCTGCAGGGCCTCCCAAAACTAAAGGAGTGGCAGGTTGAGCATGAACAATGCTGCTCCATTCATCTATGTGGGGTTGATGGAGACAAATGCAGTACTCAGCTATTTAAGGCAGGTTCCATAGAGAAGAATGGAGTAGCAATGTGCATGATTGACATTCTTGTGATCAATGAAGTTCCTTGCAGTAGGACCCCTTTAATCTAATACTTATCCCCCTATCCTGTGGATAGGGATTTACTTGAACATATTGGAATACCCCTTTAAGTCTTTACCATAGACTTATTGATTCTTTCCATCTTTCATTGCTCGTTGCATTTGTTGGCTGCCATAACTAATGTTACACCCACTGTCACATAGGAACAACTTTATTTTAAATGATCACTTTATGAAATAAAATAGTATAATAAATAGTATAGAAAATTGAAAGTGCAAAAGTTTTCAAGTGCCACTGAGTTCTTGCAGGCTTTAGTAAGTTTGACCTATGTGTTTAGCTACCAATTACTTGGATAAAAAAAGGGAATAATCCATTACTTACAAAATAGTTGAGACATAAACAGAAAACAGTCTTTCCTGGGACCAATAGAAGTGTTATTCACGGCATGATATGTTCTTGTGTCTAGCTAATGGACAGTGGAACCAATGGGGACCTTGGAGTGGTTGTTCTAGGTCATGTGATGGAGGATGGGAGAAAAGAACACGAAGCTGCCAAGGAATTACAATTACCGGGCAGCAATGCGAAGGATCAGGGGAAGATGTCCGAAAATGCAACGAGCAGAGATGTCCTGGTAAGTAGGATTAGAAATATGTATTACTTGATTTGCTTTTACATCATTAAACATAAAACCTGGTTTATTTCTGAAAAATAGAGAAGGTTTAGTATTTTAACCTGTGCAAAAAATTCTAGGTCGGAATTGCTTCTATATAGAGTCATAAATTGAAGTTCTTGTGCCTCAGTGCAAAATTTGTTACATGGTCCCAATCCTACCACATGTCATTTATAAAGCCGGAGGTTTCCTTTGTTGCAGCGGGGCCCTTGTGTCCCCATAGGATCCAAAGACTAGGTGTCTACCTCTGCTACTTCTGTATCCTCTTACATTTAGGCCCCTTTCACGCGGGCGAGTTTTCCGTGCGGGTGCGATGCGTGCGGTGAACGTATTGCACCCGCACTTAATCCTGACCCATTCATTTCTATGGGGCTGTGCACATGAGCGGTGATTTTCACTCATCACTTGTGCGTTGAGTGAAAATCGCAGCATGCTCTATATTGTCCGATTTTCACACGACGCAGGCCCCATAGAAGTGAATGGGAAGCGTGAAAATCGCATAGCATCCGCAAGCAAGTACGGATGCGGTGCGATTTTCACGCACGGTTGCTAGGAGACGATCGGGATGGAGACCCGATCATTATTATTTTCCCTTATAACATGGTTATAAGGGAAAATAATAGCATTCTGAATACAGAATGCATAGTAAAACAGCGCTAGAGGGGTTAAAAAAATTTTTAAAAAAATTTAACTCACCTTAGTCCACTTGATCACGAAGCCGGCATCTCCTTGTGTCTCCTCTGCTGATGAACAGGACCTGGGGTGAGATGCTGCATTAAATACCGGTTAAGGACCTTTGATGACGTCACTCTGGTCATCACATGGTCTTTTACCATGGTGAATCACCATGGTAAAAGATCATGTGACGTACCATGTGATGACCGGCGTGACGTCATCAAAGGTCCTTAACCGGTATTTAATGGAGCAGCTCACCCCAGGTCCTGTTCAGCGCAGAGGAGACACAAGGAGATGCCGGCTTCGCGATCAAGTGGACTAAGGTGAGTTATTATTATTATATTTTTTTTAACCCCTCTAGCGCTGTTTTACTATGCATTCTGTATTCAGAATGCTATTATTTTCCCTTATAAACATGTTATAAGGGAAAATAATACAATCTTCAGAACATCAATCCCAAGCCCGAAATTCTGTGAAGAAGTTCGGGTTTGGGTACCAAACATGCGCGATGACAATGTTTCGCACTCGCGCGGAAAAATCACGCATTTTCCCGCAACGCACCCGGCTCATATCCGGGCAAAAAAACTGACGCCCGTGTGAAAGAGGCCTTACACCTCTGTTTCTTATGATATATATTTTTATATATATAGTTTACAATTTAGGGCTTATAAGGCAGGCTTTGATGTATATATCATGTGCAGTTGTACATATTGGTCTCCATCATCTTATTATATCCCAGTTAGATCCCATTTTAATCTCAGAACTTGTTATCGGTTTCATGCTGTCCAAACCATGGGCAGAATGATATTGTGACAGGCTCTTTAATTGCTGTGAACTAAGTTTTACTGTGAAATTAGTTTCAGAGGAAACATTGTTTTAAAATGAGCCAGGAACAGGGAGAAGAGATTGAACACAAAGAGTCCTGTTTGCAGCTTCTCCACACCCTGCTTGGTCTGATTGACAGGTCTGCTGTCAGGATTCCATGCTGCCCATGGTACTAAGAAGCATTGCCTGCTATGGATGTGTAATTGAATAGTATAAGGGTACGGCCACACTATCAGGTTTGCTGCTGCACTTTTGGAGGCCAAAATCTGGAGTGGATTATAAAACTAGAGAAAGTACTAAGGACAGATACCACTTCTCTTATCTTAGGAAGACTTTGGAACACTTTAAACATTACTTTTTTCTGTCATGTCAGCTCTTATAGAGAAGGCTAGGGTCCCTTTAGATTGCCAATTAGTGATGAGCGAAGTTTTCAAAAATTCTATTTGGCTGCTTCTCCAAACTTCCATGAGAAATGTTATTTATTATGAATTACTTCATAATGAATCACATTCCATTGTATGCAGCGGGTGCAATGACAGGGAGCGGCGATCGTGCCCTCCCCCCTGTCATTTAACCCCTCATTTGTAGCATTCAAGCTCATTCAAAGAGAGTCACATTCAGCCTATTAGTGGGTTAATCAGAAACTAAAAAAAAAAAAAAAAAAAAAAACATAATCCCCTCATCCATTTGATCGTGGAGAGACTGTCACAGCCATCTTGTTGGAAGAAAATGTGGCAATTCTTGCACATGCTGATGTGATGAAATCACCACATCATCACACTGGGTGGGCTCTGTTATGTCATAACTGGTGGCGTCACTGCACCCGCCCATTGTGATGACATGGTGACATCACACCACGAGAAAAATAGATAGATAATTAGACCGGTAGATAGACAGACAAGACTAGATAGACAGATATATCAATCTATAGATAGATAATAGTAGTATAACAGAGAGATTGATAGATAGATAGATAGATAGATAGATATAGATGTCAGACCTCTGGAATGTCATGCAAACAGGACACAGGCAGATAACAGTCCAAGAACCAACAGAATACTTTATTACATGTGTAATAAATGAACATGACAGTAAAGGATAAGCAGATTAGGCAATAGTTGTAGCACTACCACTGAACCAAGTTCACCAGTATACCAGAGGAAACCCCAGAGGGCAAAGACCCAGTGAGACCCGCTTTTAACAGAGCCCCTGGTGGTGGGGATCAACTTGGTCAAGGGCTCACTGGTCACACCTCCAGTATAGTCCTGGTACACTTGGCTGCTACCTGCTGAGAACCACGCTGGTGAAAGCACCAGTGGAACACACAGACAACAGAAGGACTGGAACCCAAACAAACTCAGGAAAGAGCTGCACACAGACTAGATGTCCTCCCTCTGGAGAACCCAGGAGCCCTCTAACGAAGGGAGGACATACACAGGACAGGAACAGAACCAGAAATATTTTGTCATAAAGGCGTTTTTGTGCTGTCCTCACTAATTAGGAGTGGAGGGAAGACATGGGGACATGACGTGGGCTGGCTTGGGGACTGGACACAGATCCCTGATAAGTGTTCAGTGCGAATATTCGTAATAATGAATATTTGTATTTTTTTTTACACAGTACATATCAGCTAATCATCCCTCCCTTCTTCTAGTTTGTAGGCCAAGGAAAATGCTTTGTCACAGCTTAGGAACATCCCCAGCAACCAATAGAAAAGTTGCCTACCCCACGCCAGTATTTTGCGCGCATTACGTGAATAATACATTGCCGATTTTCACAATCAAGAATATAATCTCGAATTCGCAAATTCACTAATATATGACAAATATTCCACAAAATATTTGTGAAATATTGTAAATTTGAATATTGCCCCTGCCGCTCAACACTAATTAGTACAGACCTCAGTTCTGTAGGGGCAGGAAGGTGGGAAATATGGTTCTTGCCTCAAAGGAATTAAAATATACTGTGTAACCTAAGCAGGCAGCAGCTTCAGTGGGGGCTGTCCCATACGACTGATGCAGCACTCAGCAGCCTGACACAGACAAGATAACATTACAGTACCTTGTCACTGTCTGTAAAAGCTGCTTCTGGCCCACTGGTTTGGTCGCAGCCATTCAAACATGGTGGTCTCACTCCTGCCGCTGCAATGTGAAAGAACCCCGCCTCCTCATCATTCTCCTTTCCTCCCCTCTTTATAGGGCTTATGCAGATCACAATACAGAAATACAAGAGGGGTGGGACATGAAGTGCGCCCTGTGTTCTGATGCTGAGGCAGCCTGAGCGCAGTGTACCTCGTAAGTGTAAGTGAAAGCCTTTCACTCTGTGTCAAACAGTGCACTACACGCATCCCACCATTGCCATTCACTGAATGATTTATTGAATGGCAATTGTGGGATGTGCGCATTGCACTGGCTGCCACATAGTGAATGGTTTTGTCTATTAAAATTGCCCAGGCTGCTGCCCCCCCCCCCTTGCAGTTCGGTGTCCTAACATAATATTCAATAACCTTTCTATGCAGTTTTGTCATGTAAAAACAAATTTGCATAAACATGGGCATATAAGACATGCAAATGAGCACAATCTGCCTTGTTTTTCAGCTGAAAAACCATTTGCATGGAAAATTTGTGATCTACACTACTCATGAACAGCGCCATCTATTGGTTTCATAGTCTTATGCCAAGAGTAATAGTCCATACACAGGGTAACTGTAGCCAGTACGAGGTTACAGGCAGCAAGCCTACATAACGAGTAACAGAACCGTGCACTGCATCCATCCTCAGACCCTGTTGACACTCAAGCCAGCACGCATCACAGAACCAGCATACAGGGGAAGGAACAGCCAGTACACAAAGTGCATGCAGCCAGCCTACATGGCACAGATGACAGGAGTAGTCATCTGTTCACAAATCGCGCGTTTGCGGCAGGCCCCATTCACTTTAATGGCAGGCGAAAAACCTTCAGGTCTTATTTGCAGCCAGCAAACACTTACTAGAAGTACACAAATAGTCCCACAACATGGACAGTGATATACCAGAGGGGGATCATTGGCAAAAACTACCACAAAAAAATATGTATTTTAATCAGGGGCCATTTTTATGCGTCTTAAAGGGAAACTCTCAAAAATGTGTCCTGCTGGAGCCTAGAAAATTTTTATTTCCTGTCGGTTTGATGTATACAAATGTGCAGCACTCCACGTTTTTGTATCCTGCAGAGTCCATTAAAAAAATGCATACTTTAACGTAATTTTCTTTTTCTACCATGGAACTGTATGGTTAAAGGACGCCACTGTACGGGATCAGTCTGAGGCATCTGTTAACGCATACAGTTTTGGTATGCATTAAATGGATGGCAATAGAATGTAAACCCAGAATAAGCACCAGTACACAGCACAGCAGTGTGGCGGAGAAGGGAGGCCTCCATGTACTGACAGAGAGCTACCTGGTCCTGGTGGTCAGGGATGAGGACTGTGTTTCTCAATGATAATTTTCTACTGGGAAATACAGGGCACAGTATAATACACTAGAATATATATATATATATATATATATATATATATATATATATATATATATATATAAATAATATAAAGAAATTAGCCCTTCCCCAAATAATAATACAATTAGGTGATCATTTATTATATTGAAATACATCTATGTTAGGTGTACAGTATTGTTGACACAGATTGTGGAGCAAAGGTCCTTAGCACCGCAATCTGCATATTTTTCCCGCTCATTCCAGGTCTAAAAAGGATGGTGTGGGCAGGGAAAGGGAAATAGTTATGGCCACCCAGTTATTGGATACCACCGCCATGCATTGACCGGATAACACCTCTGTACTGTGACCGGATAAAATGGATAGAATGGATAAAAGGGTATAAGAGGGCACAGTACAGTGAATGACTAGGGGCACTGCACATGGTGTGGTAGGAGGGCCCAATACAGGGTATAAGGTGGCACAGTACAGGGTGAGGGGCACAGTACGGGGTGGGGGGCACAGTCACATCACCCTGTGACATTAGAAGGTCCTTATGTTGAATATGGTTGATACGCCACCATATTGAGAGGCAGAGCAGTGAGACGGGGGTGTGATTTTGTGGCTAGAGATAAAACAAAATTAACTGTTGACCAGTATAGGCCCCAAAAATTAGGCAATATGCATTCACCTGACAGCAAAGAACTTTGGATTCTGTGGCTGGAGGTACATTAGGCAGTCACAGGATAAATATGTAACTGTCGGCCAGTACAGGTCCCAAAAATTTGCCAATCGGCATTCACCTGACCGCAAAGAACTTTGGATTCTGTGGCTCGAGGTACATTAGGTGGTCACAGGATAAATATGTAACTGTCGGCCAGTACAGGCCCCAAAAGTAAGGCAATAGGAATTCACCTGACAGCACAGAATTTGGATTCTGTGGCTGGAGGTATATTAGGCAGTCATAGGATAAAAATGTATCTGTCGGCCAGTACAGGCCCCAAAAATTAGGCATTCATCTGACATAAAAGGCCCTTTATGCCACTGTATATACATAAGGCAAGGACCATTCTTTGTTCTGGGTTGTTGCGGATATGTGTGGGCTGGCATGAGGAAATTCAATTACACGTGGTCATCACAGGTGCTGAATTCCTCCGAGATCCACCCCTCATTCATTTTTAAAAATGTTAGGTAGTCCACACTGTCGTGAGATTGGCGGGTGCGCTTATCGGTCATGATCCCCCTGCTGCAATGAACATCCTTTTGGACAGGACGCTCAACGAGGGGCAAACCAAGAGTTCCATGACAAATTGTGCCAGCTATGGCCACAGGTCAAGCCTGCACACCCAGTAGTCAAGGGGTTCCTCGCTTCTCAGAGCGTCCACATCGGCCATTTACCCAATGTAGTTGGACACCTGTCGGTCCAGGCGTTCCCTGAGTCTGCATCCAGAGGGGCCGCTATCGATGGCTTTTGGCTGCAAGAATGATCTCATATCTGAAGTGACCAACACATCTTGAAACCGCCCTCTTTTTGCTTGGTACTCGCAACTGTTTTGTTGTGGGTTGAAATTCCTCTGCCAGTGCCCGCAACAGCAGAATGCAGCATCTCTCGCGGCAAGGCCTGGAAATGCTGCATTCTGACAACCCTCTGTGATGCTGGTAACATGTCTGCCATTTTGTATTTGTACCGGGGGTCTAAGTACGTTGCCACCCAGTACAGGTCCTTGACCTTTATGCTTTTTATGCGGGGGTCCCTATTCAAACACTGAAGGCTCCCATTTACCCAAAATTTGAAGCGGTGGAGCGACCTGGCTCCTGCTCATTGCCCAGGAGAATGTCGTCATCGGTCTCCTCCCCTCAGCCACGGACAACACCAGGGATCCCTGAAAAGTTAAAAGCCTACTCTTCTTGCTCCTACTGCTCCTCCCCACAGCCACCATCCTAATCTGACTCCTTTTCAGACTCCTGCTGACTTGTCTCAGATGGATTAGCCCCCCCCTGGGAATTCATTCAGCATTGCAACTTCCTCATCCTCCAGCTCCTGGTCGTCGACGGCTTGATCAATGATATGATGAACTGCACGCTCCAGAAAAAAGGCATAAGGACTGACCAGTTTGGTGTTCTCATTAAATGGCTTCAGAAGTCTGCATGTGTCATGCATGAGCAGCCACTGGCGCGGTGAAAAAAAAACAAGCTACACAGAACCTGTCCTGCTGCAGAGTTTGTATAGGTAGTCGATAACGGCACGTTGCTGCTAGAGCAGCTTATCAAGCATATACAAGTTGGATTCCAGCGCACCCGGCAGTCACAAATCAGACATCTGAAGTGGTGTCGCCGCTGAACGTCAACAAGGTGAGCCATGGCCATGTAAGATCTTCTAAAATGGCCAGAGATTTTCTGGCCTGCTGCAAGATGTTCTGGACCTCGGGGTATTTGGAAACGAATCGCTGCACGACTAAGTTCAGGACATGTGCCATGCACAGCACGTGTGTCATGTTGCCCTGTTTCAGCGCGCTCAGCAGATTGACAACGTTGTCGCACACCACTTGAACAACTGTCAAATTGACCGGGGTTAGCAACTGATTGGCCTGTGACTGCAGAGCTGAAAGGAGTGCAGGACCAGTGTGGCTCTTGGCTTCCAGGCACAACACCTGCAGCACTGCTTGGCAACATCTCACCTGGCACATCAAATAGGTTCTGGGGAGCTTGGGGGGTGCAGCGAAAGAGGCGGTAGCAGTGGAAAAGGAGGAGTTAGCCGAGGAGGAGACGGAGGATGGAGTAGGAGGAGAAGAAGAGGCAGGCCTGCATGCAATCCATGGCGGTAACACCAAATCCACACGGGTGCCACAGGTTACATGCTTGACTGTCTTCAGAAGGTTCACCCAGTGGGCAGTAAAAGCTATGTACCTTCCCTGCCCGTGTTTTCTAGACCACACGTCTGTGGTCACATGTATCTTGGCGCCGACACTGTGTGCCAGAGATATAATAACTTGCTGTGGAACGTGGCCATATAGTTCAGGGATACCCTTCTGGGAGAAATATTTCCTTCCAATGGCCACAAATTTTCTAAGGGCCTTTGAGTCCACCAATTTATATGGCAGTAGTTGGCGGGCTAGCAGTTCTGACAAGACAGCGGTCAGCTGTTGGGCCAGAGGATTATCCAGCATCATTATTTTTTTACACTCATACATTTGGGCCACGGAAGCCTTCCTTCTGCCAGATGAATGCGACAATGGCACTGTGGAAGGGGAAGTGGTGGAGTGGAGGACAAATGGGAGGAGAGAGGAGAAGAGGCAGGACGTGGAGCGCCGGGAGTGTGGTTTTGTGGGTTCTGACGGTGTTGCTCCCACTGGGCTCGGTGATGGGAGGCCAGGTGCCTTCTTAAGGTGGTCGTCCCTAGGTGAGTGTTGGGCTTACCGCAACTTATGCGTTGACAGAACAGGCTGCAGATGGCAACACTATTATCAGCAGCTGACACTTTAAA